>NC_041737.1:6157430-6461948 GCF_004115215.2 Ornithorhynchus anatinus
TCCACACGTATTCCTAAAGGGAACAGAGGAAGAAAAGAAGAGAAGGGAGTTCAAGTAGGCCTAGTCAGATTAGAAAGGGAGTCAACATCATTAGTCCAGAACAGCTTTAACATATCTGGGTCAGAACATGACCGGTATCCAAAAGCCTCTGTACTGAGAAGGTGGGTTCCATTCATTCACTCATTCATTCATTCATTCAATAGTATTTATTGAGCGCTTACTATGTGCAGAGCACTGTACTAAGCGCTTGAAACGTACAAATCGGTAACAGATAGAGACAGTCCCTGCCCTTTGACGGGCTTACGGTCAAATCGGGGGAGACGGACAGACAAGAACAATGGCAATAAATAGAATCGAGAATTCAAGAATTCATTCAGTCAGTCAGTCGTATTTATTGAGCAAGTATTGTGCGCAAACCACTGTACTAAGATTGTGGGAACGTACATCGCACACATTCCCTGCCCCAAACGAGCGTGGACTCTGGCCTATAGAAGAGCACTAAAAAGGTCTTATCAGCACCCTCATTTTCCAAGCCAGAACCTTTTTCTCTCTCGGTGTCTTCTTACTCAGCCTTTTGAAATGAGAGATTTGAAAATGAGCAAGAAATATCCGGCAAATCTGTATTTCACTATACAGATCAAGCCAAATGTCAGGTGAAACCCCCTAGGTGGGAAAGCCCAGTTCTGAAGGAATGTGTTCTTTCTTGTACCCCGGGTTTAGAGGCTAGTAAAGGTAGCGATTATAACAAAGCATTTTCTAGAGTATGATTCCCTAGGAATGGAAAATGCTCTTTGCCAAAGAGCTGAGAGTTGTATTTGTCATCATTTGGTTGTATTTGTTAGGTGCCTTCTGTGTGCAGAGCCCTGCGCTAAGTGTTTGGGAAAGTACAATAGAGTAAGTAGACATGAGGTTGGGCAGGACTGAGATGTGCTATCAATTAGGGAGCATGGCTTAGTGGAAAGGAGTGTCATAAATGGTAACTATTGAGTGCGATGTGCAGAGCATTGTACTAAGCACTTGGGAGAGTATTATATAACCATCAGTTGGATTTACTGAGCACTTAATGTGCGCAGACCACTGTACTAAGTGCTGGAGAGAGAATAATATAACAATATAATACATTCTCTGCCCCCAACGAGATTACAGTCTAGAGGGGGAGACAGATATTAAAGTCTTACTGAAGGCCCATCTCCTCCAAGAGGCCTTCCCTGACTAAACTCTCCTTTCCTCTTCTCTTACTCCCTTCTTCATCATCCTGACTTGCTTCCTTCTTTCAACGCCCCTCCCCTCCCCCAGCACTTATGTACAACTCTGCAATTTCTTTTATTTATATTAATGTTAGTCTCCCAATTCCACGGATTGATAGATTGAGACATCTACCGGCGACGATGTTAAAAAGAAAACTGATTTGTTTCCAACTAGAACACAGACTCCAGGGTTAGCTCTAGGATGCAAATGGACCAGGGCTCTGTTCATGTACTTTCAAGGATGTGTTCTATAACAGCTCATGGTTTCTCCTTAATAAACCAGCGTGGACCTCTTTCCTATGAATTGATCCTAATCCTTTAAAAATAACAAAAACAACAATAATAACAATGATAATAATAGCAACTGTGGTATCGTTAAGGCGAACTATCTACCAAGTACCCTGCTAAGGCTGGATAGATACAAGACACTCAGATTGGGCACAGTCTCTGCTTAGGACTCACAGTCTAAGTAGGAGGGAGTACAGATATTGAATCTCAATTTAACAGATGAGGAAACGGAGGCACAGATCATTTAAATGACTTCTCCAAGGTCACATGACGGGTAAGTGGTGCGGTATTAGGACCCAGGTCCTCTGATTTAAAAGCCTGTGCTCTTTTCCCTAGGGCACGCTGTTTTCGAGCTGTTGGTATTTTGACTCATGCGAACGCCCTTGGATAACAAATTCAATTTGCTTACGCCAGCTGTGTGGAAAAAAAGAAATGCTTTTCTTTAATCTGTTTTAACCAACCCCGCACTGTATTATATTACCTGGAGAAAAATAATTCTATGCTGGCCCTCCCCTGGTCTCCCCCCACCTCGGTCCTGATTTTGTAGACTTCAATCATGTCTCCTCCTCTCGGCCTTCCTCTCTTGAGAATGAGGGGTCCTAATTTGTTCACATCTGTCATCATCATCATCATAATCATAGTAATAATATTTATTAAGAATTTACTATTTGCCAAGCACTATAGTAAACACTGGGGTGGAAAGAAACAGGATAACCAGGTTGGACACAGTCCCTGTCCAGCATGGGACTCACAGTCTAATTGGGGGGGGGTCAACAAGTATTCTATCCATCAGATCGATATGATAATAATAATAATAATAATTTTGGTATTTGTTAAGTGCTTACTATGTGCCAAGCACTGTTCTAAATGCTGGGGTAGATACAAAGTAATCAGGTTTTCCCATGTGGGGCTCACAGCCTTCATCCCCATTTTACAGATGAGGTAACTGAGGCACAGAGAAGTTAAGTGACTTGTCCAAGGTCACACAGCTGACAAACGGCGGAGCCGAGGTTAGAACCTATGACCTCTGACTCCCAAGCCCAGGCTCTTTCCAATGAGCCACGCTGCTTCTCACAAGCATCATCTTATGATGTTGAATCGCCTCCCACCCACTGTGACTCCACAAGCACAACTCTCCCAGAACGCCACACCTCCATCTGCCAACGTTCTGGTAGTGTATCTCTCGAGTTTTCTCGGTAAAAATACGGAAGTGGTTTACCACTGCCTTTTTCAGTACAGTAAACTTGAGTCTCCGCCCTTGACTCTCTCCCTTGTCACGGCTGCCCAGCACGGGTGAGTTTGTAGCCGATGGCCTTCCACTCGCTAGCCCCTGGTCAAGCTAGAAATGGAACGGACGGGCCTCTGCTCGACTCTCCGTCTCATAGCCGAGACTGGTAGAGGACTGGAAACTCTCCAGCTGCGATCCTGAGCATACCAATTCAGGAATACAGAGATTCGCCTTAGGTTCTGACCGCAGCACGTCATATCCTTAACGTCAACTAACTAGTCAGGGAAAAATAGGGCCCAGACTGTAGACGTATTCCCAGGTGTCACTTGGTGTCACTAAGGTGACACTTCTTTTCTTCGATCGCTAGAGGATCAAGTCTTAGGAGGCCGTTCAGTGGTTTGCTTCCTCCCTGAAAAAGGAATCGTCAAGCCTAGTTCAAGTTCGGGGAGGTTGGCCGTGATTTGTATCTGGCAACAGGAGTAGTTACAGGGGATGAGAAGAAGCGGCTTTATGGCTTCGACATCATAATCCTGCCCGGTTAAGGTAATCCCGTACAAGAATGCATACTGGTGTGAGCACTCTGAGGGTTTCCTCATTCAATGGGGAATCAAGACCATGACCTTTCTGTGTGACTGAAACAAGCCACGTTTTAACTATTTTACCAGCTATGGCATTGATTTTTTTTCCCAATAAATGGTGTTTATTAGGCGCTTACGGTGTCAAGCAGCCTTCTAAACTCTGGGTTAGACACAAGTTTATCAGGTTGGACACTGTCCATGTCCCATAGGGGTTCACAGTCTCAATTGTAGGGAGGAGGATTGTATCCCCAGTTTACAGTTGAGATAAGTGAAGGCCTGAGAAGTTAAGTGATTTGCCTAAGGTCACACAGCAGTCATGCGGTAGAGCCAATATTAGAACCCAGGTCCTCTGACTCTCAGGCCCGGACTCTTGTTGGACACAGTCCATGTCCCACATGGGGCTCACAATCTCAACTGCAGGGAGGAGGACTGTATCCCCAGTTTACAGTTGAGATAAGTGAAGCCCTGAGAAGTTAAGTGACTTGCCTAAGGTCACACAGCAGTCATGCGGTAGAGCCAATATTAGAACCCAGGTCCTCTGACTCTCAGGCCCGGACACCTTCCACTAGGCCACGCTGTTTTTCTGATACTCCATTTTGACCAACCTTCACAACACGTTCTAATCAGTTTCAAATCAGGGAGTTTAATTGTATTTTTCAAACCTGCTCCATTGCTTTTAAAACCAACCTTACAAAGGAACCCCATAAACACTGACTGAATAAGCCACGAGATCTACATACAACCTTTTTGTTTTGGGCTCCTCCGAGGAACTAGAGGCCGGTTTTTAAATTGATCCAGTTGCGATAGTAAGTCACTTGGGTATAGACGCCAGGTTTGTTGACTTGGCCGCAGTTATCTCCCCAGCTGATGATCCCGATGAGATACCAGGTGTCTTTAGAGTCTTTTACAACTAGAGGCCCTCCAGAGTCACCCTAGTGGGAAAACAGAAATATGAATAAAAGAGTGACCGATCATCCCTGATCCAATTGAGAAGCAGTTCTGAATGGCCTCGGGATAGAGGTCGCACAATAGACAAGTGGCAGAGCTGGGATTAGAACCCAGGTCTCGCTGACTCCCAGGCCCAGGCTTTATCCAATGGGCCATGCTGCTCCACGCTCCTTCTCCGCCACATCTACCGACTCTACTGTATTGCATTTTCCCAAGCACTTAGTACAGTGTTCTGCACACAGTGAGCACTCAGTGAATACCACTGATTGATAAACAGGCCCAACCCAACTCTCGTGGGTATGTGGGGAGGGTGGATGAGTGAGGGAAGAGCGGTGCGAAAAGTGCAAATAACGGTTTTAATAGCGATACTGGTCAACAAACGATCTGTCACCCCACCTACCCTGCAGGCGTCAAAAGTGCCTTCCAAGAATCCGGCGCAAAACATTCCAAACGTGATTTCATTGCCGTAGACGTAAGGTTGCCTGCAGACTTCATCGCTGATGATTTTCACTTTGGCTTCTCGGAGGTCATTTTGGGATTCCCCTAAAGAAAAATGGGTGATTTTAGCCAGCATCCCTTGATAATCAATCAAGCAGTGGTATGTATTGAGCCCTTACTGCGTGCAGTACGTTAAACTCATCACTTGGGAAAGTACAGTGCAACAGAGTACAACAGAGCTTACAGTGTAGAGATAAGCCGTGGGAGCGCGGTGGACCGAAGACAGTCGATTGGCTTGGGACCAATGGAGTCATTTACCCTGGAGCCCAAACTTTCTCCAGGATGCATTTCTCTTTGTAAGAGGCCATACACACCCCTGTTGGAAATGGATTTGGAAGTTATCAGGCACTTTTCCAAGACATAGCGTAGGAGAAATGCCAAGCATAAGAAGGCAACATTATATTTTGCCCATGGATGTCTCTAGAAAAAACGATTTCCCACACTTGGCTTACTATAGTTTGAAGTCACCAGGAAAACTAAGGCAGAGAAAAAACTACTTTAGCTGTTCTCAGGGAGCTTAGTGTTGGGGATGTCTTGGGTGAGAAAATGTTCGGAGAAACTCCGTGTGAGGAGAGATTGTATTTATCAACTGCATTCTCCCAAGTGCTTAGTGCTCTCCACACAGAGAGCGTCCAATAAATATCATGGGTTGATTGACTGATTGACAATGGGATGGCACAATCTGTACATTGGTTGGGATATCTTCAAACACCCAGTTCTACCTTAGCGTGCATTTTTACTCCTCGTTTTGGGAAGGACAGCATCAGGGTAGTAAGGAACAGAAGCCTGTTTTGTTAGAGTGCACTGCTCTACTATTACAGTAGCTGGAAGAACTAATAATGTTGGTATTTGTTAAGCGCTTATTATGTGCAGAGCACTGTTCTAAGCACTGGGGTAGACACAGGGGAATCAGGTTGTCCCACGTGGGGCTCTCAGTCTTAATCCCTATTTTACAGATGAGGTAACTGGGGCCCAGAGAAGTGAAGTGACTTGCCCACAGTCACACAGCTGACGAGTGGCCGAGCCGGGATTCGAACCCGTGACCTCTGACTCCAAAGCCCGTGCTCTTTTCCACTGAGCCAAGAAGATTCAAGTCTAGAAGTGTGGTGAGGCTGAAGATTTCCTGAGTAACTGTGGGATTCTGCCTTAGGCTTTCACGTTGTCTTTAATGCAATAATAATTAACTGTGGTATTTGTTAAGCACTTACTATGTGCCAAGTAGTACTAAGAGCTGGGATAGAGAGGAGATAATCAGTTCCCATACAGGGCTTACAATCTAAGTACGAGGGTGAAGAGGTATTGAATCCCCATTATGCAGATGACGGTACTAAGGCCCAGAGAAAGTAAGTGATTTGCCCAAGGTCACACAGCAGGTAAGTGGCAGAGCCAGGATTAGAACTGAGGTCTTTGGACTTCCAGGGCTGGGCTCTTTCCACTGGGCCACGCTGCTTCAGGCATTTTGTCCCTTAGATTCCCTACTCCGCTAGTGGGTTCAGCTGGGACACGGAGATGGTGGAATAAACTAAGTTGGTGGGGACGGTTTCTATTAATGTTCATTGCCCTGAACAGCCCAGCGTCAGACTCAATCAGTCGCTGGTATTTATTGAGTGCTTACTTTGTGCACGCAGAGCGCTGTATTAAGACTGGACAGGGAGGTGTCCATCATGACAGGAAAACTCAGCAAAGCAGGGGCCACGTGGATGGGTGACACTCTCCGGAAGCTGGTAACCAAGAGAGGGCTTAGAGCTTATTGAGAAGCAGTGTGGCTTAGTGGACAGTCCAGGACCTGGGAGTCTGAAGGACCTGGGTTCTAATCCCAGTTCCACCACATGTCTGCTGCGGGACCCTGGGCAAATCACTTTACTTCTCTGGGCCTCAGTTATCCATAAAATGGGGATTAAAACAATGAGCCCCATCTGGGACAGGGACTGTGTCCAACCTGATTAACTCGTATCTACCTCGGGGCTTAGAAGAGTGTTTGGCACATAATAAGCACTTAACAAGTATTATCATTAATACTTTGGTTTGGAGCGTCAAATCCCACCTGGGGGCAGGTCCGCCCCCTCCGAGGAGGGAGAGGAGTTTCAGAGACACCCACCCCCATAGTAAAGGGCTCCGAATCCCGTGATGTAGACAGTCGAATTAGGTGGGAAGTTCTCAGAGGCTTCTGGGAGACAGATCCGGCGGACTTCCTCCGTGAAGGTGACGCCGGGGGAGATCTGAACCACGGCTATGTCGTATTCATGCCTGGGCCAGCGATAGCTTTCGTGGACGATGATTCTCCGTACGTTCCTTCTCATCAGCGCGGGTTGAATGGTCATCCCGAAGCTCACGGTCCACCGGCGGGGATCGCTCACTCTGAAAAAGGATTCGTTCGGTGTTGTTAGAAATGTATAACCTGAAGAGAAGGGTGAAGCAAATCCCAAGGGCTTCTCACGTATTAAGGACCCAGAAAACATTTTCTCCTCCTTTCGAGAGTGTCCCGAATCGTAGCACGCTCCACCAGAGCCTATCACTGAAACCTGGACTGGAAATCGGAGTGGGAAATCTGATCCCTAATCTTTGAGTTAGAAAAGATTATTATTATTAATAATGATGGTATCTGTTAAGTGCTTACTATGTGCTAAGCACTGTTCTGAGCCCTGGCATATGTACAAGTTAATCAGGTTGTCCCAAGAGGGGCTCACGGACTTAAACCCCATTTTACAGATGAAGTAACTGAGGCCCAGGGAAGTTAAGCGGCTAGCCCGAGGTCACACAGCAGACAAGCGGCGAAGCGGGGATTAGAACCCACATCCTCTGACTCCCAAGCCTGCGCTCTTTAGAGGGCAGATGGTTAGATGGTACTGAAAGGATGGACGTAGCCAGAGAAAACCCTCAGAAATGTTCTGAAATGAAAATAACAGACCGTCCTGAGAGAATAGTACAGGAGAATCCCACTGCGACCTAGGGGGATTTGGGGATCGGAGGGCAGAACAACCCCAGATCTCAGACTTCGGGCTTTATAGCAAAGCCAGGAATTGTTTTCCTGGAGGGAGAGTTAGGGATGGTAGAGGAAAATGTAAGGCCACTCGGTGGATTATCCACACACAACCAGGAAGATGGATCCCATTCATTCATTCAACTTATTGAGCGCTTACTATGTGCAGAGCACTTTACTAAGCGCTTGGAATGTACAAATCGGTAACAGATAGAGACGGTCCCTGCCCTTTGACGGGCTTACGGTCTAATCGGATCCTTTGGTGCCCCTGCCGAAGACCTGATCCCGGGCCGAATGGGCTGGTGGCCTAACCCCTTATGGCGTCTCTCTGGGACTATAGACCCCCTCGTCCCGGCCGGGGCCGGCCCGAGGCTGGCGACGTACGTGTTGAAGCAGTGCGCTGCCGTCACGAGCCACGTGTTGCTGATCAGGGTGGCGCCACACTGGTGCACTCTGTCTCGCTGGAGGGTGGCTTGCCAGGGCCAGTTGTTCTTTACCGCAAACTCTGGGTTTATTATCCTGCCGAGCGTTAGCGGGACCAATCGTTTGCCACAAGCTGGAAGACAGATCATCGAGTCTCAAGGGACAACATCGTCATGAGCGCAAAGCAGCCCTCCAGGGCTTACGACTTGGGAAGGACCTTACGGTCCACTTTCCCTTCAGTCTGTCAATCAGTCGGGCAGATCCACTGAGTGCTCAGCACTGAACTAAGCATTTGGAAGGGTACAATAGTTAGATAACGGGTTATAAAGAATTCACCATCACTCTCTTCAAATGTGGTGACGGCAGCAAAACAGGTGGGTGACTGTTCAGAATGTTGTAAAAAACCAAAAAACTCAAATTTTGCCCCTTTACCGAACTGTGGCACATAAGGGAAGCAGTGTGACCTAGTGGATAGAACATGGGCCTGGGAGTCAGAACGACCTGGGTTCTACTTCCCACTCTGCTGCTTGTCTGCTGTGTGACCTCGGGCGAGTCACTTCACTTCTCTGTGCCTCAGTTACCTCATCTCTCAAATGGGGATTGAGACTGTGAAATCCCATGTGGACAGGGACTGTACCCAATTTGCTTGTATCCACCCCACCGCTTAGAACAGTGCCCGGCACATAGTCGGTGCTTAACAAATAACACAGTTACTATTATTATTACGTCAATTCAGAGTTTCCTAATTAAGAAATAATAATAATGACATCTGTTACGAACTCACTACGTGTCACAGTCTGAGCTAAGAGCTGAGGTCGATACCAATACAATCAGATCAGACACGGTCCTTGTCCAACCTGGGGCTGACAGTGTGAAGGAAGAGCGAGAACATCTATTACATCCTCGTTTTATAGGTGAGGAAACTGAGGTTTAGAGAAGTTAAATGACTTGCCCGTGGTCACACAGCAGGCAAGTGCTTCATCTGGGATTAGAAGCCAGGACTCCTGAACCTCAGATCCGTGCTGCTTCCACTAGAGGTTAATATAGAGCATAATTTCCAGATTTTTGGAAAATTGCTGTATTTTAAACTCTTAGGAAGCACGGGAGATCACCAAGATTCCCGTTTTATAATCCGTTTTACCACTACCTTTGCTTCATAACAGTTAGGAGATCAAAGGTTTAAACCTCACATATCTAACTAGAGTTTGCTGCTGCCTTTGGAACATGTTTTTAAGAAATTCATACGACCGACACTTCGTAACCCACTACCCTGACCGTTTTCTCGTTCATTACAAAGCGCATGCATTGGAAGGGTAGGCCATGGAGACTCTCTTTGGATACTTTTAATCGTTATCAAATGAATAGTCCCGTTGAACAAACGTCTTCCACTTACAAGCCTGGACAGTGAGTGAGCCTGATGATGAAGTCAAAGCTAAAACGAAAAGAGAAAGCAAAGCATCAGCTGTGGGAGGATGCGTTCGCTTTTCATTAATCAATCAGTGGTACTGTTGGAGTACTTGCTGCGTGCAGAGCAGCGCAGATCAGTACACTGAGACACTTTGGATGGTACAGTAGAGTTGGTAGATACTAAATCGTAAGCTCCTTGTGTGCAGGGATCATGTCTACGACTCTAATGTACTCTCCCAGCGCTTAGTACAGGGCTCCGCACAAAGTAGGCACTCAATCAATTTGATTGATTAATAAAGGAGATTCATTCAGTCATTCGTATTTATTAAGAGCTTAGCGTGGGCAACGCACTGTGCTAAGCTTTTGGGAGACTATGAAAGAGCAATAAAGAGACACATTGCCTGCCCACAACGAACTTGGAGTCTATAGTCTCCCCGTCACGTCTCTCTATTCCTTCTGGCCATCCACCCTACCTCCTACCAGCCCACATCCCGGTCTGGCTTCTCGGGCTTTCTTTCAAAGTGAAGAACTCCTCTTCTCAATCCCGGTACTCATACGCATAGGCATATTTATTTCTAATTCAACGATCTAGTCAACTATCTCACCGCGCTCTACCACCGACAGCATAGATAATCCTCAACACGGATAGTCGGCAGTGAATCGTATTCCCCTCCGGGAACGGACGAATGAGAAAAATTCCACAATCCAAGAGGGATTGTCCAACCTATTCCCGAGTCGAATCGTGACCTGGGCTGGGTTTAAAGGGTTGGGTTCAGGACTACGTGGCTCTGGTCGATTCCGTTGATTTCAGGGCTTGGCTTCCTGACGTTGATTTTCCAGCCGCGGTGTCTGTTGGCAGGTATTTGAATTCTGCTGATTTGTATTCTGTTCCTCAGCTACCACCGATACCAAAGAACTCAGTGTAGCTCTGATCAATCAAACAGTTACTGGCACTTATTGAGTGCTTTGGAAAACCTACTGAAAGGCCGTCTGCTAAGGAAAAGAAACATCGCACATCCTCTTCGGGTTTCTTTCGCTGCCTCTAGACTGTAATCTTGTTATGGGCAGGGAATGCACCTATCAGCTCTGTTATATTGTACTCTCCCAAATGCTTAGTGTAAAGTGCTCCACATAGAATACGAGCTCAATAAATGTGATTGATTGATTGCTTTTCTGAGCTTAGTCTACTGCCTACATACTTCACACCACTGAATCCACACCTACAAACCACTCGCTTCTTGCAACTTCCTCTATTCCAGTTCCAAGCCTTCACTCACACCACTTTCTAAGCTCCTCTTATGGCCAGACAACTCCTCCCTTCCCCGTTTCCAAGACCTCCTGAAATCTCATATTTCCCCATGAAAAGTTACCAGTCCAACCCAGGCCATCACTTCTCGTCCCTAACGATAAGGTTTATTTGCTCCACCTAACTAATGAGTCAGAGAGAAGAAGTGTGGCCTAATGGGCAGAACATGGGCCTGGGAATCAGAGGATCTGGGTTCTAATCCCAGCTCTGTCAACTGCTTGCTCTGTGTGACCTTTGGCAAGTCACTTAACTTTGTGCCTCGGCTACCTTATCTGTCAAAGGGGGAATAAATCCTTCTGCCTCCAATTTTGAGTTTGAGCTCCTTGTGGGACAGGGATTGTGTCCAACTTGAGAAACTTATATCTACCACAGCACTTAGAACAGTGCTTGATACAGAGCAGCGCTTAACAAATACCATTAAAAAAAATGTGTTGGTGTCTGATTCTATAAAGCTTAGTGTGTTAGGCTACAACAATTAAATAATAATTAACAGATACACTCACTCGGTTCCAAGCACTCTGCTGAGTGCCTGGGGTGGTTACAATTCAATCGGATCAGACACAGTCCCTGTCCCACTCTGCTCACCGTCTAGGGGAGGGAGCAAAGATATTGAATTCCCATTAACAACGGAGGAGACCGAGCCACAGAGAAGCTAAGTGACTTCCTCAGGGTCACACAGCAGGCATATGGCAGACTAGAAGCCAGGTCTACTGATTCCAGGCCTTCGTTTTGGTTTGTTTGGGGGTTTTTTGGTTTTATCCAGTAGGCCCTGAGGGCGGTTTCCATATTGAATGGTAACTTGCTGAAAGTTTTGCATGTGTGGTCGCTAAACATCATTTGCTGGAGGTGCTGTGACATCAAGTGTGATCACTGCAGAGCCTTTGAAAAGAGGTGGGGTGGTGGAAAGATCCAAAATGGAGATGGGGTGATGAATACCCCACCAAAACTCTTTTGCATCCTTGAGCCCCATGTCTAGGAAAGGACGAGAGACCTCAGGGAGCTGAGCATCACTGAAGGGAATACATGCTGATGGCTCATCAGTGAGGGTTTAATAAATAAATGTAATTACTGCTATTAGTATTGCTTCTAATATCGCTACTGCTCCTACTGCTATTTCTCTTACGCTCTTGCTCCTGTTAGGACAACTGTCCTCTTTCTTTATGGTATTTGTTAAGCAGTTTACTATGTGCTAAACGCTGGGGTTGGGCTTAGTCCCTGTCCCGCACGAGGCTTACGGTCCTCATCCCCATTTTCCAGATGAGGTGAGGCACAGAGAAGTTAAGTGACTTGCCCGAGGCCACAGAGCAGACAAGTAGGGGAGCCAGCCCTGGAACCCAGAATCTTTTGACTTCAAAGTCACTAGACCAAGCTGCTTCTCCCACCTCCTCCTCCATCCCCCCTCCAGGTAATAAAGATTCTATAACGATTATATGATATTTGTTAAGGGCTTACTATATGCCTAAATTCTAAACACTGGGGCAGAGACAAGTTAATCAAACCGGACACAATTTCTGTCCCACATGGGGGTCGCAGTCTTAGTAGGGTGGGAGGACAGGTATTTAATCCCCCTTTTACATATGAGGAAACTGAGGCACAGAAAAGTTAAGTGACTTGCTCGAGGTCACATGACAGGCAAAAGGCAGATTCTTCTAGGCTTTTCCTCTTCTTCCAGGCTGAAAGCAGGAAGTCAGTAGAGTTGTCCTTCGGACTGGAAGAACACATCACTAATCAAGACCTAGTCACTCATATTTATTGAGCACTTACAGTGTGCAAAGCACTGTACTAAACGCTTGGGTGAGTACAATAGGACAATAAACAGACACATCTCTTGCACCCAGTGAGCTTACAGTTTAGTGGGGGATGGTGACGTTCCCCTTTGGGACCATCAGTGGCCAAAAAGACCAACGAAAGATCCAAGGACCTGGCATATACTGACCGACCCTAATAAAAACCCTTTCCTTCCCTTATTTGAGGTCTACCGTTCGCAGCGCCTGGCACCGGTTTCTTTTCTCCTCCCCATTTCTCCTTCCACATGAAGCTTTTCTCCTTTCTCCTTCAGGGACAAGACGATCATCCGAGAACAGTCCATTGCAAAATGTCAGCTGGTTCAATTTCACCGTTCCTTTGGGACAGGGAACGGTAATTACCTTCCAGCACAAACTGGCCAGAGAGGCCGGGCTGGTGCCGGCGTCTTACTCGGTCTGAATGTCTCTTCCCACGGGGGACTAAGGGTGAAGAGAACAGTTTACTGGGCTGAAAATTGCCCTCGGCCCTGTTCTGTTTTAGAAGGAACCAGATCGTTTCTCTGGGCAATGATCTCTCAAGTCATCGCTTGCTCTCACTGGGAGCATCCCCGGGGACACCCGGCACTTTGTCAGCATATTCAGTGCTCCAGAGCACTGACCAGCTCTCGCCACCCTAGCAAGCAGTTCTTCCCTCTCGCTTTGGAATAACATTGCATCAGCTGCTCCTTTCAGAAACTGCCCAGTTAGTCAGAGATGGCACAACGCGGGAGGAATTAGCATCTTGGAAGACTCCGACTCATTTTCTGAGGGAAGAGAGAGCTCGTCCGTCTAGGTGTGGTGAGGAATTTCTTTGTTTTTCCAGGCGGGCATTAGCGTTTCCTCATTCCTGCTTAAGCCTCGCTCGGAGTCAGGGTGGGCAGTGATTTCAGCCTTGTGGGACCATAGTAATAATAATAATAATAAGGGTGGTGGTATTTGTTAAGCATTTACTATGTGCAAAGCACTGTTCTAAGTGCTGGGGGGATACAGGGTGATCGGATTGTCCCGCATGGGGCTCACAGTTTAAATCCCCATTTTATAGATGAGGTAACTGAGGCACAGAGAAGTTAAGTGATTTGTCCAAAGTCACACAGCTGACCAGCGGCAGAGCTGGGATTAGAACCCATGACCTCTGACTCCCACGCCCGGGCTCGTTCCCTTGAGCCACGCTGCTTCTCATTTCGTAGTGAAGTGAGAGCCGAAATGTCCAGCCAAATGCCAGCAGTCAATGCAGGACAACCCCGGTAGCACAAGGAAGCAGTGTGGCCGAGTGGAAAGAGCATGGCCCTGGGAGTCAGAGGACCTGCGTTCTAATCCCGCTTCTGCCGATCGCTTGCTGTGTGACCTGGGCAAGTCACTTCACTTCTCTGTGCCTCAGTTTCCTCAACTTATATTCAATCGACAATATTTACCGAGCGCATGTGGATTAGGTACTTGTTCTCCTTCCTACTTAGACTGTGAGCCCCCTGAAGGTTGAAGCTCCTTCTATCTAGAGAAGCAGAATGGCCTAGTGGATAAAGCATGGGCTTAGGAGTCAGAGGAGGACCTGGGTTCTAATCCCGGCTCTGCCACTTGTCTGCTTTGTGACCTTGGACCGGTTACTTCACGTGTCTGTGTCTCAGTTCGCTCATCTGTAAAATGGGGATTAAGACAGTAAGTGCCATGTGGGACAGGGACTGGGTCCAATCTGATTAACGTATATCTACCCCAGCACTGAGAACAGCGTCTGGCAAATAATAAGTGCTTAACAAGTAGCATAAAAAAGTGCTTGGCACAGAGTAAGCATCTAACAAAGACCATTATTTTCACTATACTCTCCCAAGCACTGAGTACAGGGATCTGCACCCAGGGGCCATTCAATAGTATCGATTTGCCGGTGGTGGGTAGAAGAAAAAAGAAAACCTTTCTTCATATCCTGGGAGAGTAACGGGTAGTAGTTAAGATGTTGAATATATTACCACAGGAAGCTTTGCAAGCCAAAAGTATCGGAAGAGGATTTGGGATAAATTCAGGCGGGGCATCATTCACATTTATTGAGCACTTACTGTGTGCAGAGCACTGTACTAAGCGCATCCATTATGAGCTACCAGAAGGACAGCTAGGGATGCAGCGGGATCAGTTAGGAATTTTGGCAACATTTATAACCATTGGGATGGATGTTAAAAAGAGTAACCTCCACACTGGCCTTCCAAACACCCCATTACCACCTTGTGAAAGAAAGAACAGAGCTGGCAGGATGGTTAACTATTGCTCATTGTCTTCTGTTCTCCTGTTCCCCATCCGCTGTCCTGCTCCTGTTCCACACAGGATTCACAATCTATCTTATCCCCATTTTTCAGAGGAGAAAACCTAAGCCCAGAGAGGTTTAGTATCTTGCCCAAGGTCACACAGGAAGCTGGTGGTTGGGAACCCGGGTCTCATGATTCCCACTCCTGTGTTCTCTCTACCGGGCCCTATTGCCTCCTCTCACATTGTGAGAAAGAAGCGTCATCAGTCCTGTGAGAAAGCAGGAGGGCTGCTGTGGAGTGGAATCCCATTAGAGAGCTGTTTGGACGGCTGCTTTTGTGAGTCAGCGTGGCCAGGAACTCAGAAGCGGTGGATAGAGCAGGGGCTTGAGAGTCAGAAGAACCTGGGTTCTAATCCCAACCCTGCCACTTGTCTGCTGTGTGACAAATCTCTTCACTTCTCAGTTGCCTCAGTTAACTCACCTGGAAAATGGGGATTAAGACTGCGAGCCCCGTGTGGGACGGGGACTATGTCCAGCTTGATTACCCTATATTAAAGCCGGTGTTTAGAACAGTGCTTGACACGTAGCAAGTGCTTAACAATTATCATCTTTACCCCAGCACTTAGAACAGTGCTCAGCACATAGTAAGCGTTTAACAAATACCAGCATTGTTATTATTATTATTATCAGTTCTATGGGTTCCTTATTTCAGTGCCTTAGTCCACTTTCTCAGGAAGGAGTACTTGCAGGGGAGGCTTCATTGTTCTGTACTTGAAGCCTGCTCTACATAATAACAGCTGGTACCTTCCCTACTCAACCCTGAAATCTAGGAACGCTATTATGGCCTGGGATAATTCCTGCTCAGATGAGCATGGTATTAGTATCAGTGACTGCAGTAATTGTCAGAGGAGGAGTAAAATGTCATTTATTGAGCTCTCAAAGAGTGCGAATCCACTATACTAAGTGCTTGGATAAATACAAGAGGAGCACAAGATGTGTTCTCTGCCCACAGAGGACTTTCTCTCTAATGAGGAAAGAAATCGTCCTGGTCCAACATATACCACTAATGTTCCTCTGATGAGCCTAGCCTTCTGCCATTTCGCCGTCTTTGGAAAATGTTCTCCATGTGAAAAAACAACACCCCAAAACTCAGAAACAAACAAACTCTAAAGCATCAATTTCTCTCCCACATAACGAGTCCAATACAGAAACCCTGAGCAGAAGGTCATGATTACGTGACCCGAGAGGGGTTTTTTGTGGGTATTTTAGTCAAAAAGAGGGTGCCTGGAAAGTCTAGTAGGAGATAGTGCCAGCTTGCAGATACTTCAGAACGTTGACAGTGACTATCGGGCACCGAGACGCACGTGTTATGCTAGACCTGAAGCGTGATGCAAAGACACCCGATATAACGTTATGTGGAAGTCCTCCCGAGTCCTCCCCAAATCTAGAGTTAGTTCCTGGAGAAGGTCCTGATCCCCCCGATTCGCTCCAGAGCCATTGCATACCCCCTCCCAGTTCCCTCCGACCACACGTTCCGCTTCTGAGCCACAGAATCCGGTGGCAGGAGTCGAAGTGGAGTGGGGTTGGGGGCTGAAAATACAGTCAGAATTCCGGCTGCATAGGCAACCGGTGTCGTCTCCGTACTGAACAGGGGACGGGGCCGCTGAAAACCAGACCGCTCAGTATGAAACGTCAGGTGAATGGCCATTCTATGCAATGCTCTGATTCGTATTTTAGGGGGAAAGAAGCTGCCCAACCGCCTCCATTGCCCCAAGAGGAAATCTCTTCAGTGAGCTGAAAGACAGGTGCAGAAAAAATGGGACATTTCAAAGTCTCTTTAGAACTCTGTTTCAGCTCATCTGAACCCAGTTTGGTCCCGATAAAACTGAAACTGCATTTTAGACTACAGTGCGAAGTAAAATATAATCGGCCAATAGCTTCCCAAACGAGTACTTGCCATTGACGTGGACAGAAGAAGGGTTTATATTCAAAGATCTCGTGTCTCTTTTCATCTTCTGAAATAGAATGTTTTGAATTTTCATGACTCTGACGGCTCTCGGTTCGGTATTGGTGAAGCGGAACACCAAGACGACATCAGCTTTGACGCCACCTCGCTCTCGGCTGCAAGACACAACGGGGCACTGAGGCTCACTATGTCGGCTCCTCCGCGGTCCCTCACGACATCCCCCGGCCGCTCCCCATGCCCCCCGGCACCACCTTCAGCTCCTCCTGTCAGGCTCTCGGGCCCGAAGACTTCCCGATTGGACTGACGTCCGCTGTCGATTGTGAGGGGGATCTCCACCGTCACTGCCGACGGCATCCCTCTCTTGGAATTGGGCTGGAGTGGATTGGGGTGGGAGCCCCTAACTCAGCCATCTACGCTCTCCGGGTTGGAACCCCGGAGCCCCAGCTAACGTCGGCCGGCTGGGGCCTGCGTTAGATATTTATTATCCCTCTGTTTGACTAAGAACCCAAGATGTGGATGATTGACTGCTGCTAGTTCTCCTCCCAGTAAAATGGGTGGGGCTCTTACTGAATGCATTCAAAAGAAAATCCAGGTCTGGATGTACAAAACACTCGCCTGCTGAGTGACCTTGGGAAAATCACTTACATTCTCTGTGCCTCAGTTTCCTCATTGGCAAATAGGGTTTTGATACCTTTTGCTCCTTCCTACTTAGACTGTGAGGCCCTTGAGGGAGAGGGACTGTGTGCAACCTGATTAACTTGTACCTACCCCAGCTTTTAGAACAGTGCTTGATGCGTAATAAGAGCTCAATAAATATCATTAAAAATAAAAAAGTGGTGGAGTAGATTCAAGGCAATCCAGTTGGACAGACCCTGTCCCACATGGGACTCACATTCTAAGAAAGAGGGAATAAAATGTAATCCCCCTCTTACAAATGAAAGCATCGTGACTTAGTGGAAAAAGCATGAGTCTAAGGGTCAGAAAGGTCTGGGTTCTAATTTCTGCTCCACCACGTGTCTGCTGCTTGACCTCGGTCAAGTTACTTCATTTCTCTGGGCCTCAGTTACCTCATTTGCAAAATGAGTATTAAAAAAAATACGGTGTTAGTTAAGCGCTTACTAGGTTCCAAGCACTGTACTAAGTTCTTGGGTAGATACAAGCAAATTGGGTTGAACACAGATTTAGAGTGTGAGCCCCATGTGGGACAGGGATTGTGTCCCACTGGATTACCTGGTATCAGCGTTTAGGACAGTGCTTGATAAATAGTAAATGCTTCACAATAACCAGAATTATTATCATTATCATTATTATTACACTAGGGAACTGAGGCACAAAGAAGTTAAGCGACTTGCCCGGGGTCACACAGCAGACACAGGATGAGAACCCAGATCTTCTAACTCCCGGGCCTGTGCTCTTTCCACTAGGCCACACTGTTTCCCTCCACATACTCACGTTAGTCTGATCACTCGATTCCTCACATACTGTTTGCTCAAGGGCGATTCCAGAAATATCTCATCCACCTGTAGATGAAAAAGGGAAATCTTTAACGTCGAGTGTAAGAAAAGTCTCTTAATTAAAAGAGAATTGAAGAAGAATTCCACAGGCGACCATCCCAACACTGCCGTGTGCAGGGGCTCTGTTTCGATCAGTGGATCGGAATATTTGTTGAGCACCTAATGAGCTAAAAACTAGTAATGGTGTCGATTAAACACGTACTCAATCAATCTTATTTACTGAGGGCTTACTGAGTTGTTGTGCCAAGAGCTGGGGTAGATACGAATGCAGCAAATTGGGCACAGTTCAGACAGCCCAGATTGGACAAGGTACAAGAGAAGGAAGACACTCTCCCAAGTGCCTAGCACCATGCTCGGCACCCAGTTAAGTGCTCAGAAAATATGATTTATAATTGCAGAATCTGTTAACCATTATTTTCCAAGGGCTGTATTATAGGCTGGAGTAAATTTAAGATATCAGATAAGACACAGTCTGCATCCCACCCGGAGACGGAACAAGAACTGAATACCCATTTTACAGTCGGAGAAATCGAGGCACAGAGAAGCCAAGTGATTTGTCTCCAGTCACCCGACAGGCAGGCGGCAGAGGCGGGATGAGATCCCAACCCCTCCGATCCCTAAGCTGGTGATCTTTCCACTGGGCCACGCGGCTCCCGTTGGCATGAGAACATACCCCCTTAAATTATCGGCTTCTCAGAGAGCCCAGAAGGGGATCTGGAAACGGTTTCCTCTATTTGCAGGCCACAGACGGGGCCTAGAGATGCTTTAATCGTAGAACCCCGGAGGGGATGAACTCTGGGTTGCGATGGGCTCCCACGCTTCGGAAAAGTCCTTAAAGAGCAGAATTCTCAGTTTGCTCAACATGGAGCGGGGCCAGTGGGTGTGCTGAGGAGCGAGAACGAGTGATAGGAAAAGTCACTGCGTGTTATGCCACCGCTGGGAGGAGGGAATACAACTGTCACTCAGAGAGGAAAATAAGCGGAGAGCCCAACCTATTTTAAGTCTCCCTCCCTACCCCTGAGGCAGGGAGCCCCACGTGGGCGAGGGGCCAACCTCATTATCCCGTATCTACCCCAGCGCTTAGTTCAGTGGCTGGCACACAGTAAGCACTCAAAGAATACCATCGTTACAAGGTACATCCCTCTCTGATTCACCTACTCAGTGTCTGCGACACACAACCATTGTGTAAGCTTGAGAGTCAGTGGCCTCCATGTGACCTCCCCCTTCCTCCCAAATAAAGTCCCTTCGGAGTGAATCTCACTCCACCCAGGGCACTAGAGTGTGCTCCAGAAGGGTGGAGGGCGGCATTTCTTAAAGAGGGACCAAGAGTTGTAAGTGGTTTAAATGGCTCCTCCCCACGAGAGTTAAAATGACCAAGGAGCAGTTAGCATCGGTCATGTGAAAAGATCAGTTGTGGCTATTTCGCCCGTGCCCCGAAAGAAGAAGAAACAGGTGAGGGAAGCCGAGTTTCCTAGGTCAGCTGCACTGGGCTCAGAAGGGATTAGAAGTAATAATAATAATAATAATAATTGTAGTATTTGTTAAAATGCTTACTCTGTGCCAAGCACTGCATTAAGTAATGGGGTAGAGGTAAGGTAATCTGGTTGGACACAATCCCCGATGTGGCTCACAGCCGAAAAAGGAGAGAGAAGAACTGTCCCCCGCTGGCAGACGGAGACCCTGAGACGCAGATAAGTGACTCGCCCCAGGTCACACAGCCGGTAAGTATGAGAGGCAGGATTAGAACTCAGATCTTATGCCTCCTAGGTCCATGCTCTTTCCACAAGGCCACGCTGCCTCTTGTGTGGATATCTGGGGGGGGGGGGAAGGAGACGTGGTTGCTTTCTTTATGCCCACGCCCTCCCCGAGCTCCATTCTTATCGTCCCAAATTTGCGAAAAGAAAAAGGGTGACAAGAAACCACGATGACGAGAGGAAGACACAGAGGGAGAAAAGAAGACCAGCCGGTTTGTAAACTTCCTCAGAGAGATTCCTCCCACGGCGAATCATGCAGCAGTTCATGACTTGTTGAAGAAGTTGTCGGATTAAACCCTTGACTCATCCGATGAAGTCCTTCACCTGCCAAGCTTACTATTCGGAAAGAGCACTGAGCCCAAAGCTAATTGTACCTGGGCCCCAGGGAGGAGGGTGAGGAGGCTCAGAACGGGGTAGATCAGGGCACAGACTGAATGGCAGGAAGTCACATGGTCCCCAGCGAACTTTTTCAACCTCAGGGATTTGGAGGTCTTTGTCACGGATTTAAGAATAGCTATTGACACTATGTTCGGAAATCTTATGGCGTGCTCGATTCTTATGATAATGAAAGGATAATAATCCTGATAATGACTGTGGTATTTGTTAAGTGCTTCCCAGCACAGGGGAAGATACACTATAAGCAGATCAGACTCAGCCCCCGTCCCACATGGGGCTGGCATAAAACCCTCAGTGTCAGCAAAGGTGTGCAGATTTTCCCTAATCTAAATCTAATTTAGAAATCTAATCTCTCTGGGGTAATTCTCGCATCATTCCGGGGCAGTTAGAAGTCATTCCCGAAAGATCAGGGGTCCTCTTCCAGGTTTAATTCCAAGAAGATAGAGGTCCAAGGTAGCATTCAAGTCAGCAACAGCTGGAGTGGACCAGACTCGATCCCTGGTTTCTCCCAAAATCGTCCTATGTCCTTTTGGCATTTGGCATTCACTCCACCTTCAGCCCCACAGCATTTGTGTGCATACCTGCAGTTGATTGATTTATAGCGATATCCGTCTCCCCCTCTAGACTGTAAGCTCATTTATAATGATAATAATTAATGATATTTGTTAAGAACTCACTACACGGCAAACACTGTTCTAAGCGCTGGGGTAGATACAAACTAATCGGGTTCAACACGGTCCCTGTCCCACGTGCGGCTCACAGTCTTAATCCCCATTTTATAGATGAGGTAACTGAGGCACAGAAAAGTGAAATGACTTGCCCAAGGTGACTTATTGAGCGCTTACTATGTGCAGAGCACCGTACTAAGGGCTTGGGAGAGTATAATACAACAGAGTCGGCAGGCGTGCCCCCCGCTCACAACAAATTTATGGTCTAGAGGGAGAGACAGACGTGAATATAAATAAAGAAATAAATATTGCTACTATTAGGCCAAAGACCAAAGCTATTATTACTATCAGTAGTTTTATAGGTGACACAGCAGACAAGTTTCAGAACAGAGGTTAGAACCCAGGTCGACCTGACTCCCAGGGCCGTGCTCTACCCACTAGGCCATGCTGCTTCCCCTAGTGCATTGCGGACAGGGAACCCACCTGCCGACTCGGTTCTCTTGTACTTTTCCAAGCGGTTACTATAATGCCCCACACAGAATAAGCACTCACTAAATACCACTGATGGGTGGATTTTAATTTTTTTCCCTCAGGTCAAACCAAGTTCAAAACACTAAGGGGAGCAGCATGGTCTAGTGGGAAGTGTGTGGACTTGAGCATCAGATATCAATCAATCACTCACTTGTCTTTATTAAGCACTTACTGTGTGCAGAACACTACTTAGCAGACGGGAGAGGACAAAATAACAAAATCGGTAGAAACTTTTCCCTACCTAGGAGGAACTTAGATGAGGCTAAGGTGCAGTGAGTGTGTTGGTTTTAGCGGACCGGAGCGTGCAGGCTGTGTTACTGTAGAAAATCAGAGAGTTAAGGTTGGAGGGGGCAAGGTGATTAAATGTTTTAAAGATAATTGTAAGGAGACTTTGCTTGATGGAAGTGAACGGGCAACAACTGGAGGTTCTTGAGGAGTAGGGGAACATGGACTAAACATCCTTTGGAAAAATGATCCAGGCAGCAGAGTGAAGTATGATCTCAAATGTGGAGAGACAGGAGTCAGGGAGGTCAGCAAGGAGGCTATTGCAGTAGCCCAGGCAGGATAGCATAAGTGCTTAGATCCATGTGGTAGCAATCAGTTGGAGAGAAATAGGCAGGTTTTAGTTACGTTGCATAGGCAGAATTGAAAAGACTTTGTGACACACTGAATATGTTGGATGGGATACAAGAATCGAGGATAATGCCAAGGTTACGGACAATGGAGGATGGTGGTGCTGTCTATAATGATGGGAAAATCAGTGGGAGGACAGGGTTTGGGTCGGAAGATTAGGAGTTCTGTTTTGGACATGTTAAGTTTTAGGACATCCAAATACAGGTGTCCTGCCGACAGGAGGAGATGTGAGAATGCAGAGAAGGAGAGAGATCAGAGCTGTAGATATAGATATAGATATTGGAGAAGCAGCGTGGCGCAGTGGAAAGAGCACGGGCTTCGGAGTCAGGGCTCATGAGTTCGAATCCCAGCTCTGCCACTTGTCCGCTGTGTGACTGTGGGCGAATCACTTAACTTCTCTGTGCCTCAGTTCCCTCATCTGTAAAATGGGAATTAAGACTGTGAGCCCCACGTGGGACAACCTGATTCCCCTGTGTTTACCCCAGCGCTTAGAACAGTGCTCTGCACATAGTAAGCGCTTAACAAATACCAACATTATTATTATTATTATTATTAGATTTGAGAATCATCCGTATAGATATACAGTAGTGGAAGCCATGGGAGTCAGTGAGTTTTCCAAGAGGGTGGGTGTAGATGGAGAATACAAGGGGATCCAGGAGTGAGCCTCAAAGAACTCCTTCGAACTGTGGGAGTCCCTCAAGGATCAGTTCTGTGTCCCCTCTATTCTGTGGGATTTGAACTGAGGGAATACCGCCCACCCTTACTATGAAAAGGGATTCCCTGCCCACTCATTAATCAATCAATGGTATTTATTGACAGCCTACTATATACAGGACACTGTACTAAGCACTCAGAAACCTACGGTACAATAGAGTTGGTAGACTTGATCTCTGTCCACAACTCACACTATTACCGACTAACAAACTCTCACCCCTGATTGCATTTTCACTGTGGAGTTTATGAATTCCGAGTAAGCAGGGTGGAACAAATCTGTTTTCTTCTACTACCATCGGGACAGGAGGAATGATCCGGCATGAAAAGATCATAGCAAAAAATTGGCTCAGATTGAAGTTTCCCGAGACCCTGTTCCTACAACAAGCATTAGGCCAGGAATATGAAAAGATGAAACAAAAAAAAATCCCGGATTAAAGTTCCTCAGGGCTCCGTGCCAGCAAAACGTGGAGCCATTCTGGGGCACAATTTTGAAAGCAGCACAGCCTTCTAACTGTTTTGCTGTTCTGCCTACCCATGGACACTTGGTTTACGTGGAAAGAAGTGAGCAGAGTTCTTTTCAGAAATTTTTGTTAACCAGCAGTACACGGAAAAAGTTGGCAGGACAAACCTTTTCTTTTCTGGTAAAAGCTGAATTATTTAAAAAAGGGAAGTACAATGGAGGGTGACGCACTGAGAGGATGAGACTTGGTCCAGTCTCTAGCCACGCTGCTTCTGTGTCCTTTCTACTTTTCTCTCCGGTTCATACTACCTTCAAAAGACATAGAGAAGCAGTGTAGTCTAGTGGAAAGAGCATCGTGACCCTGGAAGTCCGACCTGGACTGTGAGCTGGTCTTGGGCAGGGAACGTGACTTCCAACTCTGTTGTACTCTCCCAAGTCCAGTGCTCTGCACACAGTAAGCGCTCGATAAATGCGATTCAGTGATTGATCGATTGAGTGAGCCCGGCTCTGCCGCTTGCTGCTAGTGACATTAGGCAAATCACTTAACTTCTCCGTGCCTCAGTTGCCGCAGCTGTAAAATGGGGATAAAATAGGGACCTGATGTCCCTCCCTCTTAGACAGTGAGTCCCACGTGGGACAGGGACTGTGTCCAACCTGATTATCGATCCCAGTGCTTATTCTGCTTCTGGCACGTAGTAAGCGCTTAACAAATACCATTAAAAAGTGTTTGCAATACTCTACAGATATTGACATTGTTAGCCCACGTGGTACATTACTGTGCTGAGACCCTCTTAAGAATGCAGGAAAGACAGTGGAAGCCGCTGTTCGATTTCCTCCCTCTGATCCTCCAGGACCCTGCTCAAAAACAGTAGGCTGTGAGCGCTTATTGAAAGTCCTCGAATCAGTCATCGAGGAGCTGCTATAGGCTGATGACTGTGCTTGGGAAACACACGCCCAAGGAGACAGGCGTAGGATTAGAAACCGTGCTTCAGATTCAGCAAAACCGTATGGATTAACAGTTAGTTTGAGGAAGACCCAAATTTGTTGCAGCCCGTATTGGGAAATCGCTCTTTCCACTGCTAAAGATCTTCATCCATCGTTCGGAGCTGAATGCTGACCATCCGTTCTGCTACCTAGGCAGTACGCTATCAAAAAATCAATCAGTCGCATTTATCTAGCCCTTACTGTGGGTAGAGCCGATGATGCACAGACAGACAAAAATTAGAAACTGGATGTAGAACATCAAGAGGGCAGTTGTGAACCTGTCAGAATGCGACTCCGCACGAGGGTCAAATTTTTGAAACAAACTGATCGTCAAAGTAAGAGTCGTCAGCTCCGATCTCTTATGTGGCACCGAGAGCTGGATCTTAGGTGTCACATCCAGTTCCGTGGGCAATTCCGGCAGCGTCTTCTGAGTGTGTCGTAACGCCAGATGACAAGAAAGAATTGTATATTAGGAGATCCTGGAATGTGTTCATTCCACAGAAAAGACCAAGCAATATTTGTTAGAATGCCGTTTCGCTGGGACTGCCAGCTGAGGATACCCCAGTAGCTACTGTGTGTTCAGTGAAGTGGGGAAACTGAAAGCAAAATCTCTACGGAACCATTTCCAAGCTATAAAACTACTGATAGTAATAGTAGCTCTAGTCGAAGGGCTAGTGGTAACAGTATTTGTTTCTTTATTTACCTTCATCTCCGTCTCTCTCTCTCTAGGCCATAATTTTGTTGCTGGCAAGGGATACGCCTACCGACTCTGTTGTATCGTACTCTCCCAAGTAATTAGCATAATGCTTTGCACACAGTAAGTGACCTTGGTCAAGTCATTTCACTTCTCTGTGCCTCAGTTACCTCATCTGTATAATAGGGATTAAGATGGTTAGCCCCACGTGGGACAAGGATTGTGTCCAACCAGATTAGTTTATATCTCCCCCAGCACTTAGTACAGTTCCTGACACATAGTGAGCACTTAGCATATACCGCTTAAAAATAAATACCACTGATCGATTAGTAGTATTAGTAGATCAAATGAGACAGAATAGGCACAATACTATGTACTAAGTGTTGGGAAGAACAGAAAAAGCAAGTGACATAAATTCACGAGGAGTTTACACTCTAGTTAATGGAGGAAACAGGCAGAAAAGCTTTTATAGAGTAAGCTAAATAAATAATTGAATGAATAATTGAATAAACATAGGGCGAGTAGTGATAACAACATTTCCTGGATTCTTTCTATGTGCAAAGAACTGCCTCGGGGAGAGGTTTAGAAGTAATGAGGGTATTTATCCTGCACTTGCTGTGTACTAAATGCTGTCAGAGCGGCGGGATAATCATCTCGGAAACAGCCCCTGTCCCTCAGGGGGCTCCTAGAGAGAACAGGGATTTTATCTCCATTTTACAGATGATGAAACTGATACCTAAAGTCAAGCAATTGTGTGACAAGCTCAAACACAGCAGGTGAGTGTAAGTCACAGTTCCCAGTCCGCATGTGACTCCCATCCTGAGAGGAAAACAGGAGGGGACAGATCCGCTGGATTAGGTGATGGATAGTAAAGGAGTCCAGGCCCCCTCCTCTCGTTCCATCATATTTACTGAGCCCTAGGCACAGAGCACTGTACTAAATGCTTGGGAGAGAGCAATATAATAATAATAATAACGTTGGTATTTGTTAAGCGCTTACTATGTGCGGAGCACTGTTCTAAACCCTGGGGGAGATACAGGGTAATCAGGTTGTCCCACGTGAGGCTCACAGTTAATCCCCATTTTACAGATGAGGTAACTGAGGCACACAGAAGTTAAGTGACTCGCCCACAGTCACACAGCTGACAAGTGGCAGAGCTGGGAGTCGATAAACAAGACACATTCCCCACCCACAATGAGGTCACAGTCTAGAGGATGAGCTCCCAGCCCCACAGCCCTTACAAAGATATCTGTGATTTTATTTATTTACATTAACGTCTGTCTCCGCCAGAGTGCTTGGCACAGAGTAAGTGCTTAACAAATCCCATAATGATCTTTATCTGTGTTATTATTGTTGGTGTGTGTATCATGATCGTCACTGCTGTAATTATTGTGAAATTAAAGGGAAGAACTGAACGCAGCACTTGACACCGCAGAGCGTGAATGCAGGTGGACAGCAAAGAGCCATCTTCCTACAGCTAGAGGGAGGAAATCTGAATTTGGCTTTTTAGTGACACCCGCACGCGGATGTTCCCTAATTCAGGACATAGGCTCACCCACACACTCTCACACACACACACACACACACACTCATAGTCACACACACCCTGGCCCACCCCAGGGTCAAAAGTTCGTCGCCCAGTTTCCACTTAGGAAAACAGATGAATCATTTTCAGACCTAGCTACAACTTCTCAGCCCTGCCCTCCACACACTGCCATCTCTACTGTTTCTCACTGGCCGCGGAGCTGTCTACCCTATCCTATTTGAGAAATTAAGGGGATGACATAGAGAAAGGGAAAGTTTCTGGGAGGGCAAGCTACAACAGAGTTAGTAGACAGTCAGTGGGAAGAGCACGGGCTTTGGAGTCAGAGGTCATGGGTTCGAAGCCCGGCTCTGCCACTTGTCAGCTGCGTGACTGTGGGCGAGTCACTTCACTTCTCCGTGCCTCTGTTCCCTCATCTGTAAAATGGGGATGAAGACCGTGAGCCCCACGTGGGACAACCTGATTCCCCTGTGTCTACCTAGCGCTTAGAACAGTGCTCTGCACATAGTAAGCGCTTAACAAATACCAACATTATTAGCCAGGTTCCCTTTAATCCACATTCATTCATTCATTCAGTGTAGAAGAAACCTCGCTTAGTGGACAGAGCACGGGCCTGGGAGTGAGAGGGCCTGGGTTCTAATCCCTGCCCCGCCCCAGGTCTGCTCTGTGACCTTGGGCAAGTCACGTAACTTCTCCGGGCCTCAGTTCCCTCACCTGTAAAATGGGGTTTAGGAGTTTGAGCCCCACGTGGGACCGGTCCCGTGTCCAACCTGATTAACTTGTATCTACCCCAGCGCTCGGGACAGTGCTTGGCACATAGTAAGCACTTAACAGGTACCATAATTATGATTATTATTAGTGATTTGCCCAGAGTCACAGAGCTGGCAAGTGGAAGAATTGGGATCAGAACCAATTCTACCGACTCCCAGGCCCAAACCCAAACTCCCAATCCAGTTCTCGAAAACATCCATCAAGAAGGAGAACATTACCCAACCGGCAAACATCTAGGCATCATAGAGCGACTGTGAGAGGGAAATAAATTAATCAGTGGTATTTATCGAGCACTTACTGTGTGGAGAGCACCATGCCAAGCGCTCGAGAGAGTACAATACAACAGAGTTAGTAGACATGTTCCCTTCCCGCAACGACCTCAAGTCATCAGGGAGCTTAGTACTAAAGTTTAGCATTATTCAAGCTTCCTGCTCAAGGTCTAAGCGCAGGTAAGAAAGAACTTGGACAACGATTTCTGGACCTGCCGCCCCATCACGTGCTTCACGGGAAGATCCATTCCCTGGAATAAATAACTCCTATAATAAATGATAATAATAATAATAATAATAAATACTAATTCAGGATTTCCCAAGACGCTGATTTAGAAGCAGATGAGAAGCAGTAAGCCCTAGTGGAGAGATCACAGGCCTGGGTTCTAAACCCAGCTCTGCCACTTGTCTGCTGCATGATCTTGGGCAAGTCACTTCACTTCTCTGTGCCTCAGTTACCTCATCTGTAAAAGATGGATTGCAAGTGTGAGCCCCAGGTGGAACACGGAGTGGGCCCAACCTGATTATCTTGTAGCTACCCCAGCATTTAGAACAGTGCCTGTACATAGAAAGTGCATAACAAATACTATTAAAAAATACCAATAAAAAAATAAACTGCTGGAAGGAGAAAAACCTCGGCTTACTAAAGTCTCACTCATTCCTCGCAGGTCACTATTCTGGTAGGATGATGTCATTTCATTTTTACCGTTGACTTGGACACTATATATTTCAAAGATCCCACGATAGTACTCCAATCTTGCATCTGTTTGGAAAGATAAAAGGGAAAGAAAAAGAGGAAAAGGAGGATTAGCGGCTTGTAATTGGGCTCTGTGATGAATGACACACGTTCCTGTTCTACCACTTACCTTGGGCAACCATTCAGCAATTTAAACTCAAAACCGGAATGTGATACTGACTCCCAAATACTTCTTCCAGGTTTTCGGTGCCTTCTCCAAGGTGGAAATAACCTCTTTCCCCTTGTTCCACAACAGACTGCTCCCCGCCCCGCCTCCCGACCCGCTCACTGTGAGCTTGTCCTTCACACGACAAGCTCACTTGTGGGCTGGGAACACGTCTACCAAGCGTGGCTCAGTGGAAAGAGCGTGGGCTTTGGAGTCAGAGGTCATGGGTTCGAATTCCAGCTCTGCCACTTGTCAGCTGTGTGACTGTGGGCGAGTCACTTCACTTCTCTGGGCCTCAGTTCCCTCATCTGTAAAACGGGGATGAAGACTGTGAGCCCCACGTGGGACAACCTGATTCCCCTGTGTCTACCCCAGCGCTTAGAACAGTGCTCGGCACATAGTAAGCGCTTAACAAATACCAACATTAACTCTGTTATATGGTACTCCCCCGAACACTTCATTAGCAGTGCTCTGCACACGGTAAGCGCTCAATAAATACGATTGATGAAGCAGAAATCAGAGAGCGGCTGTGTTTTTCAACTCCTTGGAGAAAGGTGGCGCACAGAATACAAATCTTTAAGATGCATTTTGCAGAAGTGGTAGACAAGATTCTCCTTGATTTTCTTAGAAACAGGCAAAATTTAGTGCAGAAAATGAGTTGATTTTCCACCCAAGGGGACCACAGGGTAAGCAGCTGTCAGAAAATGCCAGTCCTGGATGTGGATAGAAAGTAACCATACCATCACTTCATTTCACCCCTAAGCTTGACCGACCCCTGAATTTTTTAGGCACAGGGCGATGGAAACAAGTATCGGTCATAAGTGCCAAAATGAGATTAGTGGTGCAAAGGCACTTTGGACAATATAAAATTCAATGTGGTCAATTAATCATTCAATCCATGGCATTTATTGAGCTCTCACTGTTTACAGAGTTCTGTACTTAGCCTTTGGGAGAGTACAATACAAAATAGTAGACGTGTTCCCTTCCCACAGTGAGGTTACAGTTTAGAGGAGAAGATAAACATTGAAATAAATTACAGATATGCAATAATAATAATAGTATTTGTTAAGTGCCTACTGTGTGCCAAGCACTGTTCTAAGAGCTGGGGTAGGTACAAGGTAATCAGGTTGGACAGGCTGGGTGTGCTGGGGGGCCGAGGGGGCGGGGTCACAAGGTGGAAAAGTAGATTTCTTTTTAAAATATTTTTAAGCACTTACTGTGTGCCAGGCACTGTACTAAAGGCTGAGGCACATACGAGCTAATCGGGTGGAACACAGTCCTTGTCCCACAAGGGGCTCACAGTTTTAATCCCTATTTTACAAATGAAGTAACCGAGGCACAGAGCAAGTGACCTGCCCAAGGGCACGCAGCAGACACTTGATAGAGCTGGGATTAGAACTCAGAGCCTTGTGCTTTATGGTTTTGTCAAAATATCGTTATACTTCGTGGATGAAAACAGAACTTTGAGGAAAGAAAAATTCAAAGAGGATAAATTCAAAACGATACCCACGGAAGATGAGAAAATAAATGAGGAGACCGATGACCAAGGCTATGATGACCAGGACTATCGCCACGATGAGAGCTGTCATCCATGGCTCCAGAGTCTTCCTTCTTGCGTCCAGTCTTACTGGCCTAGAAAGGGGGAAACACCCATAAATCTCATGGCCTAACAAGAAACTACTGTACATGAGAGTTTAGTTAGAAACTCTGCCTCCAATAGGAGCCCTAATGTAAATATAGACCATTTAACATCCCTAATTTCCAATGATAATAATAATCATCGTAATAATGAGTATTTGTTAAGCATTTACTATCTACCAAGTACCAGATCAAGTGCTGGAGGCAGTTACGAGGTAGTCAAATTGAGAGGCATGGCTCAGTGGAAAGAACCCGGGCTTGGGAGTCAGAGGTCCTGGGTTCGAATCCTGGATCTGCCACTTGTCAGCTGTGTGACTGTGGGCAAGTCACTTCACTTCTCTGTGCCTCAGTTACCTCAACTGTAAAATGGGGATTAACTGTGAGCCTCACGTGGGACAACCTGATGACCCTGTATCTTCCCCAGCGCTTAGAACAGTGCTCTGCACATAGTAAGCGCTTAACAAATACCAACATTATTATTATTAGTGGATAGAGCAACAGGCCTGGGAATCAAAAGGACCTGGGTTCTAATCTCTGCTCCGCCACTTGTCTGCTGCGTGAACTTGGGCAAGTCACTTCACTTCTCTGTGCCTCAGTGCCCTCATCTGTAAACTGGGATGAAGCCCGTGAGCCCTCTGTGGGACAGGGACTGTGTCCAACTTGATTATGTTTTCTATCCCAGTGCTTAGAACAGAGCCTGGCACAAATAAGTGATTAACAAATACCACGATTATTATCATTATTATTATTAAATGTTCCCTTCCCCACATGTGGCTCCAAGTCCAAGAGGTAAGAAGAACAGGTATGGCAACCGCATTTGGCAGGTGAAGAAACTGAGATCACAGAGAGGTTAAGTGACTTGCCCAAGGATAGTCAGCAGGAATGTGGTGGAGCTGAGATTAGAATCCAAGTCCTGTGACACCTAGGCCTGTGCCTTTTCCATTCAAGAATTCATCTAGGAATTGATCCTAACCCCTTTTAAACCAGCTGGAAATAATTACGGCAGTGGATAAGCACTTACTGTGTGTCAAGCGCTGTTCTAAGCGTTGGAGTAGATGCATGTTAATCAGAATGGACACAGTCCCTGTCCCACATGGCTCACAGAGAGAGAAGGGGTATTTCATCCCCATGTTACAGATGAGGAAACTGAGCTGAAACGCTCCATTTTCCATTTCTATCCAACTCTAAACAATGTGTCCCGGTGATTACAGATTAATACTTAGCATCCCACTAGAGAAAACAAACTGCTGAATCTGGGCAGGAAGGAGGGATGAGGAAGAGAAGAAAAAAAATGTTGAAGAAGCTCTCACTTTCATATGCACGGGCCTATCAGTCAATCAATAGATCTACGGTATTTATTTAGCTCTTACTACGTGCAAAGCACTATAGTAAGCACTTGGGAAAGTACAACGTGACAGAGTCGGTAGACGTGTTACCTGCCCACAGGGAAGCAGCGTGGCCCAATGTGAAACGAGCACGGGTCTGGGAGTCAGATCACCTGGGTTCTAATCCCGGCTCTGCCAGTCGCCTGCTGTGTGACCCTGGGCAAGTCACTTCATTTCTCCGTGTCTCAGTTTCCTCAACTGTAAAATAGGGATGGAAAACCGGTTTTTCTTCCTACTTAGGCTGTGAACCCTTTGTGGAAAGTGGATAGTGTCTGGCCTGATCGACTTGTATCTAGCCCGATGTGGGGCAGGGACTCTGTCCGACCCAGTTTGCTCGTAACCACCCCAGCGCTTACTATGGTGCCTGGTACATAGTGAGCGCTAGACAGATACCATAATTATTATTGCCTCATAGCTTAGAATACACTTGACACACAGTGAAAACTTAACAAATCCTAGGGATAAAATAAACAAAAATTAGGATCTTTAGGTCTTGAGGGGGAGACGAGCATTAAGATAATTGACGGATAGGTACATGAGTGCCGTGAGGCTGACGGGAGGGGAGTCACATCTAGTGCTAAGGGCCTAGGAGCCAGAGCCTAGACTTGGGAGTCAAGTGACCTGCATTTTAATCCCAGCTGCACTATGTGCCTGTGCCTCAGTTTCCTCTTCTGAGGAATGGGGCCCCAGAACTGGGGGTACCCACACCTTGGGGAGGGCGACAGGGAGGAAAGGTCCCTGTGGGCCGCCTCGGGGTGACGGGCAGAGAGGACAGGCTGCTGGGCTCTGACTATCGTGAAGAAGGATGGCAGGATCCCCAGCGCCATGTTGCTGGAGCTCCTGGATTCCCCTCATGATCCCTGTGGGGACCCTGATGTGCCCTGGTGGGGAGGGGGGGTGTCCTGAGATGCTTGGCAAGGACATTGCGGTCTATCCATTGGGCTTTCCTTGTCTGCCCTTCATCCACTTTGGGAATGGCCCAGAACACTTTTTTTTTCCCATTTAACCCCCCAGCCTCATCCCGCCTCTGGCTACGGCCCCTGCTAATAATAATAATAATAATAATGATTGTATTTGTGAAGCGCTTACCATGTGCCGAGCACTGTTCTAAGCGCTGGGGTAGATACAAGGGAATCAGGTCGTCCCACATAGAGCTCACGGTCTAAATCCCCATTTTAAAGATGAGGTAACTGAGGCACAGAGATGTCAAGTGGCTTGCCCGAGGTCACACTGCAGACAAGTGGCAGAGCTGGGATTAGAACCCACATCCTCGGACTCCCAAGCCCGGGCTCTTTCCACTCAGCCATGCTGCTTCTCTATTTATTTTGTGATTCAGCCAGCACATTCAGTCTGTCACCAGATCCTGTCAGATCTACATCCCAGTGCTTAGGACGGTGCCTGGTACAGAGTAAGCACTTGACGGAAACCATCATCGTCATCATCACCTTTAGAATCTGCCCTTTCCTCTCCAAGCTGATCTAAGCACTCATCCCATCCCACTTGGACTACTGCATCTGGCTCCTCGCCGGCCTGCCCGCCTCGTGCCTCTCCCCACTCCAGTCCATAGTTCACACTGATGCCCAGATCATTTTTCTAAAATAACATTCAGATCGCCTCTTCCCATGCCTTGAAAACCTCCAGGGATGTTCCATAAACCTCCACAGCAAACGGAAACCTCCTACCATCGGCTTTAACTCTCTCCCTCTGGCCTTACCTCGCCGATATCCTACTACAACGCAGTCTGCCCGCTCTGCTCCTCCGATGTCAATCTACTCACTGTGCTTTGATCTTGACTCTCTCACCATCAACACTTGCTCACATCCTCCCTCTGGCCTGGAACTTTCTATCCAACTGGCCGCTCTCCCCACCTTAAAAGCCCTATCAAAACCATATCTCCTCCAAGAGGCCTTCCCTCCCTTCCACGTTGCCTATGTACTTGCAGCTGCACCCCTAAAGAACTCTGACACTCACCCTAGCCCCATAACAGAGAAGCAGTGCGGCCTAGTGGGTAGAGCATGGGCCTGGGAGTTAGAAGGATAATAATAATGTTGGTATTTGTTAAGCGCTTACTATGTGCAGAGCACCGTTCTAAGCGCTGGGGTAGACACAGGGTAATCAGATTGCCCCACGTGAGGCTCACAGTCTTAATCCCCATTTTACCGATGAGGGAACTGAGGCACAGAGAAGTGAAGTGACTCGCCCACAGTCACACAGCTGATAAGTGGCAGAGCAGGGATTCGAACCCATGACCTCTGATTCCCAAGCCCGGGCCTTTTCCAAATCTGGGTTCTAATCCCCGCTCTGTCAACTGTCTGCTGTGTGACCTTTGCAAGCGAGTCGCTTCACTTCTCTAAGCCTGAGTTCTCTCGTCTGTAAAATGGGGATTAAGACTGTGAGCCCCGTGTGGAATGGGGACTGTGTCCAACCAGACTACCTTGTACCTATTCCAGCATTTAGTACAGTGCCTGGCATAGAGTAGGTGCTTAACGAACTCCACAGTTATTATGATCCATATTATATCACTTGTATTCTGCCACTTCCACAATCTGTAATTTCTTTTAATGTCTGTCTCCCCCACTAGACTGTAAGCTAATTGTGGGCAGGGACGCAGTAAGCATTCAATAAATACCACTGATGGATTTCCACCATTATTTCCCTTAAAGCTTATGTTCAATAGATGGACTGGGGCCATTCGAGTTCCCCGCTGCCTCTTCATGCTTCATGTACAATGATATGATTGTTCTTCATATCCGAAGATAGCACTGACGGTGAAATTCACGTGTGTGTATTTGCGTTGTGTGTGTATGACTGAAAAGGTCAATGTGGGACTCACCAATCCCAGTCACACGAGGCAAACAAAAGGCTGTCCTTTGTATTGTCATGTTTCAAGTTTGTAGCACACAGAAAGCTGTTTTCCCTTTTCCCTTCTTATCTCTCATTCCTGATGAAGTTTTGCTCAAAAAGAACAGGTCCTTTGTCGACGGTAGTGCGCTCCGCTGCTTTATCGTCCGTAAGTGACTCCCAATTTTCAGCTGGGATGCAACATTGTCTTGAGGTTTTGTTTTACTGCATCCATAAGACCTTTCCTCTGCCCTCTCTGCTTTTGCTTTCCCAGTTTCAACTGTCCATTCAGCAGGCAGCTGTCTGGGTCTCCTGCTGTGGCTCATTTTTAGAGCTCTACTCTGAGGAGTGGATCTGGGCCAGTGGCCCTGGGCAGGGGCAGGGGGGCAGGAATATCCCGCGGTCCCACATGGAAATCGTTGGGCGTCCCTCTAGCCGGCGGGAGCGGAAGGGGAGGGAGCAGAGGGGCAGGGACACCCAGACACACGGTCCAGCTGGATCTGTGGACCATATGTCTTGACTGAACCCCACGTGGACGCTATCTCCAGCTGTGAGATCTTTAGACGATCAAAGTCCCACTTCAGAAGGGACACAAGCAAGCTGGAACTTAGCAAGGGTTTCCTCTTTTCTACAGGACCCTGGAGGACAAAGCAGGGCAGTGGGTGGAGATTAGTCTAGAGGATGGGCCCTCAAGGGTAGGGAGTAGAACAGAGGCATAAAGCAAAGGAGAAGAGAGAGAAAGATGATACAGAAAGGGAAAGAAACAGAGAGAGAGGAAGGAGTTGAGGGGGAGGAAGAGAGAGAGAAACCTGGAGCAAGGATCACAGTCTAATAAACACACACACTCACCCAGAGTAAAAGTGAGAGGAGGGATTTAAGTAGTAACATCAGGTAAGAAAAGAGAGGAGAGGCGAGCCTTCCTCTTTTCCCAGACTTACCAAACTTCATATATTTGGTCTCTCTTCTTTGCTGCTTCCCCTTCAACACCCAGACTGTCCTGGCTACCTTTTTTTGGTATTTTTGAAGTGGATACTATCTGCCAGGAACTGGACTAGGCACTGGAGTAGATACAAGCTAGTCAGGCTGGACACAGTCCATGTCCCACGTGGGACTCGCAGTCATAATCCCCGTTTTACAGGTGAGGGAACTCGGGCACAGAAAAGTGAAGTGATTTGCCCAAGGTCACAGAGCAGACAAGTGGCAAGGCTGGGATGAGAACCCAGGTCCTTCTGACTCCCAGTCCCCTGCTCTAGCCACCAGGCCATGCATGCGCTGGAGTTTGCAGAGGTTCTCTGCGTGTCTGCCTATCAGTCCATCAATTAATGGCATTTATTGAGCTCTTATTGTGTGCAGAGCACTTGGGAGAGTACATCTTAGAGATCTGGGGGATACGTTCCCTGCTCTCAACGAGGTTACAGGCTAGAGAGTACTCAGTTCCTGCTACACCAGATAACTTTTGGGAGCTGCACCGAGAAGCAGCCTTGTGGTAGCTATAGAGGCAGGGGAGGAAAAGGACAAGGATGAGGAGGGGAAGGAGAAGGATGAGGAGGAGGAGAAGTAGCATGGCCTAGGTAGAAGCAGCACAGCCTAGTGTATAGAACATGGGCCTGGGAGTCAGAAGGACATGAGTTCTAATCCCCGCTCCACCATTTGTCTGCTGTGTGACCTCGGGCAAATCGCTTCACTTCTCTGGGCCTCAGTTACCCCATCTGTAAAAGGGGGATTGAGACTGCGAGCGCTCTGTGGGACAGGGACGGTCTCCAACCTGATTAACTGGTATCTACCCCAGCACTTAGAATAGTGTTTGACCCTTAACAAATATCATCATTAGGATGAGGAGGAAGAAGACAGGAGAAAGAGAGGAAGGAGGAAGGGATCCTCTCCTCTTTTTCCTTCACTTCTTTGCTCCTGATCTCTCTGAGAGTGAGATCAGCCATTTGCCCCATGGTGGAAGGGACCCCAAAATTCAACACTGCCCCATTTAGTGAGGAACGGATGGTCTCTCTACCCTTGAACAAGTTAGTGACTTTTTGCGGGGGAGTTTCTGGGTGGGGTATGACATGAAGAAACGGTAGAGAAAGAAGCTGGTTGGATGCCGTGGGAGAAAGAGAAAAAGAGAATCAGAGAGCAATCGAGAGTCAGAGATCCAGGCCCCAGAAGTTCAGGCTTGGAGAAAAGGGAGGATTCGGGAGAAAAGATGAGGTGTTTGGTATTTACCGAGTTAAGCTGAAAATGGGGATGAGACATTTGGCAGGAGAAGCTCCGTGAAACTACCCGGCAGGAGGCGGGAGAGGAAAGGGCGATGAAGTCAATTGGGGGTTAATTACCTAAAGATGATAATTGGGGCTTCAAAGTGGATAAGCCACTAAGACCTGAGAAATGAAAAGAGTAAGGGAGTGTGAAATGAATACTGTGGGGTCAGCAAGAGAGAAGGGAGTGAGAGGAAGATCACCACTGAGGAAGGAGGAGAAGCGGTGGTGGAGAAAGGAGACTCAAGTCATTCGGGGTCCCATAGAAAAAGGGAGAAATCTAAGAGAGGCGACTAAGAGGAGAAAGAGCGGAGACGATGGGGACTGAGGACCCTGGCATCTTGTTTCTGATTTTGATCAGCTTCTCTCCAGAGCCACAGGGCTCTTTGAAAGGAGTCCTTGTTTTCTAGCTCCGGAATTCTACTCCACAAATGGAAATTGACTGAAAATCATTTCTGGAATATTTCGCCGTTCGCCCAAGAGAGAGGGCGACCGACAGCGACTCGGTTCAACCCCAAGTTACGCCTGGGAGGTAGCTAAGCAGCTGGCCCAGTTGCCCATTAAACAACCGGGCAAACAGAGGCCCACGGAGGGGAAGGAAATGACTTCCTCAGGAATAGAACATAGTATCAAAAAGACAACCCTTGAGAGTGCTAGTCCAGAGTTCTGTTCTGGAGAAAACAGATCCAGGGCTGGTTGTTTGGAGGTGGAGAGGGAGTGAGACCTCCCCGGAGAGAGAATACCATGAATGCTCCACCGTTCCTGCAAAGAAACATAAGCAGGGAGAACCACAGTCCGGTGAGAGAAGGTGACAGGAAAGCTGCGGTTACCAGTCTCTGAACAGGTACACAGAGCCACTGATTCTGTGAATATTATACAGAGCACGGAAGAGCTGTATAAATAGATCAGAATTAAAGCTTCCCTGCCTTCTTTCTTCCTCTCTTTTTGCACACCCTCTCTGTGTCCAGGCAGATTCTTTCACAAAGAACGTTCAGTAACAACTCACAGTTCTCTTTCTCTCTTTTGCATCCAGAAAAAAAGCCAGAGAGAGTTTTCGCTTTTATCCTACTGTCTCTCCAAGGGTCCAAAAGAGTCCCAGGTCTTGCTATGTGTCGAGATTCGGTGCAGGAGCCGCAGCAGAAGGGAAGGGAGCTGAAGGAGAGGGAGTGTGTAACCAAGGAAGAGAGGGCAGTCCGGAAGCCTTAACCAAATGGCAGAGGGGTTCTTGGCACCAAAATAAATGTAACGCAGACCCAAACCAAAGCTTGCACAAAACACGATGGGAGCGAGTCTTCCGGTGGAAACATGGCTCCTCGGAGGATTTTGACAAAGGGAAGAATCCCCGCTAAAGAGCAGCAGCTCCACAGTCACCCCACGAGAGCTGAGGTCCTCATGTCGCGGAATGGGGAGCGCCACGGAGCAAGACCAGTGATGCGTCTTAAAACCAGCCGCTCGGGTCCCTAGGGCCCATGACGGCATCCAAAGTCAAAGAGGCGAAAAGCAAACTTACCTATACATCATCTTCCGTCAGGGAGGAGGAGATGTAGGCTTCCGTGTCCCCACAGCTATCCGTTTCCCGATCAGACGGGTGGCATCTTGGTATCTCCTGAAGATCTGTCGATGGGAAGGAGGGAAAGGTGAAATGACACAAGGAGTTGAGATAAAAACGAGTCTAACAAGTCTGGACAGAGCAGCTTGAACCAGTCCTAGGGACCTGAAGGAAGCTGTCAGGAGAGGTATTAGAGATCCAGTAAGAGCAGAAGAATCTCTTTGTATTGGCCAATTAAAAAAAGGGAGAAGAAACTCGTTTTAAGGATTTACATGAGAGACGCAAAGGAATGCAGCCAGATTAAGAATGAAAAAAAAAAATAAAATCCTTCCAGTAAATATAGGTACTCACGACTCCGCAAGAAGCCATCGACGGAAAGCGGGAAGAGGCCGAATTTTCTATCGTTCTGTGCCAGAAGGATTTTTTATGGTTTGGGGATGTCCTACTATTTATTTCTTATTGATTTCTGAGCTGAATGCACATTGCCGAGGTGCTAGAAATCCGTTCCCTTTGCAAAAAGTTCTCCATCCTCTTTCACCCTCTCCCCTGTAAACAGATAATTGAATCAGAGAAATGGGCCGAGAAAGGAATTTTAAGCTTTGCCCTCTGAGGATGATTCTTTTGTAGGATGGGGGAGAACAGTTTAATTCTACAGTGTGTGTGTGTGTGTGTGTGTAGGGGGGAAAACGGAGGAGAAGGAGGAAGTCGGATTTGTGGCTTCCTCCCTGCAAAAGACTTGAGATGTTGCGTGGCCTAGAGAAAGGAGCACAGGTCTGCGATGAATCAATCAGTAATATTTATGGATTGTCTCTATCTGTTGCCGAATTGTACATTCCAAGCATTTAGTATAGTGTTCTGCACATAGTAAGTGCTCAATAAATACTATTGAATGAATGAATGAAATGAATGGAGTGCTTTGCGCACCGCAAGTACTGAGCATTTTGGAGAATCCAATATAATAGGGAACACTGAGAGGTCCTGTCTTCTAGTTCCAACACTACCACTGGCCCACTGTGTGGGCCTCAGTTTCCCCGTCCGTAAAATGGGCGAAAAATCGCTGCCCAACCTCCCTCTTAAATGCCGAACCCTACGTAATTAATATTAAGAGCATAACTCCAGAGCACTGAAATCAATCAAACATATTTGAGCACTTACTGTGTGCAGGACACTGTACTAAGGACTTGGGAGGGTATGATATAACAGAATTGGTAGACACGTTCCCTGCCCATAGTGAGCTTACAGTGTAAAGGGGGAGACAGACATTAATATAAATATATAAATTATGGATCTATACATAAGATATAGGGTCAGAGGGAGGGGTAAATAAGCACCACCTTAAGAGCTGGGAGAAAATACGCAAGCCAGATTTAAACACGGTCTCTGTCCCTCGTGAAGTTCAAAATCGAAGGATAGAGACTGAGCGCAAGCTGAATCCTAAGGTAATGTTTAGCACATGTCAAGTGCTTAATAAACACCCTACTTATTCTTCTTCTGAGTACGTGAAAGGATCAGGAAGATCCCGGGCTTTAATGCCACGTCCAGCAGCTGCTGACTGAGATGCTCTTTCTTCTCACCTGGTCAAAAGAGTCACCACTGACGGCCTCTTGCCTTCACGATCTTCAGCCCCTCGAGTGGTGAGACGGAGAGTACTGAGTTCCAGCACCCTCACTAGGGACGATACGGCAATTAGACCTTGGCCCTCGACCATTCTCTGTGGAGAGAGTCTCTGGAGAAGGGGTTTGAAGGATCGCGAGGGTAAACATCACTTGCCTGAACTTGTAACCTCTTAGGAGAAAACCTGTCACAGATGAGCCACCCTTAATAATGATAAATGGTTCGTCAGCATAATTGGAGTTGACATATTAGTGTTTAAATAATGTCACAATTTCACAGGTGGTGTTATAATAAAATATCACCTCGGAATCAGAGACTTCCTTAAGGCAATAGAAAGGCATTACTCTTGGGGGAAGGGTAAAATGTCTTTCAGACTGTCATTTTTCTCATGGCAGCAAAAGTGTGTGTGAGGGAAGTGTAAACTACTTTTTGGTAATAGCAGTAATAACAATAATAATAATAATAATAATTGTGGGTTTTATTGGGCACGGGCTAATCAGGTCTAAGGAGGAGGGAGAACTTTTTGAATGTCATTTTTATCACAGGGGTAAGAGCGTCCGTTGTTAGCTTATGTAAGCTAACGATACTATCATTTCTAGTTAGTAATGATAGCATTTATTGAGCACCCATTCGGTGTAATGCATTGTTCAAATCAAGCAAGTGATAGGTATCCTGACCACCAGGAGCTTATATTCTAATGGAACAGACGCAGAAGTATATTCAGAGTGACGAATTCAACTGAATTTTTGATTAACATATACCTGTCCCCTGACATGGGTTCCAATGTTACGTTGTGAGTGAGGCATGAGACGGGTGGAGGGTTGTAGGGGGAATGACAGCTGAGACCGGACAAGCTTCAGCAAGCAGCTTATAAGGCTGGAACTTGCCGTCTTGAATCTTTTCAATGCTGATGAGAAGTTTGCCAGACAGCTGGGCTGAGCGAGCCTAGCTCAAGAGCTGAGGGATTGATTGTCTCCATCACCCATGTGATCCCAGCAGATGTTGTCGGAGGTCTTCTCAGAACAACCTAGAGAAGCAGCGTGGCCTAGTGGATAGAGCACAGGCCTGGGAGTCAGAAGGACCTGGGTTCAAATCCCAGCTCCGCCACATGTCGTCTGTGTGACCTTGAGCAAGTCACTTCACTTCTCTGGACCTTAGTTCCCTCAACTGTTAAAACGGGGATTAAGAAGGCAAACCTCACATGGGGCAGGCACTGTGTACAACCTTGTATCTACCCCAGTGTTTAGAACAGTAAGCCCTTAACAAGTACCATTATTATTATTATTTACCTAGCGCAGCCTTGTCTACCTGACCCTTTTTGGAAAAAGGGTGGGGTGGCCATTTTGGAGCATGACAGTTTAGACTGGCCAACGGAGCAAACGCAGAACTGTTGTTCCCCAAATCCCACAACACCAGGACAAAAAATGTATTTATTCATTTCTTCTTAGATGTGGTAGGTTTAAAACAAACAGGAAGCATATTTCCACTGTGGGTGGTGAGCATGACAGATCCGTTATCCTCGGAAGTCATGCAGACAGAAAATATACTTGAGTCAAGAAAGATTTGCATCAGTTAAGGCATGAAAGGTCCATAAGTGAGGAAAGTTCTGGATGAGAGAGAATAGTTCAGGGCATTAGTAGGTTTGACAATAACCACGAGGATGGATGTCAGGAAGGCATCTAGCACACTGTTCCCCTATTCATTTTTTAGTTTTACTGTGAGAGGTAGAATGTTGGCCCGGGAGAACCATTGGCTGCTGCAGAAATTGTATTGCTTATGGCCTTTTTTTTTTTTACAGTATTTATTAAGCACTTACTATCTGTCATGCACTGTACTAAGTGAAGGGGTAGGTAATAATAATAATAATAATGATGGTATTTGTTAAGCACTTACTCTATACCAAGCACTGTTCTAAGCGCTGGGGTAGTTACAAGTTAAGGGTAGTCACAAATTAATCAGGTTGGACTTAGTCCCTGTCCCACATGGAGCTCAAAATCTTAATCCCTCTTTTACAGGTGAGTTAACCGAGGCACGGAGAAGTGAAGTGACATGCCCGAGGTCACCCAGCAGACAAATGGTGGAGCTGGGATTAGAATCCAGATCCTTCTGACTTCCAGGCCCGGGTGCCATCCACTAAACCATGCTGCTTCTCAAGTTAATCAGGTTAGACACAGTCCATTTCCCACACGGGGTTCACAGTTTGAATTCTAATTTTACAGGTGAGGTAACTAAGACCCAAAGAAATGAAGCCACATGCCCGAGGTCACAAGGCAGACCAAGTGGTGGAGCCGGGATTAGAACCCACATCCTTCTGACTCCCAGGCTTGTGCTCTAGCCACTTGGACATGCTGCTTCTCATGTCCTTCTTGTGTGTACTAATGCTTTCCCTCCCCGCCTTGTGGAGATAAAACTGGTCAGCCACGAGATTTACCAGGGTGAGCAATAGACAGTGAGCACGAGAATAAGCATTACGATGAGCATTAGGATGATCACTAGAATGAGCACCATGATAAGCATTAGGGTGAACACCAGGATAAGCACTAGGATGAACACTAGGACGAGCACCCCAATAAGCATTAGGATGAGCGCCTTGGTGAATACCATAATAAACATTAGGATGAGTTTACTGCACACAGTAAACACTCAATAAATTCGATCGACTGATGAGCACTACGATGAGTGCTAGGCTGAGCACCACAGTAGGCATTAGGCCGAGCATCGGATTACAGACGGGCTCCCTAAGATAACTGTACAAAACTAATCCTCATTTTTCAAGGGTGTTCCATATTGTCCCAACTGCTATTTTAGAACGATCGTCCAATGCACTGACCCATAAAACCTACCGGGTTGTTTTGTCCCTAGGGACCGCCATTTGTGGGAAGATTTTTGGAGTAATGTATTCCTGGGGAACAGTTGGTGGAAAACCGGGGCAACTATTGGAGTGGCGATGAGATGGATCCAGTGGGGGGCTGTGGGGGAGGGTCAGGCTCGGATTGAGGTATTCCGGATGGTATTCACAGAGGAGGAGAAAGCGGCCATCAGGGTGGTGAAGAAGAAGGTTCAGAGAAGCAACATGGTCTAGTGGATAGACCCTGCGAGTCAGAAGGACCTAGGTTCTAATTCCGACTCCACCACTTGTCGGCTGTGTGACCTTGGGCAAGTCACTTCACTTCTCTGTGTCTCAGTTCCCTCATCCGTAAAATGGGGATGAAGCCTGTGAGCCCCATGTGGGACAGAGACTGCTGTGTCCAACCGGATGAACTTGTATCTACCCTAGTGCTTAGAAAAGTCCTTGGCACAGAATAAGTGCTTAACAAATACCATAAAAAAGGGGAAGCTGGAGCCTTGACCTCATGTAGTAGTGAGGTCAGCTTCTCCTTTACTGCCCCTCGCCCCCCAAGTCCTTATTCCCCCAAACTGCACCAACAAGACCGTCTCGATTCCCCTCTGACTGGATACCACCCTTAACTTTGCTAGTTTGTAAACTCCTTGAGGGCAGAGAGCTTGTCTTCTAACTCTGTTGATTTCTCCCAAGTGTTCAGTACAGTGCCCTGCGCTCACGGTAGGTGTTCAACAAATACCAGTGATTGACCGATTGACTCCCGACCTCATACAGCTGTGGTACGGGCCACTTGAGGAGGAATCCCGACAGACTCCCGCGATGTGCCACGCTGGTAGGGTAAATAATGTTGGTATTTGTTAAGCGCTTACTATGTGCAGAGCACTGTTCTAAGCGCCGGGGTAGATACAGGGTAATTAAGTTGGCCCACTTGAGGCTCACAGTTAATCTCCATTTTACAGATGAGGTAACCGAGGCCCAGAGAAGTGAAGTGACTTGCCCACAGTCACACAGCTGACAAGTGGCAGAGGCGGGATTCGAACCCATGATCTCTGACTCCCAAGCCCGGACTCTTTCCACTGAGCCATGCTGCTTCTCCAGGAGAGGGCAGCAGGAAGCCTTGGTTTGACTTCCAGTGCCAGTGGGGATTATAAGCAGGGACCCATTTTCCCTGCCCTAGAGAAATTACGTCAGAACATTGGGCAACCCTGTTTGCGCCTTAGCCTCACCCCTGGCTCAGCAAATCATCGGCTGAAGCTTCATTTCTAATAACAGACTCTCTCGGCTGCAACGAAAACATTCATTGCTTTAAGTGGCCACCATATTGGTTTCTCACAGGTGAACTACTTTGTTATTTGGTTCTCAAGAAAGTCCTGATGTTGGTTTCTTAGAGGTGAACCACTTCATCAGTTAGTGACCTCGAAAGTCATGATTTTGACTGGAAAACCCAATTTCAGGTTCTTGGGTGCTGTTTAGCCTGGGGTTTCTATCTAAATCTGAGAGGCCAGGGCAGAACTGGCCCGTTCGGTGGAACCTGTGGTATTGGCATTTGTTATTTTTTTTTAAGTGCTTACTATGTGCCGGGCACTGTACTAAGCACTGGGGTAAAATACAAGCTAATCAGATTGGGCACAGCCCATGTACCATATTCATCCCTATTTGACAGATGAGGTAACTGAGACACAGAGAAGTGAACTGACTTGCCCAGAGTCACACATAAGATCTGGGATTAGAACCCAGATCCTTCTGACTCCCGGGCCCTTGCTCTATCCACTAGGCGACACCGCTTCCGTGGATTTGTCTTGTCTTATGCCGTCGAGTCATCACCGACCCATAGCGACGCCACGGACACAACTCCCCCAGAACGCCCCACCTCCATCTGCAATCGCTCACAGTTTCAATACCCATTTTACAGATGAGGGAACTGAGGCCCAGAGAAGTGAAGTGACTTACCCAAGTTCACAAAGCAGACAAGTGGCGGAGTCGGGATTAAAACCCATAACCTTCTGACTCACAAGCCCGGGCTCTATCCATTACACCATGCTGCTTCTCATAAGACAAGATCATATAAGATAATCAGGTCAAACAGAGTCCCTGTCCCACATGGGGCTCACAGTCTAAGTAGGAGGGAGAACAGGTATTGACTCCCCATTTTACAGATGAGGAAACTGAGGCACAGAGAAGTGAAGTGACTTGCCCAAGGTCACACAGAGGCAAGTGTCAGAACCACAGTTAGACCCCAGGACCTCTGAGTCCAGGGCCCATGTTCTTTCCATTAGGCCATGTTGCTTTTTGAGCACCCACTGTGTGTAGAGCACTGCATTTCATTCATTCAGTCAGTCGTATTTATTGAGCACTTACTGTGTGCAGAGGACTGTACTAAGCGCTCAGAAGAGTACATTACAATAATAAACAGTCATATCCCCTGCCCATAAAGAGCTCATAGTCTAGAGAGGGGGATACAGACCTCAATACAAATAAACAAAACTACAGATACGTGCGTAAGTGCTGTGGGGCTAGGAGAGGGGAAGAACAAAAGGGAGCAAGTCAGGGTGACACAGAAGGGAGTGGGAGATGAAGAAAAGTGGAGCTTAGTCTGGAAAGGCCTGTTGGAGGAGTTGTGCCCTCAAGCTTTGAAGCGGGGGAGTATAATTGTCTGTCAGATTTGAGGAGGGAGGGTATTCCAGGCCATGGCAGGATGTGGGCTAGGGGTTGGCGGCAAGACAGGTGAGACAGAGGCCCAGTGAGAAGGTTAGCACTAGAGGAGTGAAGCGTGAAAGCTGGATTTCAGGAGAGAAGTGAGGTGAGATAGGAGGGGGCAAGGTGGTGGAATGATTTAAAGCCAATGGTGAGGAGTTTTTGTCTGATGCAGAGGTGGATGGGCAAACACTGGAGTTTTTTGAGGAGTAGGATGCTATGTCCTGAACATTTCTGTAGAAAAATGACCCAGTCAGCAGAGTGAAGTATGGACTAGCGTGGGGAGAGACAGAAGGCTGGGAGGTCAGCAAGGAGGCTGATGCAGTAATCCGGGGGGATAAGATGAGTGATTGTATTAATTTGGTAGCGGTTTGGATGGAGACGAATGGTTGGATTTTAGCGATGTTGTGAAGGTGGGACCGACAGGATTTAGTTATGGATTGAATATGTGGGTGGAATGACAGAGAGAAGTCAAGGATAACACCAAGGTTATGAACTTGTGAGGCAGGAAAGAGGTGCCATCTACAGTGATGGAAAAGTCAGGGGGAGGGCAGGGTTTAGGTGGCGAGATAAGGAGCTCTGTTTGGGATGTTAAGTTTGATGTGACGGAAGGACAGCCAATAGAGATGTCTTGAAGGCAGAAGGAGATGCGAGACTGGAGAGAGGGAGAGCGCTCAGGGCTGGAGATGTAGAGGAGGTAGTCGAAGCCATGGGAGCAAAATGAGTTCTCCAAAGGGAGTGGGGGTAGATGGAGAATACATGGGGACCCAGAACTGAACCTTGAGGGAATCCCTCAGTTAGGAGATGGGAGGAAGATGAGGAGCCCACGAAGGAGTCTGAGAATGAACAGCCAGAGAGATAAGAGGAGAACCAGGAGAGGACAGAGTCAGTGAAGCTAAGGTTGGATAACGTTTCCAGGAGAAGGGGGTGGTCCAAAGAGCCGAAGGCAGCTGAGCGGTCGAGGAGGATAGTGGCTGATGGATTTGGCAAGGAGATTCGTGGTGACCTTCGAGAGGGCAGTTTCTGTGGAATTTAAAGGGCTGGAAGCCAGACCGGAGTGGGTCAAGGTATTAAGTGCTTAAGTGTGTACAATGGAATTAGTAGATATCCCTGACCTCAAGGAGCCTACAGCCCAGCTCACTGAAAGGAGGAAATGCAGATTGGTGCAAAAGTGCTAAGGAGAGTGGCCAGGGTAAGAATCTCCCTCCCATCCCCACAACACATAGGTATATAGCTGTAATTTATTCATTTATATGTATATTATTGTCTGTCTTCCCCTCTAGATTGTGAGATCATTGTGGGCAGGAATGTGTCTTTTTTTGTTATATTTTACCCTCCCAAGAGCTTAGTACAGTGCTTTGCACACAGTAAGCATTCAATAAGTATGAGAAAGAAAGAAGGAAAGAAGGAAAGAAAGAGAGAGAGAAAGAGAGAGAAAGAGGGAAGGAAAAGAAGAAAGGGAGAAAGGGAGAAAGAAAGGGAGAAAGAAAGGGAGAAAGAAAGGGAGAAAGAAAGGGAGAAAGGGAGAAAGGGAGAAAGGGAGAAAGAGAGAAAGAAAGAGAGAAAGAGAGAAAGAGAGAGAGAGAGAGAGAAAGAGAGAAAGAGAAAGAGAGAAAGAGAGAGAGAGAAAGAAAAAGAAAGATCCCAAGGGCTGAGGTGACATGTAAGAGCTGACATGGCAGTGGAGGTACAGAAGCGTGGAGCCCAACTCAGATAATTTTCCAGCCCAATATCCCAGTGGCTCAGGATGTGGATTACCAAAGCCAGTAGCCCCAAGATAGATGAAGAGCCTCTACTATCACTATCTACTAGAGCCCTGAATGAGGGACATGGGAAACAGAGCGAACCAGAAGAAGACACCTTCACGGCCCTCAAGGAGCTTACAATCTAAGCGGGGGCCGCTGTAGCCACAAGCTTCCGAATGCCCACAAGCTCCCGAATGCCCCTTAGCAAAGATTTGAGATTTGGGCCACGGGATCTGAGACCGATTCCTCCTCTTCACCTCAGGATGGCCGAACCGCTCCCCAACTCCTCTCTGAGAGGAGTCACGGGGTGCTGGATGACTAGCCACTGAAAAAGAAGAAGGTACGGGAAGGGTTTGTGTGGGCGGAAGGGAAGTGTATCACGGGAACAATCTGTCACCCCACACACCCTGAAGCTACACCTCTCCCTCCCCCTCTGCCCCACCACTGGCTTAAAGCCACCTTTACGCCAGGGCAGGAGGGTAGACGTCGGAGAGGAACAGAATCTCCTGTGGTTGGAGAGGAGAGGAAAAAGACGGAAGAAGAGACAAGAGTGGAAGAGAAAGAGGAGGTTAGATTGCAAAATAGACATTTCTTTGAGTTCCCTCCTCCCTTACACCCCAACCCCCCCTTTTTTTTAAACTCCCCTCCTTTCCTGGCTGGTTTACCTATCACATTAGGAAATGTCACCTTAGGCCCATCTCAGTGTCTTCATTTTTCATCCACGAGCCCAGAAAAATACTGATCCCCCTCTTCCAGCTGAGTTTGAGGCGATAATGAAATGATGACAAGCTGAGTAACTGTGGTCTGTGAAAACCTCTCATGCGTCCTCACTAGAAATGAAGTCAAAAAGAAGACAACTCCACCAGTGCAGGAGATTGTTGTCTATTTGTATGTTGTGGGGAAATTGGCAGAGATTGGGAATGAATTGGCAGAGGTGAGGAAGACTGGGAGGAGGAGGAAAAAGAGAATTAGATTAGCAGGCTTTCTTCAACTAATCCTCCTAGGTCATGTCACCTCCTCAACCATTTCAGCATTCTTTTGTGCTTATTAGTTATTGATTTATTTAGCCACTCAACCTCTTCGACCTATCGTTGGGTCACTTTTTATGGCCTCATCTTCCCATTAGATTGAAAGGTCTTCTGTATGTCCTCTGATCAGCCAGCACAATAGTAAGAGTAGATATAGTAAGAGCTAAAAAGCCCTAGTGCTGAAGACGATGAAGACGGAAGACCTTGGTTCTAATCCTGGCTCTGCCACTTGTCTGCTGTGTGACCTTGGGCAAGTCACTCAACTTCTTACTGCCTGTTACCTCATCTGTAAAATGGGGATGATAGACTGTGTAGAACAATGTAGGACAAGGGTTTGTCCCCCCTGGTTATTTTGAATCTACCCCATTGCGTAGTATAGTGCCTAGCACATAGTAAGCACTGAACAAATACCAAAAAAAAAAAAGAGACAAATGAGAGGAAATTGGAAAAAGGAAGTTGTTTACGGTTGGATTGTCGAGAGAACCATATTTGGTTAGGACTATGAGTGAACATTTGGTTGCTCTCTCTTTTTAATGTGCAATTTTATTTTATTTTTTCTGTTTGCGAAGGTATTTGTTAAGTACTTACTATGTATCAAGCAGCATGTATCAAGAGAAGCAGCATGGCCTAGTGGAAAGAGCACAGGCTTGGGAGTCAGAGGTCATGGGTTCTAATCCCAGCTCTTACACTTGTCAGCTGTGTGACTCTGGGCAAGTCACTTAACTTCTCTGGGCCTCAGTTCCTTCATCGGTAGAATGGGGATTAAGACTATGAGCCCCACATGGGAAAACCTGATTACTTTGTATGCCCCCGCCCCCGCCAGTACTTAGAACAGTGCTTGGCACATAGTAAGCACTTAGCAAATACAATAACAACAATAATAATAACAATAATGATAATAATAATATCATGCACTGTTCTAAATGTTTGGGTTAGGTTAAGTTAATCAGATCAGGTACAGTCCTCTATCACTTGTAAAATGGGGAGTAAGACTGTGAGCCCCATGTGGGACAACCTGATCATCTTGTAGCCACTCCGGCGCTTAGAACAGTGCTTTGCCCATAGTAAGCGCTTAACAGACGTCATCATTATCATTTCTACATAGGGCTCACAATTTAAGCATTGAATTCCAAGTTTAAAGTTGAGGAAATTGAGGAATCAGAGAAGTTAAGTGACTTGCCCAAGGTCACACAGGAGACAAGTGATAGAACCAGTATTAGAACCCAGGTCCTCTGACTCCTAAGCCTGTACTTTTTCCACTTGGCCTCACTGTTTCTCTTCACGAGAAGCAGCATTGCGTAGTGGCTAGTGGTTCTGATCCCGGAACCTCCACTTGTCTTCTGAGTGACCTTGGACAAGCCACTTCACTTCTCTGGGCCTCAGTTACCTCATCTGTAAAATGGGAATTGAGACTGTGAACACCACTTGGGACGGGGACTGTGTCCATCCCGATTTGCTTGTACCCATCCCAGCACCTAGGACAATGCCCTGCACGCGTGGCTCACTGGAAAGAGCACGGGCTTTGGAGTCAGAGGTCATGGGTTCGAACCCCAGCTCTGCCACTTGCCAGCTGTGTGACTTTGGGCAAGTCACTTAACTTCTCGGTGCCTCAGTTCCCTCATCTGTAAAATGGGGATTAAGACCGTGAGCCCCACGTGGGACAACCTGATTCCCCTGTGTCTACCCCAGTGCTTAGAACAGTGCTCGGCACATAGTAAGCGCTTAACAAATACCAACATTATTACATTTTTAATACCACAATAATTGTTATTGTTATTATTATTATTTCCATTATTATTATTAAATGTTAGGGATGTGAGGGAAAGCCAAAGACATGGGAATTTACTGGGCATCTCCAGGGGGACCTAAGGCAAGGAGAAGCTGTCTTACACGGTTAGACTGAAAGGGGTAGGATCTTTCAGTCTGGAATGGCACAGATTGAGAAGGAAGATGACTAAAGTCTAAAAAACCATGAAGGGTATGGGCAGAGCGAGTAGAGAATTACTAATGTTCACCAATCATTCGACTGGGGACATGAGGGGATGTCTTGGAAACTTGAAGGGGCTAGATTCCAAGCAAACACAAGGGACCACTCTCCACAGTGTGTGGAAACCTCCGGAATCCTTTAACACAGGAGGTTGTGTCGGCAGAAAATACCTGAAAATTTCAGGAGGATTTTAGATAAATTATTGGCTGATCAGTTTATGATACGCTACTAGAGGGAGATTGGAGGTGAAGAAGGGAAAGCTTAGGGATGCTGGACCATTCTGCCTCCCTTCCCACGAGGAAAGAGGTCAACCAATAATTCTCTGTTTGCTCTGCCCATCTTCTTCATGACTTGCATTTACCCCAGGACTTAGAACAGTGCTTGACACATAGTAAGAGCTTAATCAATGCCCTTAAAAACAAAATCAAGAAAAACCCCATATTGAAAAGAGAGAAAGCAATCAACTATTCACTTGAAATCCTAATTAAATGCAGCTCTCTTGACAGTCCACCTCCAAACAACTTGTTTTTTCCATTTTCCTACTACTTACCTCCTTTCTTTTTCTTTGATATTTGTTAAGAACTTTCTATGTGTTAGGCACTGTACTCAACACTGGGACAGTGACCAGACAATCCGGTTCGGGGAATCAGAAGGGTCTGGGTTCTAATCCTACCTGCCACTTCTCTGCTGTGTGACCTTGGGCAAGTCATTCAATTTCCCTGTGCCTCAGTTCCCTCATCTGCAAAATGGGGATTAAGACTGTGAGCCCAATATGAGATAGGGATAATGTCCAACCTGATTACCTTTTATTTACTCCAGTGCTTAGTACAGTGCTTAGTTCATAGTAAGTGGTTAACAAATACCATAAAAAACAAACAAACCCAGATTCCTTTGAGTTGGCTGGGACAGGAAACTATGCTGGATGCATTATTGGGTTATCTGAGGATTGGGGTCTTTTGCATTCTAAAGGTGAGTCCAGTGCAATGATCATGAACAGGGCTCTTTTTTCCGGCCCTACATCCCAACCTTGGAAATCACTACACGACTCAGAGACTGAGTTTTTCCATATAAATATATTTGCAAACACACAGAGCAATGGTGGTGGGAAATACGAATACTGGGCATGGCGTAAAACTCTCAGTAAAATCGCAATGAGATGAATTCGTCGGGAGGTGTGTTTCTGGAGCAATACTGGGGTCAGGCTTCAGGGAATGTGTGTGCCTTTGCAGAGTTACAAAGCATGAGCGCCTAGGGTCTGGCCTAGACTACTGTAGCCCCTGGCGAAAATGCAATCAAAATATAAGGGAAATATCCTACGAGCAACTAAGTCCAAAGTCAACAAGGAGACTTTGCGGTTGGTCTGCCTTGGGGCGTCCTTGGAGAATTCCTGTGGCCACTAGTTCCAAATACTAACTCCAACTAGCGCATCGTGTAAAAACAACTTGACACCTTGGCATTTCCGTAATTTTTTTTCTTTCTGATGGGTAAAATGTTCTGGAAGACAGCTGCATTAGGGGCTTTTAAAGAATGAAGTCACATGTAACGGAATATAATGCATTAAAAGCATCTGCATTAGCAAAGCCAATCTCTGCATGTTGAAACCTACTCTCCCTTCGCCTGTGACCCGAACTAGCTCTTCGATCTCCCTTCCCTTCCTCCCACAGCCCTCTGGCTTTCATTTCTGAGGTTCCGCCAGCCTTTCTTACATCCAGGCAGCCACGTAACTCTCCGCTAGTCAATCAATCAGTCGGTCGCATTATCATATGAGTCTTCTGACCTCTTCTGAAACTAACCCCCAGAAGCTCTAAGAAACCATTCGGTGCTATAGAGTAGTCACAACTGAACACACTGCAGAGTAAAAATGGGTGTCCCAAGGCAGCGCTGACACCCTCCGATACAAATGTTGGTCAAAGTTTCGAAAAATAACTTAGAAGCGTGACAGGACTTCATGCCTGCAATTTCCACTGTCCCACAGTAGGCAGTTCTTTGCTCACCTTTACTGGTCACTGGTGCTTATGAATATACGTCCAGACAGTCGAGGTGTGTGTGTTTGTGTGTGTGTGCATGTGAGTTTGGGATCAACCCAATTTAATGCCAATAACATCCAAGGAACGGGAAAGTCCTTGGAAAGAACAAGACAAAGTCCGAAGGCTCGGCGAACCGAAGCCGTAGCCAACCAGTTGCGTTCATCCGTTTGGAAGTTCAGGTTGGGTGGCTGCTGGCTTGAGTGGGAGATGACAGTAAATCAATGAACGAATCGCTGATGAGATCGGGAGAAGGGGCGAGTGAAAGTGGACGAGGGCCAGGCTCTTTGAGGAGAACAAGGGGTGGAGAAAGCTTGGGTGTCATGGTTTGGAAAAGAGATCAGAGGACGTGTGTGTGGTTGTCTGCGGGTATGGCAGACTACATGTTTGATCGTGTGTGGATGTGTGTATTTGTGTGCATGCTTGGATGCGTGTGTCCAGTGTGTGTGAATGTGGGCCTGCGTGGAATAATAACGATGATATTTGTTAAGCGCTTACTATATGCCAAGCACTGTTCTAAGCACTGGGGAAGATACAAGGTAATCAGTTTGTCCCACGTGGGGCTCACACGCTTAATCTCCACTTTACAGATGAGGTAACTGAGGGACAGAGAAGTTCGGTGTCTTGTCCAAGGTCGCACAGCAGACGAGTGGCAGAACGGGGATTAGAACCTAGGTCCTTCTAACTTCTAATTCCGTTCTCTTTCTACTAAGACACACTGCCTCAGGTATGTGTGCATGTGTGTGTGTGCACGTGAACATGTCTGTGAGAGAGAGAGAGAGCGTGTGTGTGGGAGTGTGTGCGTGTGTGTCTTTTCAAGAGCAGAGGAACAGATGAATGAATTGCTGGTCACCAAAGCAATATTCAAGATTCCTGAGGAACAAGCTATAATATAGGCCGTACTTAGCCCAAACGCAGCAGGAGCCATCCCCATAAAAAGTGGGGAGCGGGAAAGGCGGTCCTGGCTGGCCAACACCCGCCCGGGGTGCTTGAACTCCAACGGGGGTGGGGTGCTATAAGCCAGTTTTGGAGGCGATCCAGTTCCGATAAACCGTCAGGCGAGTGTAAACTCCAGGCTTGTTCTCCTTGCCGCAGTCGATCCCCCAGCTGACGATCCCCACCAGGTACCAGACGTCTCGGATGTCCTGCAGCACCAGTGGCCCTCCGGAGTCCCCCTGCGGAAAGAACGGGCCGCGTCTTCGAGGGAAGACGTCACCGAGAAATAGCAATTCTCCCTCTAGACTGTAAACTCCCTGAGGACGGGCGGGGAACGTGTCTACCAACTCGATTACATAATACGCTCCCGGGCGTTTAGTACAGTTTAGTGAGAAGCAGCGTGGCTTAGTGGAAAGAGCACGGTCATAGGTCGTGGGTACTAATCTCTGCCCCGTCACCTGTCAGCTGTGTGACTTCGGGCAAGTGACTTAACTTCTCTGTGCCTCAGTTACCTCATCTGTAAAATGGGGATTAAGATTGTGAGCCCCACGCGGGATGATCTGATTACCTAGTATCTACTCCAGCGCTTGGAACAGTGCTCGGCATATAGTAAGTGCTTAAAGATACCATAATCACTATTATTATTATTACAGTGCTCTGCACACGGTAAGCTCTTAATGACTACAGTTGATGGAATGAACAAGTCTCTCTCAGAATTGGAAGGGAAAAGGGAAATTCTCAGGCTAACTGAAATATGGCTCAGTCTTGTTCTTCTTATCCCAAAAGTGCTCCGGCTAGCTGGCCGGTAGAGAGAATGGGGCAAGTAGGCACAAGCACAGCCTGTAGTTTACAAACAGGGTGGCTTTCACCCAGAAGAGAAACATGATTAAGGTGGGAGCTCTCGATGTCCCTATTCGTACTGTCTGCTTCAACGTGCATAATGAAAAGTTGGTTTGCCCTGGGATTGCTCAGAAACAGAGTAAGAAGCGGACTAGCCTAAGGGAGAGACTTCGGAAAATGGAGTCAGTGAATCGGTTGTGTGCAGAGCACTGCACTAAGCGCTTAGGAGAGTACAACATGATATAACAGGCATATTCCCTCCCCACAAACATCTTACAATTTCAGAGTCAGGGGTCCAGGGCTCTAGTCTCGGCTCTACGGCTTGCCCGCTCACTTTAGTTTTTTATGCCTCAGTTTCCTCATCTATAAAATGGGGATTCGGTATCTTAGACTGAGACCCCCATATGGGACAGGTCCTGTTCCCGACCAGATCGTCTTTCTTTTAGTACCGTACCAAACCTGTTATTAATGGAAGCCTGCGGGTGTATCGCTAGTTATATTTTGCTTCTGTGAAGCAATTTTGTGATTAACTCTTCCACCCCCAACACTTTTCTACCTCCACATTCTTCCTCAGCCACCTCATCCCTCCTAGGCGCTATCTGTTTATTTTACTTGCTTTGGAATTATTTACTCACCTGTGTTGATTATTCACATCTAATCTCATGCTGTGTACACAAAATCCCACATGCACACAAAGGTAAATTTCACCATCAGTGATACGTTCCTCACTTCTTCAGATATATGTGTATATTCTCCCAACTCCCCCGTGCTGGGAAAGAGTGGCGTGGGAGATAGTCGACGGTGGAGACACAAGTTTACTGCAGGAAAGGAGGCAGTGGTAAACCACTTCGGGATTTTTACCGAGAAAACTCTATGGATTCACTATCAGAACGATGGCAGATGGAGGCGAGAAGTATCCATGGTGTCGCTAAGGGTTGGAGACTACTTAGCATCAGACAAGACTGTATGTACATATATATATGTAGTATATATGCATATATACTATGTATTCTTCAGTTTTTGTCAGCTTCCTTTCCCTATTAATAACTGTGACATTTATTAAGCATTTATTGTGTGTCAAGTGCTGTACTAAGCGCTGCGGTGGATCCAAGATAATCAGGTCCCGCACGGGGCTCCCATTCTAAGTAGGATTTACAGACGAGGGAACTGAGGTGGCTCAGAAAAGTGAAGTGACTTGCCCAAGGTCACCCAGCAGACAAGTGTCGGTGTCGGGATTAGAACCCCGGGCCTCTAACTCCCAGATCCATTAGATCGGAAGGTCCCACGACTCACATCCCTTCCGTGTGTCCGCCGAGCGTCCGGGACGGTGCTAACTCGGCTGTCGGTCCAGTGGAAAGGACACGGCTCTGGGAATTAGAAATCGGGTTCCTCCTGGAGCTGGTTTACGAAGGCAGAGGCCACAGCTGCGCATCCTCGTGCACCGAACCCCCAGCCCGTCCGGTTTCCTGTCGGGCATCCTGGGCCTGCCTCAGTGGGGACCTGCCTGGTGGGGATGGGAAAGTGTGAGTGGCATCGTGCCAACCACTAGCTCCATCAGTCATTTCTCTTGGTTCCGAGTTCTCCTTCTGTTCTCCTCAACATCAGATCGGTGCTGTGAATAGGAAGCAGCACATCCTTTTGGAAAGAACAGGGGCCCGGGAGTCAGAGGACCCAGATTCTAATCTCGGCTCTGCCGGTCGCCTGCTGTGTGACCTTGGGCGAGTCACTTCTCTGTGACTCGGCTCCCTCATCCGTAAAGTGGGGATTCAATACCCGTTCCCCTTCCTACTTTGACTGTGAGCCCCGTGTGGGACCTGATGATCTTGTATCTTCTCCAGCGCTTACAACAGTGGTTGGCACACAATAAGCACTTAAAAAATACCACAGTTATTACCATTAGGTGCTCAGTGAACGTTGTGGCGGTGAGGATGACGGCGGAGCTGGATCTGTCTGGTTGGCAAGGACTTTATCGGTCTCAGACTGCCCTTTGAGGTCGAATCAGAAATCAACTCCAGATGAGTCCCGCACGTTGATACCGTATCGCCTAAGCCCTGCCCCGGGCTGTGCCGTCAGCATCTTCAAGGAGCCGGTTTTGGGGAAGGACTATAAGTTAGACTGTAAGCTTGTTGTGGTCAAGAAATGTGTCTCCTGACTAGTATTGTACTCTCCCAAGTGTTTAAACATTTCTCTGCACACAGTAAGCGCTCAACAAATACAACTGATTGATTGACTGATTGATTGAAGGACCAATCAATCCTTGTGCGGAGCACTGTACTAAGCACTTGGGAGAGTACAAGAGAACAATATAACAGACACATTCCCTGCCCACAACAAGCTTACAGTCTCCAAGGGAGTAGAGAGGGTGCTGGGGTGAGGAGAAGGCTCCCCTTTTTAGGGAGCATAGCCCCAGTGTCCCCCAGTTCCTCAGGTGCCGTGCCCTGGATTCGTCCCTAAGATCGGAAAGCATCTTCCCTCGTTGACGGGTATTGCTCGGCCTACCTTGCAGGCGTCGATCTTCCCAGACAGGAATCCAGCACACAGCATTCCCGACGATATGGCCCCGCCGTACACCTCCGGCCTATTGCACACCTCCCTGTCTATCGTTTTCACCCTGGCCTGGCGCAGACGATTTGGCATGTGTCCTGAGGAGGAGGAGGAGGAGGAGGAGGAAGAGGAAGAGGAAAAGACGGTAAGCTCCTCGCTAGAGCGTAAGCTCACTGTTGGCCGGGGATGTACATGTGTCCATACCCTTACACTTTGCTTCATTCTCTAAATGTTATTTATTTAATAATAATAATCATTATGGCACTTGTTAAACATTTACTATGTGCCAAGCACTGTTCTAAGCTCTGGTGTAGATGCAGGTTAATCAGGTTGGACACAATCCCTGTCCCACATGGGGTTCACACGCCTAATCCTCATTTTACAAATTAGGAAATTGAGACCCAGAGAAGTTAAGTAACTTGCCCGAGGTCACAGAGCAGACCCATGGAAGAGCCGGATTAGTTTGACTGTAAGCTCCTTGTGGGCAGGGGTCGTGGCTACCGTACTTTCCCAAACGCTTAATTCAGTGTTCTGCACACGGAAAGTGCTCAATCAATACCACTGATTGATTAATGTAACTGAAGGAGTGATGTACCTCTTGGGGGAGTTGGTCTTGTGGAAAGAGCAGGAGACCCAGGAGTCAGGAGAACCGAGTTCTAATCCTGACTCCGCCACTGACCTGCTGTGTGACCTAGGGAGAATCAATCTGTATTTGCCTCAGTTTTGTCATCTGCAAAACGGAGCTAAAAAATAAAAAATTCCATCTCCCTACCTCCGAGATTGTGAGCCCCAGTTGGAATAGGAGGCATATCGGATCTGATCATCGGGTTATCGGGTTATCCACCCCGGCGCTAAGCACAATTCTTGGCACTTAATCAGCGCTTAATGATGACTGCTCGATGGGATGCAGCGTGGCCCAGCGGATAGAGCACGGGCCTGGGAGTTAAAAGGACCTGGGTTCTAATCCCAGCTCCGTCACTTGTCCGTTGTGTGAGTTAGAGCAAGTCACTTCACTTCTCTGGGCCTCAGGTCCCTCATCTGGAAAAAAGGGGTGAAGATTTTGATCCCCATATGGGACAGGGACTGTGTCCAACGTAATTAGCTTGTTTCTAACCCAGCACTCAGAACACCGCCCGGCTCACGGTGAGGGCTTCACAGATACTATCACTATTACAATTACCATCCTGATTAAATGCCACAGCTACCTAACTGAAGCCCCAGTTCAGCCCCGCCCATCGCCCCACCGCCATTCATCTCCTCATTCCCAACCCATGGGCCGGACGGGATCCCTCACCGTTGGTGTTGAAAGTTCCCCAACCCGAGACGAAGACGGTGGAGCCGGACGGGATGTGGTAAGAGGCTTCCGGGAGGCAGACCCGGTGGACGTCGCTGCTGAAGGTGACGGGCAGAGAGAGCTGCAGCATGGCGATGTCATGCTCGTGGCTGTAGGTCCTGTAACTCTCATGGATGATAATCAGCTTCACTCTTCTTTTCATCTTGGCCGGCCTGAGGGTGGTCCCGAAACTGACCGACCACTGGCGTGGGTTTCTATTACTGCCCGGGATGAAGAAGATTACAGTTAGAGCCTCCTCAGCTCTAACTCAGTAAGGGTCGGAGAGAGAGCCTTAACACGGTGTTCCAAGCCTCCAATTTGGTGAGTTTAGCTTAACAGGTTTCCAATAACAATAACGTTAATAGTGGCATTTGTCGAGTGCTTACTACGTGCCGAGCTCTGGCTAAGCTCCGGGGTGGAGACAGGTTTGTCCCACGGTCCCATGTGGGGCTCACAGTCTTTATCCCCGTTTTACAGAGATGGAAACTGAGGCCGAGAAGTGAAGCGACTTGCCCAAGGTCACGCAGCAGATAAGTGGCAGAGCTGGGATTAGAACCCAGGTCCCTGTGACTACCAGACCCGCGTTCTATTCTCTAGGCCCTGCTGCTTCCATCCTTTCGTTACTTTTCGGAGGCAGACATTCTGAAGGCATAAATAATTTGTCACGGTAAATCGCTTTTGATATGGGAGCAATCTGTTCCTCTTAGAGAAAACAATTCAAATTACTCCAGGACATATTGAGTTCTCCTTGTGGTGAGAGGTTTCAGGTCCTGGGGACACCACTGGTCCCAGGGCAGAAGAACTGGGGTCTAATGGAAAGACCGCAGGCCAGGGAGTCAGGCGACCTGGGTTCAAAATCCCAGCTTTGCCATTGGTCTGCCGTGTGACCCTGGGCAAATTGCCTAACCGCTCTGGACCTCAGTTCTCTAAATCTGTAAAATGCTGGTAAAATTCCCCTTAGATGGGGAGCCTCATACAGAGCAGGTACTGCAACTAATCTGATTATCTTGCATTTGTCCCAGTGCTTAGCACCTCTTAAGCATTAAAACGTTTAGGACTACGGTGTGGCTTAGTAATGATAATGTTGGTATTTGTTAAGCGCTTACTATGTGCAGAGCACTGTTCTAAACGCTGGGGTAGATACAAGGTAATCAGGTTGTCCCACGTGAGGCTCACAGTCTTCATCCCCATTTTACAGATGAGGTCACTGAGGCACAGAGAAGTGAAGTGACTTGCCCACAGTCACACAGCTGACAAGGGGCAGAGCCGGAATTCGAACCCACGACCTCTGACTCCCAAGCCCAGGCTCTTGCCACTGAGACACGCTGCTTCCCTAGTGGATATCTTAGTGGATAGAGCCCGGGAGTCAGAAGGACCTGGGTTCTCATCCCCCCTCTGCCACATCTGCTGTGTGACCTTCTTCACTTCTCTGGCCTCAATCGCTCATCTGTAAAATGGGGATTAAGGGTGCGAGCCCCATGTGGGGCAGGGACTGTGTCCAACTTGATTAACTTGTATCTGCCCCGGTGTTTAGAACAGTGCTTGCCACATAGTAAGTGCTTAACAAATACCGTCATTATTATTATTATTATTATTGTTATTATTAGGAGACCAAGATTTTGAGTCTCAGCTTTGCCACTGGTCTGCTGTGTGACCTTAGGCAAATCACCTAACCACTCTGGGCCTCAGTTCCCTCATCTGTCAAATGGGGATAAAAATCCTCTTAGATTGGGAGCCTCGTGTGGAGCGGGGACTGCCTCTGATCCATCCACCCCAGTGCTCACCACAGCGCTTGACACCTCACAAGCTTTTGAACCCTAACTAGCTCTGAGCTGCCTTGGGAAGGCTGGGGAACCTGCGGGCCGGGCTCTCCGGCTCGATCTGGGGGCGGAGGGGGGTCCTAACGTGGCCCCGTCCGGGCCGGGCGCGTACTTGTCGAAGCAGTGGGCGGCAGTGACCAGCCAGGTGTCGCTGAGCAGGGAGGCCCCACAGAGGTGGTTGTCGTTCAGCTGCAGGCTGGCCTGCCAGGGCCAGTCGCCCTCCTTGGCCGCGGTCCCGCCCACGACGATCCGGTCGGTCAGCGAGGTGCTGTCCATGCGGATCCCGCAGTCTAGGAGAGATGGGCCATTACTAGCCAGGAAACGCCGTGCTAGCCATCGTCATGATAGGTACGGTACTCATTAAGCACTTACTCTGCCGGGCGCTGTAATAATAGTAACCATAATAACTATGGTATTCATTAAGCGCTTATTACCTGCCAAGCACAGTTCTAAGCTCTGGAGTAAATACCAGGTGATCGGTTTGCCCCGCGCGGGGCTCGCAGTCTTAATCCCCATTTTACAGATGAGGTGACCGAAGCAGAGAGAAGTGAAGTGGCTTGCCCAAGATCACATAGCGGACAAGTCGGGGAGCCGGGATTAGAGCTCACTTGCTCTGACTCCCAAGTCCGTGCTCTCGCCACTCAGCCATGCTGCTTCCCTAAGTGCTGAGTTCCCTAAGTTCTGTAATAATAATAATAATTAATTATGGTATTTGTTAAGCACTTACTACGTGCAGAGCACTGTTCTAAGCGCTGGGGTAGACACAGGATAATCAGATCGTCTCACGTGGGGCTCACATTTTTTATTCCCCATTTTTGCAGATGAGGTACCAGAGAAGTTGAGTGACTTGCCCAAGGTCACACAGCAGACAAACGGCGGAGCCTGGATTAGAACCCACGACCTCTGACTCCCAAGCCGGGGCTCTTTCCACTACGCCACGCCACTTCTCTCTACTAAGTGTTGGGGTGTAGATACCAGATAATCAGGTCGGACCCAATCCCCGTCCCCACAGGGAGTTCACAGTCTGACTAGGCTTTAATCGCCATTTTACAGTGGAGGAAACTGAGGCGCAGAGAAGTGATGGATGACGTACCTAAGATCACTCAGTGGAGAAGTGGCGGAACAGGGATTAGAACTCGGGTCTTAGGACTCCCAGATCTGTGCCCTCCCACCAGGCTGAGGTTCCGGTGTGACACGCGAGTGGCAAGAGGGCTCTCTCTGGGTTTTGTGGGGAATCTGTGCATCGCTCTGGTTGGGGTGGCTAGCAGTGGGTGGAGTTAAGGAGCCCAGTCACTGGAGCCGTACCAGACCAACATCCAGTAGGGAAGACCCGTCAAAGGAAGCAGTGCGGCCCAGGGGATAGAGCACGGCCTTGGAGTCAGAGGACCCGGCTTCTAATCCCGGCTCCCCCGCTTATCTGCCGTGTGACCTCGGGCAAGTCACATCATTTCTAGAGGCCTCAGTTACTTCCGTAAAACGGAGATTCGATCCTCCTCCCTTCAATGTAGAGTGCGAGCCCCGGAGACCGAATCCAAACGGATTATCTTGTATCTATCCCAGTCCTCGCTACGGCGCCCGGTACGCGCGCCCAATACCTACCCTAAAAATATCAATCGATGCTATATTTGAGCATTTCCTCTGGGTGGAACCCTGTACTGAGCGCTTGGGAGAGTGCGGTGTCCCTACAAGTCGTGACTACTACCCCGAAGGAGATTACAATTTAGTGAGGGGACAGACATTAAAATAAATTACGAGGAGGGGAAGGAACGAGCGCAGGGAACAGGAATATGAAACCACAGTTGGCTGGAACTTGAGGGCCTTACATTAGGTGGCTGCTGATGGCAGGAGAGAATCCTGGACGCCTTCCTGTCAAGCCAACTGCAGCATTACAACACAGTGTAATGGCAGCCTAAGGGCACTCAAAAAGTTCTTGGTAGAAATCCCCCAAATCTGTGCATTTCTCCCATCTCACCCCAGAGCCTCTGTATTTCCCTCCCCGGTCTCTCTAAACCTGGGAATCCGTTCGGAGGAGTTGCAGATGGGGAAGGAGAGTGCCGAAAATTAGAATAACGGATACAAAGGCGACGAGCTCATTGTGGGCGGGGAAGGTGTCTACCACAATAATAATAATGTTGGTATTTGTTAAGCGCTTACTATGTGCCGAGCACTGTTCTAAGGGCTGGGGTAGACACAGGGGAATCAGGTTGTCCCACGTGGGGCTCACAGTCTTAATCCCCATTTTACAGATGAGGGAACTGAGGCACCGAGAAGTTAAGTGACTATGGATTGTACTCTCCCGAGCTCTTAGTACACTGCAATGCATACAGTAAGCGCTCAGTAAGTACCATTGATGGATTCATCAGATGCCATTTTCACACCAGACGGGAGACAGTCCAGCTGAAAACTGAACCGACCATTGTCAAGCCTGATAAATGGTCACCTTGCATGTCCAGAGAGAGGAAGAAAAGAAACATGAAGGACTCCAACTAAGCAAGCTTCAACCCCTAAGGCTTTCTCCACCCTCAACATCGTGTTCTCTGAGAAAACACCCCGAATGAGCCCAGAGGGGGCATTTACTTGACGGTCTGAGCCCTAGTGCGGTGTTCCGGGACTTACCGCTGTGGATTAGGTGTTCTGCTGGTACCTTCCCCATAGCTGAAAGAGAAACGAGACACAGAAATTAGCACCACCCTGTACTAAGCACTTGGGAGAGTATAGTATAACAGAATCGGTATCCTCGAATCAAACCATCGGCCGTGGATGTTTACTGAGTGCCTACTGAGTGCAGGCACTGAGCAGGACGCTTGGGAAAGTTTAACAGAAGCAAAGCACACCCTCCTTGTCCGCAAAGAGTTTATAATCTCTTGTCAGCTGTGTGACTGTGGGCAAGTCACTTAACTTTTCTGTGCCTCAATGAGGAGAAGCAGCGTGGCTCAGTGGAAAGAGCACGGGCTTTGGAGTCAGGGCTCGTGGGTTCGAATCCCAGCTCTGCCACTTGTCGGCTGTGTGACCGTGGGCAAGTCACTTAACTTCTCTGTGCCTCAGTTCCCTCATCTGTAAAATGGGGATTAAGACCGTGAGCCCCACGTGGGACAACCTGATTCCCCTATGTCTACCCCAGTGCTTAGAACAGTGCTCGGCACATAGTGAGCTCTTAACAAATACCAACATTATTATTATTATTACCTCATCTGTAAAATGGGGATTAAGACTGTGAACCCTACGTGGGACAACCTGATTACCCTGTATCTACCCCAGCGCTTAGAACAGTGTTCTGCACATAGTAAGTGCTTAACAAATACCAACATTATAATCTAATAGGGAGACAGAGGTGTGAAATGATTTACCGAGTGTTAAAACGCTAGTCAATAAGGCTTATGGGCAGGGATCGTTCTACCCACTCTAGTGCACAGTGCTCTGCACACAGTCTAGACACGCAAATAAATTGCAGATGGAGGAAGCGGCAGGGTACAGTAGGGTTATTTATGTTCACTGAGTCTGTGGGGTACACATCAAGTACATATCAAGCACATTAGAGAAGCAGTGTGGCTCGGTGGAAAGAGCCCGGGCTTGAGAGTCAGAGGTCATGGGTTCGAATCCCGGCTCCGCCACTTGTCAGCTGGGTGACTGTGGGCAAGTCACTTCACTTCTCTGTGCCTCAGTTACCTCATCTGTAAAATGGGGATTATCTGTGAGCCTCACGTGGGACGACCTGATGACCCTGTCTCTACCCCAGCGCTTAGAACAGTGCTCTGCACATAGTAAGCGCTTAACAAATACCAACATTATTATTATTATTATCAAGTGCTTAAAGGGTCAGACCCAAGTATATCATACTGCCAGAGAGCAGGGAATATGTCTACCAACTCTGTTACACTGTACTCTCCCAAGAGCTCAGTACCTGCTCCGCGAACAGTAAGAGCTCAATCAGTACGATCGATTGACCGACTGATCGATTGCCACAGGGACCTGGACGATCGGAGGCTGCCAGAGCTGATCTTAACCCTGCCTGCGGAAGGAAAGCCCTCCTTTCCTCTTCTCCCACTCCCTTCTGAGTCATCCTGATTTGCTCCCTTTATTCATCCCCCCTCCCAGCCCCACAGCACTTACGGACATATCTGTAATTCGTTTATTCCTATCATCTTCCATCTCCCCTTCTAGGCTGTATATTCGATGCAGGCAGGCAGTCTATCATAGTGTTACACTGTACTCTCTCAAGTGGTTAGTGTTCTGCACACGGTAAATGCTTAATAAATAAAATAGAGAGACTGAGCTGCAGGGTAGAGTGGAAAAACCACGGAACTGGGAGTCAGAAGACTCCGGCTCGAATCCGAACTCCTCCACCAGCCTAATGGTTGACCCTCAGGAGAACCACTTAATTTCTCTGTGCCACCGTTGCTAATCTTTAAAGTAGAGATAAAATACCTGTTCTCCTCGCCTCTTAAACTGTGGGTGCCACAAGAGACAGGGACTGCCATACTTCACTTATTTTGCCCTGAGTAATCTCTTAAAAATATACTGAAACCAAGTCCTAACTGCTGGTGTGGGATCTTGGGCCAGAGTGTAAACTCACTGTGGGCAGGGGACGTAGCTACCAAATCGGTCGTATGGTAACTCTCCCAAGTGTTTTAACATAGAGCACTCTACCCCATAAGCGATCAATAAACACCCTCTGTTGATCGATTGATTGGGCAAGTCTATGACTCAGTACTGTCCTTTCTGGAGAGATGGAGAAGAATGACCCTCATCTTCTCGCCAGGGACCTATGAAGGGCAGGGATTAAACTCCTCACAGGTGGCCCACCCTCCCTCTTCACATTCAACAGAAAATTACTCTCCCCCACTTGAAAGCTTTATCCAAGGCCCGTCTCCTCCAAGACGCCTTCCCTGACTAAATCCTCCTTTTCTCTTCTCCCACTCCCTTCTAAGTCGCTCTGACTCGCTCCCTGTGTTAATCCCTCTCCCAGCTTCCCAGTGTCCATATCTGTATTTCATTTATTTATATTTATGTCTGACTCCCCTTCTATGCTGTAAGCTCGTTGTGGACAGGGAATGTGTCTCTTGCTATATTGTACTCTCCCAAGTGTTTAGTACAGTGCTCTGCAGCAGTAAACGCTCTATAAATACGATTGACTGACTGACTGGATTCAGCACGTCCCGCTTCCTCAGTGCTGCCGTGGGCTACTTCAGCTCGCCACCTCATCAGTTCGGAAGGCTGGGAAAATACAGCAGCTTCAAAGTGAGTCCGTCGGGGCAGTGCTGATCTTGGGAATGATAATAAACAGAGTTGACCATCATTATCCGGGCTTCCCTCAGCTATCTATTCCTATCTGAGAGGAAAAAAAAGAAGGCGCCAGGCTGCCTTCACTCCCTGTCCATCGAGGGAAGAGATGGGAGTCTGAGCATTTCTGGCAATACCTGGCTTCCCGCTGCCCCGAGGCAAAGCAATCTGCTCCTCACCTCCCCAGATCTACATTGCCGTCTGCTTCTCCGCCCACCCCCTCTCCATTACGGTTTGTGGGTGAGAGTCTGAGGCATAATAATAACATAATGCCGTTTATTGAGCACTATGTACCAAGCACTGGGCTAAACCTTGGAGTACATAAGGGGTTCTGAGATTGGATGCAGTCCTTATCCTACATGGGACATACAATCCGTCTTGTACCCAGTTCACAGATGAGGAAAATGAAGTCCAGAAAGGTTAAGTGATTTGACACAAATTCCAAGGCAGACCAGTGGTAGATCTGGGACTCCAGTTTGGGTCTCCTGATTACCGGTCCTGTGGATTTTCCATGGGTGAAACGTTTCACATGAATGGCAAGTCCAGCTTGCTCGGGGAGGAGAAGATCGTTTCCCCGGGAGCCTTCAAGAGGCCATGACAGATCTCTACCAAACCCCAAAAAGAAGAGAAATGGGGAAGAAATCGATTTCAGCCCATTAATACCAACAATACCACGCTTCTCTCCTTACACAGGGGAGCAAGTGGGAAGATCGGGGGCTTGAGAGTCAGAAGTCCTGGGTTTTAATCCTGGCTCCACCACTAGCCTGACCTGCTGAGTGGCCGAACTGGGTCTCAGTTTCCTCATCTGTAAAAAGAGGATTAGTTACTTCTTCTCCTACCTATTTAGACTGTGTGGTGGATATGTGTCTGCCCTAATTATCTTGTAGCTACTCACTGCTTTGCAGAGTGTTGGGCACATAAAAATACCAAATCGGTCTTAAAAATACCATTATCATCATGTAATTATTTCCACGGTGATCAAGGAGAAGGAAGGCAGTGTGGGCTTGTGGAAACAGCCAGGGACTAGACACAGTCTCTAAACGCAGTTCTGCCACCGGCCTGCTGTGTGACCTTGGGGGAGTCACTTAACCTTTCTGTGCTACAGTCCCTCACTTCTAATATGGGGATGAGATACCTGTTGTCCCTCCCTCTTGATTGTGAGACCCCTGTGGGACAGGGACTGTGCCCGATCTGATTATCTTGCCTCTATCCCAGGCTTGGTCCACAGTAAGCAGCTAATAAATACTGTAATTATTATGGAAACTCCTCACACCCGGAAGATGCTCCCTTTCCAAAGGGACTCGATCGATGCAAGGTATTTATTGAGCACTTACTCTGGGAATAGCACCGTACTAAGCGCTACACAGTTGGGAGACACGCTCCCTGCCCAGAAGAAACTTACAGTCCAGAGTGGGAGACTGGAACTTTAATAAATTATTATAATAAACATAAAATCGTACGAGTAAAATATGAATATAATTACAATAAATTACGGATATGTACCAGAAGACTGTGAGGCTGAGGGGATATTCAGAGAAGCAGCATGGTCTAGTGGAAAGAACACGCCTAGGAATCATAGACCCTCGTTCTCATCTCAGCTCGGCCACTTGTCTGCTATGAGATCTTGGGCAAGTCATTTAACCTCTCTACGCCTCAGCTCCCTCATCTGCAAAATGGGGATTCAATACTTGTTCTCTGTGCGACTGAGAGTGTGAGCCCCATGTGGGACCTGAATATCTTTGTATCTACCCCAGTGCTTAGCACATAGTAAGTGCTTAACAAATATCATAACTGTCATTATTATTATTATTATTATTATTATCATCAAGTGTTTAAAGGGCACAGATCCAAATGCAAAGGTGACCCAGAAGGGAGAGGGAGTAGGGCAACGTGGGCTTAGTTGGAGAAGGCCTCGTTTGAAGCCAAGGAGAGTTCGAAGAGCTTGAACATAGTCCATTTACCATAGTCAAAGGGAAGCAGGGAGAGAAGGTTGAGAGTCACTTGCCTCTAAAGTAAGGTGATTCAAAGTCTATTTCCAAGAAATGAGGGCCCGCCTGCAGCTTCTGATTTAGAATGTTTTCGGCTCTCTTCTTTACTGCAGCTTCATTGTCAGCGGAGACGAACTGAAATTTCAGCAACACGTCTGCTTTCACACCGCCACCGCTTGGCCTGAAACCCCACCGAGACGGACAAATAAGATACCAGCTAGAGCGACGGCTCTGCCTCTTTTCTTACTGCATTTGCCTATGGCTTGGAGTCTTCCCAAGAACCAGAGCATGCCCAATGGAGAGGCAGTACTCCTCCCTTCCTTGCTGTGGTTCACGTCTCCGTGGTCGGATTAACTCCCGCCTGGGAAATTTGGGGAAGGTAACGAAAGACCCGCTAAAATGCCCGTTACTATGAACTTCCCTCACTGGACCTTCAATTTGTAATCCAGAAACGGCGTAGTTTAGTCAAGAGAACTCAAGCCTAAGGGTGAGGACAACTAGATTCTATTCTCAGCTCTGCCCCTTGCCTGCTTTGTGATCTTGCACAAGCCACTTAACTTCTCTGTACCTCCGTTTTCTCATCTGGAAAATGGGGATTAAATATCTGTTCTCCCTCCTCCTTAATCAGTGAGCTTCATGTGGGAAAGGGACTGAATCTGATCTGATTATATCGTACCTACTCCAGTGCTTGGTATATAATATATGTTTAACAAATGCCGCTATCATCGTAAATTATATTATTATTGTTATTATCATTATTGTCATTATCATCATCATCACCATTATTATTATTATTTATCCAGAGGAGTGGATGAATAAGTGAATTAATCTTCAGAAATGATAACCACACAATGGAAATCTTTAGAAGCATCTCTACATGCTTATAATAATGTTGGTATTTGTTAAGCGCTTACTATGTGCAGAGCGCTGTTCTAAGCGCCGGGGTAGATACAGGATAATCAGGTTGTCCCACGTGAGGCTTACAGTTAATCCCCATTTTACAGATGAGGTCACTGAGGCACAGAGAAGTGAAGTGACTTGCCCACAGTCACACAGCTGACAAGTGGCAGAGCGGGAATTCGAACCCATGACCTCTGACTCCCAAGCCCGGGCTCTTTCCACTGAGCCACGCTGCTATTATTATTATTAAATGTGACCCAGCCCCCAGAGTTTCCTCTGGAACTTGCCAACCAATCATTTGAGATTACCTCAGTCTCACCAAGTGTGAATTGAGGTAGTGCGCGTTCACATTCGACTCCTGCAACGCTTTATCGACCTGGAGAAAGAAAGGAAAAGACTGTGAGGAAGATATTTCCCGGTGACTTCGAATGACCCCTTTCCCTAAAATAGTTCTTGTCCTAAAACGACTCGAGCAGAGAAAACCTTGAGACGTGCATCATGGGGTTGGTTTCTGAAAATGAATTTGAAGTCCGGACACACCACTGTCCTCCCGAGGGCCTGCGTCCCCAAAGAAGGGAGGGGGGTGACTCGTTGGTCACCTATCGCATAGCGAAACGGGGTTGATATTTTCCTCTAAACTGGAATGGAGGTCCCATATTAGGGCTTCTGAGACAGAGAATTCACCACGATAAACTCTGGAATAGACTCTAATTCTTGGACCAAGTGGGAGGGTCTTTTGGGCAATCAAACAATCCACGGGTGGTATTTTCTGAACGCTTACTGTGTGACAAACACTGTCCTGAGCATCTGGGAGAGTACGATACACCGTTCGAGAACCTCGTCCAAGGCCCTGGCGATTAGTATTTACCGTTCTCGTTCCATTATGAACCTGGAATTTAATTTCCCTTGACTGGCACTCCCTGACTTGTCTACACATCCATCACTATGGAGAATTGATTCGGTAGTGAGAATTGTGAAAAATGGCCTAACGACAGCATGGGCTAGTGGGTAGAGCACCAGTAAGAGAGTCAGGTAACCCGGTTCTAGTCCCTCCTCTGCCGCTGGCCCGCGGGGTGACCTTGGGCAAGTCACTTAACCCCTCTGGGCCTCAGCTACCCCAGCGGTAAAAATGGGGAGAAGATTCCTACTATCCCTCCCGCTTAGATTATGTGGGGCATGGCCTGAGACTGATCTGATTGAATCTTTGTATCTCCTTCAATCCATCGATCAGTGGAATTGTTTGAGTGCTTACCGTTTGCCGAGCACTGAACCGAGCACTGGAGCGCTCGGGAGAGGACAAAACTATAGAGTTGTTAGATTCGATCCCCGTGAGCCTCTGGGGGAGACCGACATTAAAATAAACTATGGGTAGGAGAGATCCAGAGTAGCACACGGTAAGAGCTTAATAAACACCCTAATTACAAATGACTAAATCACAAAAGAGAGAAGCGGCGTGGCTCAGTGGAAAGAGCCCGGGCTTGGAGTCAGAGGTCATGGGTTCGAATCCCGGCTCGGCCACCTGTCAGCCGTGTGACTTTGGGCAAGTCACTTAACTTCTCGGTGCCTCAGTGACCTCATCTGTAAAATGAGGATTAAGACCGTGAGCCCCACGTGGGACAACCTGATTCCCCTGTGTCTACCCCAGCGCTTAGAACAGTGCTCGGCACATAGTAAGCGCTTAACAAATACCAACTTGTCAGCTGTGTGACTTTGGGCAAGTCACTTAACTTCTCGGTGCCTCAGTTCCCTCATCTGTAAAATGGGGATTAAGACTGTGAGCCCCACGTGGGACAACATGATCGCCCTGTATCCCCCAGCGCTTAGAACAGTGCTCGGCACATAGTAAGCGCTTAACAAATACCAACATTATTAAAAGGAGACAGGTGATTATTAATAATGTTTATAATAATGTTTAATGTTTATGATTAATAATTCTGTTTATATTGATGTTATTGATGCCTGTCTACTTGTTTTGTTTTGTCTTGTTTTCATTCATTCAATAGTATTTATTGAGCGCTTACTACTTGCAGAGCACTGTACTAAGAGCTTGGAATGTACAAATCGGTAATAGATAGAGACAGTCCCTGACCTTCGACGGGCTCACGGTCTAATCGGGGGAGACGGACAGACAAGAGCAGTGGCAATAAATAGAATCGAGGGGATGAACATCTCATTAAAACAATAGCAAATAAATAGAATCAAGGTGATGTACATCTCATTAACAAAATAAATAGGGCAATGAAAATATATACGGTTGAGCGGGCGAGGACAGTGCTGAGGGGAGGGGAAGGGAGAGGGGGAGGAGCAGAGGGAAAGGGGGAAAAGAGGGCTATCTGTCTCCCCGCTTCTAGACCGTCAGCCCGTTGTTGGGTAGGGATTGTGTCTGTTGCCAAATTGTACTTTACAGGTGCTTAGTACAGTGTTCTGCGCAGAGTAAGCGCTCAATAAATAGGATTGAATGGATGAATGAGACATTAGGTCTTGCTGTTTGATTTTCCTCTGAGGATACTCCTTCTGGGAAATAAAATGCCCCTTCACCGTGTTGTCCAAACACCACAGTCACTGTAGTAACCTGTGGTTCTACATTCAAACTTGTCAAGCTCGCCTGGGGGCGAATGACTGATCGGGTGCCAAACCTCAAATGAACCCACAGCTCAGTGCCTTTCCAGAAGGCTGATTAGATAAGGGGCTAGAGAGAGCAGTCGGATTGTCATCATTCATTCAATAGTATTTATTGAGCGCTTACTATGTGCAGGGCACTGTACTAAGCGCTTGGAATGTACAAGTCGGCAACAGATAGAGACAATCCCCGCCCATTGACGGGCTTACTCTCTGTGCCTCTGTTACCTCATCTGTAAAACGGGGATTAAAACTGTGAGCCCCACGTGGGACTACTTGATCACCTTGTATCCCCCAGCACTTAGAACAGTGCTTTGCACATAGTAAGTGCTTAACAAATACCACCATTTATTTTTTATTTTTACAGTCTCATCAGGCTTGCCTGCCAAGACCTCAGAAATCTACTCTTTTTGAAAGGCGAGGAGTGATTACGGTTAGGGAGGAAGAGACATGGGGAAGTGAATTCATCAACAAGGCAGGGGCGCCTCTTCAGACCTTTTCAATAATAATGACCGTATTTGTTAAGCACTTACTATATGCCAAACACTGTTCTAAGCACTAGGGTAGATACAAGGTAATCAGAGCCCGTGGGGCTCACGGTCTTAATCCCCATTCTCCAGATGAGGTAACTGAGGCACAGAGAAGTTAGGTGACTTGCCCAAGGACACACAGCAGACAAGTGGGGGATCCAGGATTAGAACCCACGACTTCTAACTCCCAAACCCGGGCTTTTTCCATTACGCCACGCTATTTCTTGCATTTTACCCTCTTGTTTTCAGCGGAGATTCGACACCAGCCGGCCCCTACCACGAATGAATCCGTACAATTTTTATTCATATTCTTGCGTCTCCCCGTCTTAGCTGTCAGCTCGCTGTGGATTGAGTACCAGATCTGTTGTGTTGTCTTTTCCCAAGGGATTAATAGAGTGCTCGGTGCACAATAAACACTTTATAAATACAATTGACTGATTGATTGAAATCTGGGCATCCACCGGAGCAGAGTTGAGAGGAGAAAAGAAAAGTTTGCTTTACCCGATCTGTGATCCTTAGCTTCAGATCTCTAACAGCTTGGGAGTTTTCTTCTTGCAATTCACCGCTGTGACTGATGCTTGGGATTTTGAAAGTGACTTCATAATAGTGTGGCTTCTGAACTGGGAAGGAGAGCAAAAGAAGGATGGAAAATCACGTCCTATTCAGAGAAGTCTGGCCTAGTGGAAAGAGCATGCGCCTGGGATTCAGCGGGCCTGGGTGCTACTTCTATCTCTGGCACAAACCTGCTGTGCAACCTTGAGCAAGGCACTTAACTTCTCTGGGCCTCAGATACTCGATCTGAAAAATGGGGATTTAATACCTCTCTCCTACCTACTTAGTCCGTGAGTCCCATATGGCCACAAAGTGCTTCACAGATATTATTATCATTATTATTACCTTCGTTGTATTGTCCTCTCTCAGTCACTTAGTCCAGTGCTTAGCACACAGTAAGCGCTCAGTAAATGCCAATGATTGATTGATCAATCACTTAGACTGTCAGCCCGGTGTGGGATAGGGAACGTGTCCAGCCTGCTTATCTTGTATATAGGACTCTACAGTATATAGAGTAATAATGTTGGTATCTGTTAAGCGCTTACTATGTGCAGAGCACTGTTCTAAGCGCTGGGGTAGACACAGGGGAATCAGCTTGTCCCACGTGGGGCTCACAGTCTTAATCCCCATTTTACAGATGAGATAACTGAGGCACAGAGAAGCTAAGTGACTTGCCCACAGTCACGCAGCTGACAGGTGGCCGAGCGGGGATTCGAACCCATGACCTCTGACTCCAAAGCCTGTGCTCTTTCCACAGAGCCACGCTGTAGAGTAAGCTCTTGACAGATAGTCCAGTAATAATTATTATTTGATCTATCAATGGGCAGTGAACCGAGGGGACTGTAAGCTCACTGTGGGCAAGGAATGTGTCTGTCCCAAGCTCTTATCATTACAGCGCCCTGCCATAGCATGTGCTCAATACATATGATTGACTGACTTGGGAATCCAAGGTAGCCTCCAGGGACTGAGAGCGGGACCAGAAAGCACAGGATGGGAAATTCGGAGACCTGGATTCTAGTTCCAGCTTTGCCACTGGGCTGCTGTGTGACCTTGGACAAGTCACTTAACTTCTCTGGGCCTCATTCATTCATTCATTCATTCGATTGTATATAGTGAGTGCTTACTGTGTGCAGAACACTGTACTAAGTTCTTGGAGAGTACAATTCAACAATAAAGAGACACAATCCCGGCCCACACCAGGCTTACAGTCAGTTTCCTCATCTATGAAAAGGGAGCAAAATACCTGTTCTCCTGCCCTCTTCAACTATAAGCCTAGTGTGGGACAAGGGCCCTGTCTAATCTAATTGTCTTGTTTCTACTCCGGTGCTTAGGACAGAAGGAGCGCTTAATAAATACCATCAATTATGGAGGAGATAACAAAGAGAGAATGGAGAGGTGAAGCGCCCTTCCGCTTCTCTTGGGAAGAAAACTGTGCCCTCTGAGGGCTAATGCCCTCTTAGGACAAGCATTAAATCTCTGTCCTCTTAAGAAACAGCTTGAGTTGGAATGCTGTGATTGAGGCAGGAGCTCAAACTGAAATAGTCTGATACACATCAGCTTAATATGGAGAATCAGGGCCGTGCGAAAACAGTGATGACTCCCAGCATGGATTGCTCTGCCAAAGGAAACCATGAACAAGAGAGCTGTGCTTTCCTTTTTTTGAAATATTTAGCCATTTACTGAGTTTACAGTCACAACAATCAATGGTATTTATTGCAAACTTACTCTGAACTAAGTGCCTGGCAGAGTACAGTAAGAGTTAGAAGATATTTCCCCTGCCCTCTGGAGTTCCATGATCTAGATGGATTATATTTTCCCTATCTATAAATGTCTCAGAAAGATAGAGCATCATAGCCCAAGTCTGAGAGCGAGAGGGGAAATAGCCAGATTTCTAAAATCTCAATTACATCCCAATTTCTTCTACACTTCACGGAGAGGGTGATGGCCCATGAATGTCATTCCACAGGCAGCGGCGAATGAAACATGAACCAAACGGAAGGTTACTCTTGTCCTTTCCCTTCATAAATGAGGTAAATTTCGGGTAAGACCGGACAGTCATTTAAAAAAAAGGCTGAAAATGTAAAATGATCCAAACCACAGACTTAGAAGGGAAAATGTAACTCTACAGAGGTACTTACCATACACCAAAAAATAAACCAGAAGCCCGATCACTAGAGCCACCACCAGCGACACTGCCAGAACAATGAGAAGGATCATCCATGGCTTCCAAGGTCTCGTGCCTGGGCCCAATCTAGCTGGACTTAGAAAGGAAAGCATGTCAGCTGCACATCACGCGTCATCAGTGTCTTTCCTGTGCTCTTAAAGATTTCAGAATTGAGTCTGAACAGAATAAGAGATTGGAGGGGTGAAGGTGTTCTGCACACCGTAGGCACTCAAAAAATGCGATTGAATGAATGAAAGAAGGGGAGAAGGGAAAGTGTATGCAGGGGTGTGGAGGCTGACTTGAAAATTCAGCGAGATTCAGAGTGAATCAGAGAAATTCAGAGAAGCAGCGTGGCGCAGTGGAAAGAGCACGGGCTTTGGAGTCAGGGCTCATGAGTTCGAATCCCAGCTCTGCCATTTGTCAGCTGTGTGACTGTGGGCGAGTCACTTAACTTCTCTGTGCCTCAGTTCCCTCATCTGTAAAATGGGGATTAAGACTGTGAGCCCCACGTGGGACAACCCGATTCCCCTGTGTCTACCCCAGCGCTTAGAACAGTGCTCTGCACATAGTAAGCGCTTAACAAATACCAACATTATTATTATTATTATTAAAATTCACCTCACTTTCTGGAGTGACCACCTAATGAGGGAGATGGACTAGTTAAAAATGATTTGCAATTAGTGGGAACCGGAGGAAATACAAGAATAAAACCGTGTGACTGCATTAGGATAAAATATCAGCAACTGGTGTTTATAGAGCTTACTGTGAATACAACATCACACTTAATAATTGAATGTACAGTTGAATACGTATTTATCCACATGTGCTGAGGCTGGGCAAGTCACTTAACTTCTCTGTGCCTCAGGTCCCTCAAATATAAAATGGGGATTCAAAACCTGTTTGCCCTCCTATTTAGACCATGAGCCCCTTAGGGAACGGGGACTGAGTCTAACCTGATATACTTGTATTTACTTTGGCACTCAGGACAGCGCCGGACACACAGTTGACAGTTAACAAATACCATAAATCAAATAAATAATAATGAATAGTAACAAATGTAAAAAGTGTTTATTGGGTGATACCATTTGGAGGGGTGGGCAGCGGGGTTGAGAACAAATCAAGGGCCGATTCTTAGAAGAGGGTCTGGCTGATTTGGTTGTGGGGGAGTCGGGGGAGAGGATGCTCCAAACTGGGAAAAGAAGGGCTAATGATCACCGTCATTCAGCTACTATTTAGCTGGCAGAGGAATTAGCTCCAAGCGAGACAACCAGCAGCCTCGGTGAGGTTGTTTTTACAAATTGGTTTTGGGAAACTGTCAACAACGTTCATTGGACTTAGAGGTGGGACAGGGTGGCTTTTACCTAAAAAACCTCCTCTCTTCACTTTTCCCTTTCTTTCTAAGTGTTGACTTCTCTCATGTGAATCTCTCCAAGGCATCCACCTGCCCACATTAGATCTGAACATAAAACTAGGGCAGAACCCGTTGGGGAACGGACTTCATTGGTAGGAAGATGTAATGGTCTGAAATAGGTAAAACCACAGGGCCAGGAAGAAAAAGCTATCCATCATATGAGACGGGAACTTAAAATTTCCTAAAGATGAAAAGGCCCATGAAAAGCCTCTGTTTCCTTCTTCCTGATGCGAGGAACTGGATTCATTTATTGTAAGTCTGTCCGTTTGGGATGGGCACCCCCTCATTCACAAGGAAGAGGCTTAACTGTTTCAGATGCACCATCCTGCCCCACCCTGCAGACGTGTGAGCAATGGCACAGATATGAAAACCCTTTTGAGAAGTGGATGACCAAGGGACACCGAGCCAAGGAGGTTCCCTCCTTATTGTCACTGGCCCAGCCCTAAAAGCAGCTTCGAAAACAGGTTCAGAAAATCCTGCCTACCTGCTCTCTTTCAGCGCTGAAAAGAGGACGGCTCAAAACCGAAACTAGAATCCAAAGGCCACTTCAAATCTCCTCATATTCTCCCAAATATCCCACCCTGAAACTTCCCCTCTCTCTGTCACACTCAGAACGGAGCTTGATCGCTCACACTTCTGGGAGCTGGAACCAAGGCTAAAGTTTAGAAATATGAGCTTGGACACCCGAACCGGTGATCGGCCAGACTTGTTTTTGTTCGGGTATCTGAACCCTGGATGATCTGAAAGAACTCGTGCCCTGATTCTCCCCGATTAATGACTTTTCAAATGACTCTCCAAGGGAAGGAAATTGGGCTTCAAATTCTGCTCCCCTCAACTTTGAAAAGTTTCCTTTCTCTCTCCTTGGCTCTTCAAATGACGGGGATGAGTTTCTCTGGTTTTTTTAATGGATTTTATCAGCTATGATAATAATAATCGTGTTATTTGTTAAGCACTTACTGTGTTCCAAGCCGTCTTTTAAGGGCTGGGGCAGGTTCAGATGGATCATATTGGATGCAGTCCCTGTCTCACATGGGGCTCACGGTATAAACAGGAAGGAGAATCAATACTCAGATGAGGAAACTGAGGCACAGAGGAGTTAAATGACTTGCCTATGTTGTTGTTTATCGTTATATTGTACTCTCCCAAGTGCTTAGTAGAGTGCTTTGCATACAGTAAGCGCTCAATACAAATGATTGAACGAATGCTGTGTGGCCGCCTCAAAGTCAGTTAATCAATCAGTGCTATTTGCCGAGCACTTACCGTTTGCAGAACACCGTACTAAATGCTTGGAGATGTTGGTAGATGTGATCCCTGCCCACAACAAGTTTATGGTTTCAGTCCAGTCTTTGAGCCATCAAATCTCTTGAACTCAGTCTAGGCCCTGCACGCTTACCCACCAAGCCAGGAACTGAGGGGAGAGGTAGAAGGGACCCCAAGCATAAAGAAAAAGTTGGGGAAGTGGTTGTGTCCAGTCACCCACTCTGCTGCCCTTTGAGGATTAACAGAGTATCCTTGAACTCTTGGCCTGATAAGGTTTAGCGGGAGTGTCAGAGCCCATAGCTGTCCCAGACTATCCTGTCTGGGCTCAGGCATTTCAGTGGGCTAGACAGGGAGAGTGGAGGGATTATTTAGGATGAACCGAGGCCACACTGGGAAGGAGCATGTCCTAGTGGAGAGAGTTTGGCCCTGGGAGTCAGAAGCCCTGGATTCTAATGCCAGCTCTGCCTGCTGTGTGACCCTGAGCGGGTGACTTAACTTCTCTGTGTCTGTTTCCTCTACTTTAAAATGGGAATTCAATAGCTGGTCTCCCTCCTTCTGTGAGCCCCAGGAGGGACAGGCACTAACTTGTATCCTCCCCATTGCTTAGAACAGTGCTTGACACATAGTAAGTGCTTCACAAATAACCTAATATGGCTCATATTTTCTTTTTTAAAATGACATTTGTTAAGCACTTACTATGTGGTAGAACCTGTACTAAGCTCTGGCGTAGATACAAGCTAAGCAGTTTGGACCCAGTCCCTGTCCCACACGGGGGTCCCAATCTTAATCACCATTTTACGGCTGTGGTAACTGAGGCACAGAGAAGTTAAACGACTTGCCCAAGGTCACCCAGGACACAAGTGAAAGAGGTCCTTCTGACTCCCAGGCCCCCGCTCTATCCCCTAGGTCATGATGCTTCTCATATTGGCAGTTAATCCCAAGATGATTGTTGGGAGGGAGTTTTTAAGCCACAAATATCATTGCTCTGATCTTACACGGGAGAAATTTGAACAACCAATCAACCACTCAATCAACAACCGGTACTTATTGAGTGCTTACTGTGTGTAGAGCCCCGTACTAAGCTCCTAAAAGAGAACACTAAAGTAGAGTTGGTAGACAGGACGCCTGCCCTTCAGAATCTTACAATCATTGGCAGATAGATTTTGTATCCAGAAAGTCCAGTGAAGGTAAAATGGCATAAATGATGTCAATCTCTCTAAGCTCTTAGAAATAAAGTGTCTCTTTTACATTCCAGGCATTAACACATCAGTATTATTATTATTTATTAAAAGGACCTCGGAGTTCCACGAGGGGCAGACTGTTCTGAAGACCTCAGGACGAGCCAAAATTTTGCTTGACATAGCTCTGTTTAAAAAACTACCCTAAGATCTTTATCTTTCGCTACACTGCGTGTTCTGGCAAGTTCTGTATAGGGTTTCCATAGCAGAGCTCTACATTATTCAAAGTGAACAAACACATGATGTCATCCCAGGAAAGGTGGCTGCTTTCATCACTGAAATACAACGCAGACAGCCCTAGCTTGGTGGCAGGAACCAACTCAAAAGGGAACGATTAAGGCCCGAAAAATGCCTCAGTCCAGGGGGTCGGTTCTCTGTTGTTTGGAAGGGCGTGTGGAAGTTCAGGATAGTAAATCTAAAACGTTGGAAACTGGAATTTAAGAGCATAAGAATCTCACAGAAGAAATGGGCCCGACCAGTGGCTAATTCATATCTCCAACAGTGGCTACAGAATGGTGGGCCTCAACCACATGGATCGTGATTTTAGGGATGGGCTTCTCCCTGGTCGTCCAGAGCCTTTCTCCTTCTGCTGCCACAGGTGTCCAATGAGCACAAAATCTCCAGGATCCAATATTGGCTCTTCTCTCGATTCCATCTTGGAGAGAACTGACTTGGAGGGAGAATGTGACATGCAGAGAGCCATTCAGCTCCCCTTCATTAGAAAATCCTTTGGCTCAACCAGGGCGTTGTCCTGAGGCCACATGACACCGACTCCTAGGTTGAAAGGAGGAGGAATCATCCTCTTGATAGAAAAGACAAGGTCCATATAATAATAATAATGATGGTATTTGTTAAGTGCTTACTATGTGCCTAGCACTATTCTAAGCACTGGGGTAGATACAAGGTAATTAGGGTGTCCCACCTGGGGCTCACATTCATAATCCCCATTTTACTGAGGTAACTGAGGCACAGAGAAGTTAAATGACTTGCCCAAAGTCACACAGCTGATAGGTGGCAGAGCCGGGATTAGAACCCACGACCTCTGACTCTCAAGCCCGGGCTATTTCTACTAAGCCACCCTGCTTCTCCATTAGTAATAATGATGGCATCTGTTAAGCGTTTACTGCGTGCAAAGCACTGTTCTAAGCGCTAGGGTAGATATAAGGCTATCGGGTTGTCCCACGTGGGACTTACAGTGTTAACCGCCATTTTACAGATGAGGTAATTGAGGCACAGAGAAGTTGAGTGACTTGCCCAAAGTCACACAACTGATAAGTGGCCGAGCCGGGATTAGAACCCACAACCTCTGACTCCTAAGCCTAGGCTATTGCTACTAAGCCACGCTGCTTCTCAGATCTCCCAGCTCTTTCGCTTTCCCAACTATTAGCACGATGTATTACCGTAAACTTGTCTTGGAACTGTTCTTGACCGCCAGGAGCCGATCACCTGTGATTATCTTCAGTGCAAGCGCTTAGCACAGTACTCTGCACACAGTAAGCGCTCAATAAATATGATTGAATAAATACATGAATTCACCTCATTCAAGATTTTGATTTAGGCTTTGAGTCCCAGGTGGGTCAGGGACTGTGTCCAAGCTGATTAGCTTGGATCTATCCGCTTAGTACAGTATTTGGAGCGTGGTAAGTGCCTAACATAAATACCACAGTGGTCATTTAAGTGGTAACTGACCACCTCTTCCCATATTAGGTACCGGCTCTCTTCACTGGCTACGATGCCCCAGTTCTCTCCCTTCACTCCTTCTAAGCTGATCTTCTCACTGTACCTCACGTTCGACAATTCCCCCCTTCGACCCGTTGCTTGCACTGGAACTCCCTCCCTCTATATCTGACAGGCCGCAGCCCTGAAACATCCACCTCCTCCAGAAAGTCTTCCCTGCTAGATTCCCCCTTTCCCTCTGCTCCCCCTTTCCCTCTGCTTCCCCCTTTCCCTCTCCTCCTCCCCCTCTCCCTTCCCATCCCCTCAGCACTGTACTCGTCCGCTCAACTGTATATATCTTCATTACCCTATTTATTTTGTTAATGAGATGTACATCACCTTGGTTCTATTTATTTGCTATTGTTTTAATGAGATGTTCTTCCCCTCCATTCTATTTATTGCTATTGTCCTTGTCTGTCCGTCTCCCCCGATTAGACCGTGAGACCGTCAAAGGGCAGGGACTGTCTCTGTCTGTTACCAATTTGTACATTCCAAGCGCTTAGTCCAGTGCTCTGCACGTAGTAAGCGCTCAATAAATACTATTAAATGAATGAACTTGTGGCCTCACTCTAATGGCCACACTCCATACTGAAGCACTTTATTCCCACCAATAAGCATTATGAGCGTACTTAGCATCTAGTGGGTCATAATAATAATGTTGGCATTTGTTAAGCGCTTACTATGTGCAGACCACTGTTCTAAGCGCTGGGGTAAATACAGGGTAATCAGGTGGTCCCACGTGAGGCTCACAGTTAATCCCCATTTTACAGATGAGGTAACTGAGGCCCAGAGAAGTGAAGTGACTCGCCCACAGCCACACAGCTGACAAGTGGCAGAGCCGGGAGTCGAGCCCATGACCTCTGACTCCGAAGCCCAGGCTCTTTCCACTGAGGGGTGGGTCCCCCCAAGTGCCATCGGCAGCCACCTTGGATGCCTTGCCTTCCGATTAGCTTAGGTACCCCCACTTTCCTGACTGTATTGGGGTTGTTTCGCTCTGGATCTCTCCTTCTTTGGCTCTACCTAGTGAGGGGACCAAATGCTCTGTTAGATAAGGAGACAGCAAGCTTGAGAGACATGTGCCTACACTATCTCCCGTCCCAGAAAGCACCCAAATGGGGGGGTTAGGAAGTCCCACAGGGATGTGAATCTGAGTAAATTCAGCTTGGATTTGTGTCCTTTATTCACCCCTCCCTCAGCCCCACAGTACTTCTGTACATATCCGTAATGTATTTATTGATATTAATATATCTATCTTTCCTCTAGACTATAACTCCATTGTGGGCAGGGAATGTTATAGTTCTGTTATAGTGTACTCTCTCAAGTAGTTACTACAGTGCCCTGGACACAGTAAACATTCAATAAATATAATTGATTGATTCAGGGAAATCAAACACTTAATCCTTGAATGGTCCAGGTCACTGTCTTAGTTCTCCACTTCCCAGTGCCTCTGGAGTCTTGTGGGAGTGAAAGCAAATCACTGCCATATTCTGGGATTTAGTTCCCAATCAGAAAACCAGAATAAGGATGATTGCCACTTCCTCCCTCAGCAGGATGCTAGAAGAATCATAACAATAACAATAACAATAATTTGAATGGTGCTTTTGACTTCCAGGACTCCTCGCATCATCCCTGTGAAACTAGGAGGGGCAGCTATTACAGTTATTCTCATTTTACATGTGAGAAAACTGAGATCCGGAACGGCAGAGTGACTTCTTGCTCAGAGTCCCACGGGAAACCATAAGTAGAGTTAAAGGGAGAACCCAGATGTGAGACCACTGGTATTCTTTCCTGTCTCAGTAATGAGAGGAGATGAAATGAACCCAGTACTAAAACTCTAGGGGAAAATACGCGATTTCATGCGTTGCCTGGAACATGGTAAGTGCCTAACAAATACCATAAAAAAGTTATTCATTATTGATTTTGAAATAAAAAGAAAAGAAAAATGAGGCTTCTCAAGGGATGCTTTTGGCTTCCGTTTGCCCCACGCCCCCGTCCCCAGCCGGCCTCGTACACAGGGGTCTCCGTTCCACCTCAAAGCTGGCACGGAGGCAGAACCATCGACAGCTCTCCGCGTGCTCCGGCTTCCTCCCCTCCCCAGGTCCTTTGCACGCTTCCGGCTGGTGACCTCCAGCAGCACGAACCCTCTCCAGGAGCTGGGAGATCCCCAGCTTTGTTGGACTAATCTGGGTTCCCCCCTGCCACGGGAGTCAGCCCCATGTGCGCCAACACACACTTGGGCTTTGGAGGAAAGTGAGCATGTGCCCATAGGCAACCTGGGTTCCTTCCGCCCCAACTCTACTGAAAGCCTCAACTCCCTCTTCCTCAGCTCCATCCTCTGCTCACTGGACTTGGACGACCTCATAAATCAAACTCTGAGAAGGTCAAATATTAGCCATTTCCAAAACACATGGTTCTCTCCAGTTATCGCCCCATCTCCCTGCTACTAGCCTTCTCCAAACTACTTGAGCGAGTTGTCTACACCTGTTGGCTCCATATCCTCTCCTCCAATTTTCTCCTTGACCCTCTCCAATCTGACTTCTTCTCCCCTCACTCCATGGTAACTGTCCTCTTGAAGGTCACAACGGATCTCCTTCTTGCCAAATCCATCAGCCTCTAATCCACCCTAATCCTCCTCAACTTCTCAGGAGCCTTCGACACCGTGGACCACCCCTTCTCCTGGAGGCGGTAGCCAACCTCGCGTTCACTGACACTGTCCTCTCCTGGTTCTCCTCCTCTCTCTCTGGCTACTCCTTATCAGTCTCTTTCATGGGCTTCTCCTATGTCTCCCACCCCCTTACTGTGGGAGCCCCTTAAGGCTCATTTCTGAACCCCCTTTGACTCTCCATCTTCACCCAGTCCCTTGGAGAGCTCATTCACTCCCACAGCTTCAACTACCAACTCTAAACAGATGATTCCCAAATCTACATCTCCAGTCCTGATCTTTCTCTTTCTTCACAAGCTCCTATTTACACCTACTCTACTTGGATGTCCGACCAATACCTCAAGCTTAACGTGTCCAAAACGGAACCCTTTCTCTTCCCACCCAAGCCCCGTCCTCTCCCTGACGTTCTTATTACTGTACTGTAGTATTTGTGAAGCACTTCCTATGGGCCAAACACTGTACTAAGCTCTGGGATCCATATAAGATATTTAGGTCCCATACAAGGTTCACAGTCTAAGTAGGAAGGAGAACAGGGATTGACTCAACAGAAGCAGCTTGGCCTAGTGGATAGAGCATGGGCCTGGGTCAGAGGTATCTGGGTTCTAATCCCGGCTCCACCACTTGTCTGCTGTGTGACCTTGGCCAAGTCGCTTAACTTTCCTGTCCTCAGTTACCGCATCTGTAAAATGAGAATTAAGACTGTCAGCCCCACGTGGGACATGGACTGTGCCCACCCTGATTAGCTCGTATCTACCCCAGCATTTAGTACAGTGCCTGACACAGAGTAAGCGCTTAACAAATACCATTAAAAAAATCCCCATTTACAGATGAGGGACCTGAGTTACAGAGAATTTAAGTGTTTTGTCCAAGGTCACAGAGCAAGTAAGTGAAGGAATCTGGACTAGAACCTGGGTCCTTTGACTCTCAGGCTCGTGCTTTTTCCACTAGACCAAACCTTCACTGTAGACAGCACCACCATGCTCTCTGACTCACAAGCCTTTAACTTGGGCATTATCCTTGACACAGCTCCCTCATTCAATCCACATATTTAATCTGTCACCAAATCCTGTCGGTTCCACCTTCAGAACATTGTTAAAATCCACCCTTTCCTCTCCCTAAATGGCTACCATGTTAATCCAAGCACTTATCCTATCCTCCTTGGACTTACTGCATCAGCTTTCTTGCCGATCTCCCTGCCTCCTGTCTCTCCGCACTCCAATCCATAGTTCACTCTGCTGCCCCGATTGGTTTGTAAAACAAGATTTAGTCCACGTTTCCAAATTCTTATGGCATTTGTCAAGTGTTTACTCTCTGCCGGGCACTTTACTATGCGCTGGAGTAGAGAAAAGCTAAGCAGGTCCATGGCCCACGAGGGGCTTGCAGTCTTAATCTCCATTTTACAGATGAGATAACTGAGGCACAGAGAAATGAAGTGACTCGACCAAGATCACGCAGCATACAAGTAGAAGAGCAGGGATCAGAACCGACACCCTTTGGGATCCCAGCCCATGGTTTATCCAGTAAGCCATGCTGCTTCCTCAACAACCTCCAGTAATTGCCCTCTCCCTCCACATCAAGGAAAAATTCCTGTCCATCGGCTTTGAAGTACTCAATCACCTTGCCCCCTCCTCTCTTACCTTGCCGGCTGCCCACTACAACCCAGGACATTCACTCCGCTGCTGTAATACCAACCTACTCACTGTCGATCTTGTCTCTCTCGCTGCCGACCCCTCCCCGACGTCCCGCTCCTGGTCTGAAACACCCTCTCCCTTCATATCCAACAGACCATCACTCTCCCCTCCTTTAAAACCGTATTAAAATCTCATCTCCTCCAAGTGGCCTTCCCCAACTAACCTCTCATTTCCCCTTCCTCTCCCTTCTGCTTCACCATGGCTCTTGGATTTGTACCTTTTATCCACCCCACTCTCAGCCCCACGGCACTCATGTTCCTATCCGTAATGTGTTTATTTATATTAATGTTTGGCTCCCCCTCTAGACTATAAATTCTTCATGGCCAGGGAACGTCTACCAACTCTGTTATACTGTACCCGCCCCAAGTGCTTAGTGCAGCGCTCTGCACACAGAAAGCGCTCAGTAAATATGGTTTATTGATATTGAGAAGCAGCAGATTTCAAATCCCATTTACAGATGAGGAAACGGGGGCACAGAGAAGTCGAGACTTTCCCAAGGCCACCCAGAAGACAAGTAATGGAGCCGGGATGAGAACTGAGGTCCCCTGACTTCCAACACTTACCATGTGCAGAGCACTGTACTAAGCACTTGGGAGAGTACAACAGAATTAGCAGATATGCCCCCTGTCCATAGTGAATTTACGGTCTAGATGGCAATGTTGACAAATAAGGTAATTAGAATAAATATCGGTTATACTATTGATTATCTATAAACATGGAATGTGGTGAGTGGGCGTAGAAAGACAAGCGTAGGTGGGAGAGGGACCCAGACAACTCTTCTCCCCCTTTGCTTAGAGTTGCAGCAGCATGGTATAGCGGACAAAAGACGGGCCTGGGAGTCAGAAGATCATCGGTTCAAATCCCGGCTCCACCACATGTTTTCTGTGTAGCCTCGGGCAAGTCGTTTCACTTCTCTGAGCCTCAGCTACCTCATCTGTAAATGGGGGATGGAGACCGTGAGCCCCACGTGGGACAGGGACTGTTTCCAACCCGATTTGCTTGAATCCACCCCAGCACCTCGTGCAGAGCCTAGCATATAGTAAGTGCTTAACAAATACCAAAATTATTATTACTGACTCATTCCACCAAATTCTACAGGCTGGAAGGGGCGGGTGGTTTCGAAGGTTTCCGCAAAGGAAACTCAATGGATCTGGAGCAGTTTGCGGGGGCTCAGGGTAACCTGAGAAAGCACGCTGGGTTCAGGCAGATTTGGATGGAGTCGGGGGAACTTCGCAAACAAGGCGGCCGGATGATGTCATCAGGGATCTGTTTTTTTGTTGTTTCTTTTGAGTGCCTTCTCCAGGCAACCTAGACCTGCCCTTCCTTAAAGTCACTCCTAATTAAGTCCTCTTGTTCTGCTGGGGAAGCATCAAATAGGAATTTCAAAGGTTTCCCTCTAAGTGGTTTTATAAATGGAGGGAGGAGAATGGAGCATTTTCTTCCTTTCAATCAGTGGTATTTATTGAGCACTTACTGTGTGCAGAGAAGAGTGCAGTAGAGTAGGTTGAAAGGATCCCTGCCCTCAAGGAGCTTACAATTTTCTTTCTCCCAATTTTGGAGCTGAAAAGAATTCGATATTTGTAGCTGTTGAGGACTGGAATTTTAAAAGCAAAGTGCTTATCGTAAGGCACTGTATTTCTTAGATGCTTACTGATTGAGTCTGTAGGTTCCATAATGGTTTGGGATCATGGAACACAGATTAAGATGCAACAACATTTAAAATAACTGAACTTTTCCTCATTGCATATCATTTTCAGCATGTGAAAGAGACTATTTCTTGACAAAAACACACAAGTCCATTGATATTGTTCTCCAGTGTGCTTTAAAGAAGTCAAAGATTTTTCATCCTAGTCATTTCTTCCTTTTCTCCCCAAACACAAACATTTTATCACCCACACAGACCCATGTTTTCTCACACTCTCACACACACCCACACAAATTCAGGCTTCTCTTCTCTCTTACTTTCTCTCCCTCTCTCTCTCTTCCTTGCAGCCTCTCCCCCATTCTTTTCCTTCATGTCTTGCTCCCTCCTTTCCTCACATCCACATTCCGGACTCCAAAGTCCAATAATCAAACTCCAGACCCCAATTCCTGAAGTCAGAAACAAGATCGAGAGACAGGGAATCCTTTTCCAGGAGAATAATCGTAAAACACACAGGAAAGCATCAAAAGAACCAATTCCCTTCAGAGGTCAGCGATGGAGAAGGTTCCTGTCTTGTGCATCTTTGTAGTCCACAGCCAACCAACCCCCGAGAAATTCAACAAGACGAGACTTACTGATACATCCTTCTCTGCTGAGAACAAGCCTTCTTCTCCACCCACGTCCCGCGCTGAACTTTCAAGTCAAACAAACTGCAGCCTCATGGGCGATTTGAGGCTTGTAAGCCTAAGAGGGATTTGAGATCAAACTAGTTGAACGAGTCTGAAATGGCCAACTACGGTGTGTGCTTCAAGGGGGAAAAAAAATCTCATGATAAGAGTTTGGCGGATGAGGAAGAAGTTCTTTGTTTTGGCCTTAATTGGCTCAACGAACGAGAAAACAACCCTCGCCACTTTGAGGAAAGACCTTAGAGAAACACCCTGTGATGCTTCGGGAAGTCACATATTTCTGTTTCAGGGGAAGTTATTTCCGGTCTGAGTCAGCGTCTGTCTAGGGTCCCCACTGCCCGGTCATGGACTAGTTTCTCCCAAGGTGAGGCTCATTGGATCAAATTATGGAAGGTTCATAAAGCCTGAATGTGTCCATTAGGATCATTGTTTAATTACCCCAGCACTTAACACAGTGTTGGGCCCCTACTAAGCCCTCAGTGGATACCATTATTAGTAATAATAGCTTCACAGATAATAGACGTCTCTTCTGTGGCATTTGCTCTTTTCTTCCTCTTGTTCAGTCATTCGGCTCAGATCGTGCAGTCATTAAAGAGGAAATGAGGGCAGGGATAAAGATTGAGGATTCAGTTTGTTCCTTGGCTGTCTTCAACCTCTCTGCCTCGGACCTATAATTCTTAAACTGATATTTCTTCATTTACCTGGGATGATGTATTGCTGAGGTTGGGTGAATGTTACCTCTAGCCCCTCTCTATTTTTAATTTCTCTCAGTGGGTTGACGATGGTATTTGTTGAGCATGTGCCAGAGAGGGGAAGATACAAGTTACTCAGATCGGACACGGTCCCTGTCCTACATGGGGCTCACATTCTCATTCCCCATTTTACAGATGAGGTAACTGAGGCACAGAGAAATGAAGTGATTTGTCCATAGTCACACACAAGACACATGGCAGAGCCAGAATTAGAACCTAGATCCTTCTGACTTCCTGGCCCTTGCTCTATCCGCCAGGTCACGCGGCTTCTAAATTCATTAAAGTTTGGTGGAAATAGAGTCCCCATCAGGATTTAGAAAACACATTTAACCGGACACAGACTGGAAGGAGAATTTGAGTTCCCTGACTAGGGAAAAACAAAATGGTGCTGTGCAGGAAGCGTTCATTCATTCATTCATTCATTCAGTCGTATTACTGAGAGCTTATTGTGGGTTGAGCACTGTACTAAATGCCTGGGAGAGTACAGTGCAACAATAAACAGTCACATTCCCTGCCAGACTCAGTCCGAGGGCTCTGCGAGAGCAATCAATCAATCAATCAGTCAGTGGCATTTGCTGATTGCCTACTGTATCTAGAGAACTCCATTAACCACTTGAGAGTACAGAAGAGTAGACGTGATCCCTGCCTTCGAGGAGTTTACATTCTAGTTGGGGAGATGGACAATTAAAATAAATTACAGGTACAGAAAACAACCCAGTACAAGGACATGCATTTTTTTTATGGCATTCGTTAGGCAGTTACTCTGTGCCAGGTATTGCACAAAGCACCGGGATAAATGTAAGTTAATCAGCTTGGACACACATTTAGGGCTCACAAATTTAATCCTCAATTTACAGATTAGGTAACTGAGGTCCAGAGAAGTGAAGTGATTTGCCCAAGGTCATACAGCAGACAAGTGGTGGAGTCTGGATTAGAACCCAGGTCCTTCTGAATTCCAGGACCATACTCTATCCACTAGGCCATGCCGCTTCTCTATGTACGTACATATATGCTGCCACGCTGGGGAGGGGTGAAGAAATGAGGTTCCCGCCAAAGTATGTGTGAGGTACAGGGCCTTGGACTTGCACTGGGTCGGCAAAAGCCAGATGTGTTTGGGGGGATTTAGGATAGACCACTGACCCACTGTAACATCCAGTCTCGGGCAAGGGTCATGGCCCCACCCAATTTACATCTGGATGTTTTGTGGCCAGTGATGCCACATGCAGACACCCTACCAAGTACAAATGATGTCACATGTTTCTCTGGGGTCAATCTCCCTCCCAGAGCTTAGTAGAGTGCTCTGTGCATAGTAAGCGCTCAGTAAAGACGAGTGATTTTTAGTCTTCTTGAGTCCCCCCAAACCATGACCATTCTTGGTGTGGGGAGAGAGGGCGGTCAACACCCCTACTGGCTCTCGAGTGTTCTTGCTTCCCTGCCATGTCCCGGGGAACTGGAAAGGTGAGCCACGGAAGTCAGAGATAGGAGCCACAGAGGAAGGAGGCTGCGAGATGAAAGCGAGCGTGACAGGCAGGAAAATGTCCACCACCACGGCAGAACCGGGCCGAGGTCAGGTCAGCTGAAAACTGCCTTCTCCTATGTACGGCCTTACCACTTCCTTCGTCGATTACCCAATTCCTGGCCTGGTGGATAGAGCACGGGCCTGGGAGTCAGAAGGACCTGGGTTCTAATCCCGGCTCCGCCACTTGTCGGCCATGTGACCTTGGGTAAGTCACTTCACTTCTCTGGGCCTCAGTTCCCTCATCTGCAAAATGGGGATTGACCGTGAGTCCAATGTGGGAAAGGGATTAGGTCCAACCTGATCAACTTGTATCTACCCCAGAGTTTAGTAGAGTGCCTGGTACATAGTGAGCACTTAACAAATAACATAAAAAGCAAATGTCCACCCTGATCCTAGCTGACCCGGCCCAGTCCCGAGAAAAAATGGGCAGGGACCGGACTGGGCACCGAGCCCAATATTTCCCGGCCAAGCCCAGCCTCCGGTTGGCAGGGCCTGAACGCTTCCTTTGAGTTATGAACTATAATAAACTGGGATTATTTTAGGGAGGTTTACTCTGTGCTTCATCATCACGGAGAAACCCACACTTTTCCTGGATTTCAAAATAGGGAAAATCTACCAAGCCTTTCTTTTTAGTTTTGTACATGTGATTCATGACTTCTCAATCAATCAATCCATCCCCATGTACAATACATACTATTCACCGAGCTCCTGCTGCATTCAGAGCACCGTACTTAGTGCTTGGAAACAAGGGAGACAAAAGCTGCGGAAATACCATAAGTAGCTTACGAGGAAAAGCCAGCTTATGAGTATCTTCTTTAGCGTGTGCTGAAGACTACCTCAAAAATTCCACCCGAGTCACTCCAATTTCACAGCCATTTTAAACTTCTGCATCCACATATATCCTTCTTCGCTACCTTTTCTCACGTCTCTACTCATAGTCACGTACAACCTATGCTTTATTCTGATTGCCCAATTCATAAACACTTCTGTCTCCCCCATTACCACGTAAGCTCCTTCCTTGTGGGCAGGGAACATACCTCCTCTATCTGTTGTTCTTTCATTCATTCAATCATATTTCCTGAGCGCATACTGTGTGCAGAGCACTGTCCTAAGCGCTCGGAAAGTACAATTCAGCTATAAAGAGAGACAATCCCTCCCCACAAGGGGCTTACATTCTAGAAGGGGGGTTTGCAGCAGTTGGATGGGAGGTAAGAATGGACAGGTTATTTCCCCCAGCTGAGTATTATGGGCCAGGTGTTCTTTCCCAAGTGTTTAATGCAGTGTGTTGCCCAGCCAATGTGCTCTCAATACACAATGATAATAATAACCATAATAATAACCATTATTATTGTTGTTGTTTTCTTAAACACTGTTTTAAATCCTGTACTAAGCTCTGGGGCTTAGATGATCAGGTCCCAAATGGGGCTCACAGTCTAATTAGGAGGGAGAACAGGTATTGGAGTCCCATTTTACAAATGAGGAAACCGAGGCACAGAGAAGTGAAGTTGTCCAAAGTCACGCAGCGGGCAAGGGACGGAGCTGGGATTAAAACCAGTTCCTCTGACTCCAAGCTTGTGCTCTTTCCACTAACCTCCTGCTGCTTCTCTAGGAAATTTTAAAATCGAGAGACCTACTACTACAAAGAAAAGGGAGCTGTAAACCTTCCTTTCAGGATGCCAATTAGGGAAAAGAACCAGATAATAATAATAATGGTGGTATTTATTAAGTGCTTACTATGTGCAAAGCACTGTTCTAAGCACTGGGGGGATACAAGGTGATCAGGTTGTCCCACGTGGGACTCCCAGTTTTAATCCCCATTTTACGGATTTAACTGAGGCACAGAGAAGTTAATGATAATCATGACGGCATTTGTTAAGCGCTTACTATGTGTCAAGCACTGTTCTAAGCGCTGGGATAGATACAAGTTAATCGGGTTGTCCCCCGTGGTATCCGTGGTATTTGTCAAGTACCTACTACGTGTCAGGCACTGTACTAAGCACTGGGTTGAATACAAGCAAATCAGCTTCAAGGTAATCGGTCAGACCCACTCTCTGCCCTACGTGGGGCTCACAGTCTAAGAAGGAGGGGGAACAGACCTTCAATCTCCATTTTACAGATGAGGAAACTGAGGGTCAGAGAGGTTGAATGATCCGCCCATGGTCCCGGAGTTGGCAAGTGCAGACCTGGAAGTAGAAACCAGGTTCTCTGAATTCCAGTCTGTGCTCCTTCCACTAGGTCAAATTGCTTGTCTGCTTGGATAGCAAGGTACACAAATTCGGATCCCAGCTCTTCCAAATGTCCTGCTAAACTAAATGTCCACCTAAACTCTCTAGGTCTCCGTTTCCTCCCTTGAAAAAAGGAATAATCTCCCTGCCCTCCTTCCTGCTTACATTATGAGCCCCATGGCTGGGTCTAATCTGAGTAGCTTGCCCTTACCCCGCGTTGAGCACAGTGTTTGGTATCTAGTAGGTGCTTAATAAATACCTCACACCTCTTCATAGCACTGAGCTGTCCAGCTGAGCGGGATGGTAATAGAGCTTTGGTGACCAGGGGCAGGCCATCATGCAAAGTCTCTATTCTGCTGCCCTGATCATTTTTCTACAAAACAGTTCAGTCCATGTTTCCCCACTCCTCAAGAACCTCCAGTGGTTGCCCACCCACCTCCTCATCAAACAGGAATTCCTCATCATCAGCTTTAAATCACTCGATAACCTTGCCCCTTCCTTTCTTACCTCTCTGTCCTCCTACTCTGACTCAGCCCTTCGCTCCTCTAATGCCAATCTATCCAGTGCTCTGCCTATGGTAAACTCTCAATAAATATGATTGCTTGATTGATTGATTGACTGGGGGCTGGAATACTAGATCCAGAAACTCTGTCACCCATTCACAGCAGCGGCATCAACTTTGACCCCCTGAAATGGGAGGGAGGGAGAATCAGATTAGTATAGAATCTGCCACCAGGCTGCAGCCCCAGGCAGAGAAGAGCCACAAAATCCCCTTCGTTGGACATCGGTCCTCTTTCTGCTGCTGACAGAGACCCTTTGTTACCGAATTGTACTTTCCAAGCACTTAGTACAGTGTTCTGCACACCATAAGCACCCAATAAATTTGATTGAATGAATACATTTGATTGAATGATTGATTAGGCCTAAGTGGAAATAGTTTAGAACCATTTTAGCTGCCGTCCAGTGAATGCTGGTGTGAAATTCTGTTGGAATTTCCTCCTGACTAATTTGATTTATTAAGTGCTCAATAAATACAATTCCCTACTATCTTCCTCTTCCTTGGGTCAGTCCTGTCTCTGCCTGTCTCTGTACTTTCCTCCCTCAAGCCCCTCCCATCTAGTAAGTGTTTCCCTAACTTAACCACCCAGGGCTCTGTCATCATACATTGGACCTGAGTTCTAATTCTACTTTCCCATTTGTCTGTAGTGTGACCTTGGGCAAGTCACTTCACCTCTCTGTGCCTCAGTTCTCTCATCTGTACAATGGGGATTATGACTGTGAGCCCCACATGGGGCAGGGACTGTGTCCAACTCGATTTGCTTGTAACCATCCCAGTGCTTAGTACAGTGTGTGGCACATAGTGAGTGCTTAATAAAGGCTATAATTATTATTATTATGTGGGACAGGGATGAAGTATGCCCGCTCTAAATATCCAGTATCTATCCCAATATCAAGTATAACAGGTGGCACATTATTATTATTATCATCAAGAGCTGTCAAGTCATTTCTGATTCACAGAGACTCTATGGATATATTTTCTCCAGAGTGTCCTGTGCTACCATAGTCTATAACCCTTCTAACAGTTCTTCTGTTAGCGCTGTCATGGTCTCTAACCCTCTAGATCCCGGTCTGCCTCTTTCACGGTTTCCCTGGACTTTTCCTAGCATTAGTGTCTTCTCCAGAGAATCAGTCCTCCTGATTCTGTGTCCAAAATATGCTAATCTAAGTCATTTGGCATTCCAAAGACCTTTTGGGCTTAATTTGCTCCAAAATCCATTTGTTCATTTTTTGGGGAGGCCCATGGTATGCGCGAAACCCTACTACAACACCACATTTCAAAAGAACCGATACTTTTTCTATCCTGTTTTTTCAACAGAGATGGTAGGCACATAGCATGCACTGATGGAATACTGTAGTTATTATTTTTATCAAGCTCAGCCCACAAAAACCCTATTTGATTGAAGTATCCCTTAGGGCAGGGGACACATCTCAAGCTTCTGTTATACTCTCCCAAGTGCTTAGTACAGTTCCTACACACACTAAGCACTCAATACATACCACTGATGGATCAATTATTTCATGCGTCTCAGTAGTTGCCCAATAAATATCACTGATTGATTGAAAACCATGGTTTTGCTTCCTGTTCTATTTTCTGAGAGCTGTGTGAAGCACAAATACAGAACAGAATAGTTGTGCAAAATTATCTGAGGAGTAATAGTTCTCAGATATTTTCATATTCCAACCTTCTCATATCCTCTCAGTCTCCATTCCAACCCCCCAAGCTGTTAAAGAGAGAGAAGTAGGTATATCTTTTTTGGCTTTGCCTACTTGGAAGTTGCTCAGTCTCTGACCTAAGCTAACATCTATCTACAGTGTGGGCTAAGGAGAATGGAGAAGAGGCGATGATAGGGAACAGCAGATAGGGAAAAAGCAAAGGGGTTGGCACAACCAGGAACAAGAGTGGATGAGTAGGTGGGGGAGTGCCTAGGAGAAGAGGAGGATAGGGCTGATAGTGCTGGCATGATTTCAGGGAAGAGGTTGTCTCAGTTAGCCACACCCATCTCTTCAGTTGCCAGCCCCCTATCCCCATTGCAATTCTCCAATAAATCACTGTGGGGGGCACAGTGGGGGGCACTCCTTCCCTCCCCCAAATCCAGATGGGCCAGTTCAAAAAAACAATGTCGACGAACAACTTAACACAATGTCTGCTCATCACGCTTGTAGCGACACTGAATTGGGTGGGGTTGCTAATCCTTTGCAACAAACCCACAACAACGCAATAGCTGGCTTTGGTGACGGCCTTCACTTTGAGAGGAAGTGGGACCCCCCCCCCGGGCTGACATACAAGCACCAGAGCTGAGTGGGATTCAGAGGTGGGGTGGGAGCGGCAGTCATTATATATCTGGAGAACTCCCTAGAGCAGAAATCCAAATGCAAATCACTGCCACAGGAGCAGCAGTAGTCATGGTACACTGCACCCAATGCTTCGAAAAGGACGTCACAAAGAAGAGGGGTTTTCCCTGCCCACAAGGAGCTTAAGCTGGGAGACAGACACGAAAACGTTGACAAATAGACAAAGCAAAATATTGGAAATACAACCGAATATATATACACAGGTTCTAAAGATGGGCACGGCCGGATGACTGCCGGATTTGTGCCGCTCGGTCTTGGAGGGGGTAGGGGGGTTCCCTCGTCTTCTCAGATTTATACAATGGTTGTGCGACTGGAAGTACAACTGGGGATAGCCACCTTGTCTTCCCAGAATAGTAAAATCCTCAGCACTACCAGGAACTTTCCCGAAGAGCTCCTCTTCAAACGCCGTGGCGGTCACCGATCCTGGAAAAGAGCAGCGATCACTGGGCTCTTTGGAAGACAAAAATCAAATTCAAATGATCATACAAAGTCACGTTAAAATGCCGTAGGAACATGTGTCTAGCTGTTCACGAACAAATAACTCAAACCTCGATGGGCACAATTACACCCGAAAAAGGCCAAGAGCTCTAGTAGGAAATGAGTCAACAAGATGAGTCAGTAATGAAATGACTTCAACTGAGCTCTAACATGGCAATAATATTCTGGGTGCGTGAACAGGATTATGCTATGCAAGAGCCAGCAAGCAATGTTTTTTATTACTCTTATTATTATTGTTGTAATTATTATTATTTATTGCACTTGCTAAAGTGATTACTTTTTGGCGTAGTACAAAGATCCCCCTTGGCAGATGTAAGGAGCTGGTCAGTTGAAAAGAGGACAACTGCGAGTCAGACGACCTGGGTTCTAGCTGCCATTTGCCTGCCGTGTGACATTGGTCAGGTCAAAACTTTCCTGTGCCTCAGTTTCCTCATCAGTGAAAGGAGGATTCAATAGACCATCAGCCCCAAATGGGACAGGGATTGCATCTGGCCTGATTATCTCTCCACTAGCCCAGTTGTTAGTACAGTGCTGGGTACATAGTAGTTGCCTAACCGAGGCCACTATTCATTATTATGATTTCCATCGATCAATGCTCTTACTATGTACAGATAATTATACTAAGCACTTGGGGACTTTAATACAACATGATTAGCAGACTCATTCCGTGTCCATAGTGAGTTTATAGTCTAGAGGGGGAGACAGACGTTAATATGAATAATGTATATAATTTAAAGATGTGCACATAGGTGTTGTGGAGTTGGGGTTGGGGTGAATATCAAATATCCAGCCCCAGGATCTAAGTGTGTAGATGACACAGAAGGGAGAACAAGACAGGATTAAGAGAGATTATGTCTTATTAAGAAATCAGTCAATCATAGTTATTGAGCATTTATGGTGTGCAGAGTACTGTACTGACACATTTTCTGCCCCAAATGAGCTCACAGTCTAGAGGGGGAGTGGATATTAATATGAATAAATGACAGATATGGACATGTGTTGTGGTTGGGAGGGGGGATGAATGAAGGGAACAAGTCGGGATGAAGATGAAGGGAGAGGGACAGGGGGAGACTGTCGACAAAGTTGCCGTCCTGGGAAGCTGGCTCCGAGTATGGAAAGCTTCTGAGAGAATTATGACTTATTACAGCCAGGACAGTGGAAAAGTGCCAGGTTCACAAACGTTTCTGGCTATGGTGATTGGGTTTGGCCCTCCACCTTCAAACTTTGCTCTCTAACTCTCCTCTCACTTTACTCCCTGACTTTATCTTGCTTCCCAGGCTTTCTTCTCCACCTCTGTCTCCTTACATTTGGGATCTATTGGAAAGAGAAGCAGCGTGGCTTAATGGATAGAGCATGGGCCTGGAAGTCAGAAGGACCTGAGTTCTAACCCCCGCTCGGCTACTGGTCTGCTGCGGGACCTTGGGCAAGTCACTTAACTTCTCTGTGCCTTTGTTACTTCATCTGTAAAATGGGGATTAAGACTGTGAGTCCCCTGTGGAACAGAGGTTGTGTCCAGTCAAATTTGCTTGTACATAGTACATATTAGAGTGCCTGGCACGTAGTGAGGGCTTAATATAAATGGCATTTTTTTTTAAAAAAAAGCAGCAAAAGGTCATAGATATTTCTCAACCGACGGCATTTATTGAGTGCTTACTGTTCACTCAACACCATTCTGAGCACTTGGGTGAATACAACAATATAACGGAGTTGGTAGAGATGTTCCCTGCCCACATCAAGCTTACAGTCTGGAATGGGAAGCAGGCATTAATATTTCATTTGTTTAGCTATATATGTTCTCTACATTGAAAGGAGGTTCCTGGGAAGGTTGGGTTCCTTGTATCCTGACTACCTGGATTTCTTGGTGTGCAGTATGAGTTGTTCACTTTTAGGGTTTTTTAACTATTTCTATCCTACTCCCTCACTCTCTACAAGTCCCCTGGCTTTTTTCACTACCTCACACTGCTCTCACTGCATTTATCACCATCTAATCAGAAGCAGCATGGCCTGGTGGATAGAGCATGGGCTTGAGAGTTTCAAGGACCTGGGTTCTAATCCTGTATCTGCCACTTGTCTGCTATGTGACTTGAGCAAGCACTTCAGATCTCAGTGCTTCAGTTAATGTAAAATGGGGATTAAAACTGTGAGCCCCATCTAGGACAGGAAATATGACCAATCCAATTTCCTTTTATCCATCCCAGCACTTAGTACAGTGCCTAGCACATAGTTAGCACTTTACAAACTACCATTATTATTATTATCATTATTAACCCTCTATGCTGTCTACAGAACAAATGACAGAGAGAGTGAATTTGAGCAGGACTTTTATTCAACAATGGGAATAATCACTCCTGTGCTCATTACACAAGAGGCAGAGCCCAGTTTTATTTCCATAAATACATTTGCAAAATACACAGAGCAGCACTGCAGATGAAATAAAAATTGTTGACACCGTATCAAACCAACACTAAAACCTGAAGCCACAGACTCATGGAGGAGCCCTCTCTGCTTTGGATGTCAGAGTCCCTTTTCCTCCAAACTCTCAAAGACCTTCATCCATTAATAAACATAAGAAAAAGCCTCAAAAAAATCCTATGAGGTAGCTCAGCAATAATTCCCACTGGCAGAGAGTGAGACTGAGGTGAAGCGATATTAAATGGCTTGCACAATTCCACTTAATAAATCGGAGACAAAACCGGAAATCTGATGTGTAAATCACGATAGCCTAAATCAACCTCTTAACAAATACCATAGAAATAATTTAAAAAAACCTCTTGGAAATCCTCAGATTTATCAATCAAGCAATCAGTGGTATTTACGGAGCACTTAGAGCAGAGCACAGTACTAAGCGCTTGGGAGAGTACAGAACAACAGAATTAGCAGACACGTTCCCTGCCCTTAATGAGCTTACATTCTAGATTTAAGCTCCCTTTTATTTGCTTTAATTTAATTTCATTTCTTTCATTTCCAGTGAGGATTGTGTTACATTGCTTTATGGGTTAGAAGGATGCAAATCAATGTCCTTAGTTTCACAAACTTTGAAATGGAAAACCTTCCCTCCTCATATTGGTGGATTTTGAATTTTTCAAAAGTGGAATCCCAGAGTGAGATGAGAGAAAACAAGCCCTCATTTGAGAACCAGCAGAACTGCCCAGAATGGAAATCAGGGGAAATAGAGATTTCCACAGACAGTCCTCTTGCCTGCTCTAAGAAGGATGATAATCGTGACATTCATTAAATTCTTACTCTGGGCTACATATTCATTCATTCATACATTAATAGCGGTATTTGTTAAGCGCTTACTATGTGCCAAGCACTGTTCTAAACACGGGTGTAGATACAAGGTAATCAGGTTGTCCCACGTGGGGCTCACAGTGTTAGTCTCCATTTTACAGATGAGGTAACTGAGGCATAGAGAAGTTAAGTGACTTGCCCAAAGTCACATAGCTGACAAGTGGCAGAGCCGGAATTCGAACCCACGATCTCTGACTCCCAAGCCCAGGCTCTTTCCTCTAAGCCACGCTGCTTTTCTTGAGAGCTTTCTGTGGGGTAGATACAAGAAAACCAGATTGGACACCGTCCCTGTCTCAGTGAGGGGCTCACAGGCTGAGTGGCTTAGTGACTGGGTTATTTGTTGTTACTGAAATTCCTTGTGGGCAGGATTGTGTCTTCTAATTTAAGTTTACTCTCCCAAACACTAAGTGGTCTGCACATAGCAGGTGTTCAAAGGACGATACTGAATGATCAATCAATAAACCAAGTTCGTTACGTGCAAGGAATGTGTCTGTCAACTCCATCGTATCATACCCTCCCAAGCACTTAGTACAATTCTCTGCATTCAGCAAATGCTCAATAAATTCCACTGACTGATGATAACGACGTTTCAGACTTCCTGAAGATTTTTCTCACCAGAAACAGTGGAGGCATTTCTGTGATTTCTATGTTCTGTTCGCTCTGCTCCTTCCGGTGGTATTTGTTGAGTAACTTCTGAACGTCATCTGACAAAGTTTCTTTGGGAACACCATAGGGTTGTTTTCTTGCATACATCTTACCAATATAAAATCCCGGTTGGAAAACTTGGGGGTACAAAGAGAGGCCACAGTTCACAAGGAAATAGCTCAAAAATGTCACTATGTATTCAATATGGAAAGTAGTGAAAGTACCCTCCTGATGAAAGTCAATCAGTGGTATTTATTGAGCACCTACAAGGTGCAGGACATTGTATGAAGAGCTTGGAAGAGTACAATATACATATCTAGAATTCAGTTATTTCTATTAATGTCTGTCTTCCCCTCTAGACTGTAAGCGCACTGTGGGCAAGGAATATGTCTACCAACTCTGTTATGGCATACTCTTCCAAGCATTTAAAACAGTGGTCAGTATATAGTAAGCACGGAATAAACACGATTAACTGAAGCTTACAGCATAGAGAATGTGTAGAATACAATGCTTTTAAAATGATCCAATTTCCCAATTTAGTTCTTTTGGTCATTTATTATTATTATTATTATACCAGTACTCATGCACTTGAATCCCTCCCTTCCCACCAGTAATTTGGGAGCTAAGTCAGTACGATAACCTTTCTAGTCTCTAAAGAATCTTTGTGTACACTGCAGCTTCAATGAGACTCTAAATTGTACGTTAGTGGACTGAGTTGCTGTCCCTCTCTGACCTCTTTTTCCACTCCCGCCAAGGAGAGACTTCACAACCTAGCTTACAGTCCTCTAGACTGTAAGCTCACTGCGATCAGGGATCGTGTCTACCGACTTCGTCGTAGTGTACTCTCCCAAATGCTTAGTACAGTGCTCTGCACATGGTCAGCACTCAATAAATATGATTCATATTCACCTCCCCTTCATGGCCCATTGTGGCCATTGTCTACGGCTTCGCCAGCCTCTTTGGGAGGAGAAGACTCCCACAGAGAGACACCGGTCTGTCACTTCACCTGAAATTCCCAGCTCCAAATGACCGTGCTTAGTAGATCAGTCCCTGAGTTAGGCACGAGGGCAGAGCTGCCTTTCTTTCTAGGTTCCCACTCTGGAGGGTGAAGAGACTTGACGGGACACTGCCCCATGGCAACGGGCATCATGGACGAGGTGGGAGGGAGCTGCAGGACCGAGATTTAGGCCAGACAATAATCAGCATCCAGGTGCTCCGCACAACCTGACTTCCTGCTGACAAGAGGAAAGACTTCCATGTCAAACAATCTAAACGTTTTTGAAAGGGCCACAACTTATAAACAAAAAAAAGTAAAGAGATCTAAAATTCCCCTTGGGAATAACTGTTCAGATAACTGCATTTCCAAGATTATCAAGCCAAAACTCTTTAGGGCTGGACTGAAGTGGCAGTGTCCCTCTGTCCCTCCATCTGACAGAAATCCTTTCTTTAAGCCACACTTTCAAAGGATAGAATTTTCCTGGAAAGAACCTGGTGATTCTCAAGGGTGTGAGAGGGGCAGAAAAATCGAGAAGAAGGTGACCTGCCCAACATTCCCACGGTTACTGATCTTGGCAAGGGGCGGCAAATTCACTGAACATTAGTGGCATCTTGGATCATGACTGCCAAAATGGGAGGGCCCAAATAGGCATGGGTGGGGGCAATTGCCCAGGATCTAGGCCAAGGGGAAGGCCCCCATCTCACCCAGAGTAGCCAACCATAAGGTGGGACATCCCGCGATTAGACTGTAAGCCCGTCAATGGGCAACGATTGTCTCTACCTGTTGCCGAATTGTACGTACAGTGCTCTGCACATAGTAAGTGCTCAGTAAATACTATTGAATGAATGAAGTGGGCCCAGTCGTGGCAGTTAGAAGGGTGTACCATAGTCCTGGAAAGTGCTTCTGCCCCTTGGACCCCACCCAACTCTCTATCCCATCGGAAGCAGAGGTTGATTGGACCGCCCTGCCCAGGGTTCCCGGTTACCGATAGCAGCCCAAGCTTCAACCGAGAATTCTGGGGTTATCACCCAATCTGCTCGCCATATAGCAACGGAAAAGGAGAATGTCATTCCCTCTGTGGGCAATTGTAAGGAACATCTCTGAGAATGGCTCTTGGCCAATCTATGGCTCTCTCCTCGGTCTTTTCCTTTCCTCTCGGTCTTTCTGCCGTGAGCACCTTCTTCCTCGTGACTATCCCACTCTACCAACTCTCTTTTCCTCCAGCAATCTTCCGAGTGATGACGTGATGGGTCTGAGTGGATGTGGGCTCATCCTTGAGAGGAAGGAATGTAGCCCTAGACCGGAGCGGAACGAATACGTGTTGACAACACGCTAATGATTTCAGCGACGACAGAGTCGTGTATCGAAAATCTGAAGACTGAGAACTGCCAGGGTGGAGTGGATTCTTGAGATAACGGTTTGCTCAGAGCCACTTGTAGAGTCGTCTTCCGTCGGTTGTGCCTGCCGAGTACAACCCGCAAGGAGGAGATCAGATGGAGTGCATTGCAAAGTGCCCAGGAGAACGTTCCGTACAAAAACCCATTTCCAGCTGAAAGGATGATCGCAGAAGACCAGTGCTGGCCACCTCAGACCAGTGGGTGGTTGCTGGGGTAGCCGTCTTGGAAACACCAAACACGTCAGCATCACACGAACAGTTTCAAATAATTAAATATCTCCATGTCCTGAAAGTTAAGTGCTGTCGGTACCGCGAGGGTTGAAGCCATGTTTCATTTCGGTCTCGGCTTTCAGCTTCCACATTCGATCCATGGAGGACGGTGTTGTTTGTCTACCTGATCGCTGTCCACTAATGGGCTTCCAAGAGAGCCAGTTGTTGGGCTGCTAGAATTGGGAAGCGTTGGGGGTTTGGTCCTACAAGAACTGGGGCGTGGTAGATGGGAAGAGGGAGTCTTGGATCCATCCCAGTAGCGTCTCTGCTGTTCTGAGGCAGGAAAAGAGCTTACAAGCATCATTAGAGAGTAATCAGAGGTGACGTGTGTATGTTTGGGTGCGTGTGTGCGCACGCTGTCCATCATTGCCAGTGGAAGAAAGAGTTTTGTGTGCCAGGCACTGCCGGGTGAAAGGGAATAAACTGGCATGGTCATACATTGGTTTCCCTGTGCCCAGTTGGTCAGGATGCAGAACAAGACCACACAGAGAGACCCCACTTACACAGTTTGAGAGGCTGGGGATAGAGGGGGTGGGCGTATGACCTGCAAACGACCTGGCGATCCCCTCCTCGGGGGGTGGGCAGGAGTTCGGTCAGATCCCGGTTTGGGCGGCAATCCAGTCCCGGTACTGAGTCACTCGCGTGTACACGCCTGGTCTTTTGGGCAAAGCACAAGACTGTCCCCAGCTCACTATTCCAATAAGATACCAGATGTCCCGACGATCAGGATACACCAATGGGCCGCCAGAGTCGCCCTAGGGAGAAACAGGAACCGTGTGTGAATTCAGAGCTGAGCTTAAGGTGCCGAATGTCACGTGCGTAACGGTGAAGGGTCCGGAAAGATAGTCGGGGACCTATTCTGAGCCTCCGCTGTTAGGGGTGTTAAGCTAAGTTGCTCAGACAACAAGGATCGACCAGAGGACGCCACCGCTGACTTAACCACAAGCCCAGACCCAAATGCCTAAATTTCATAGGGCTTGAGTTTAGCTTACTTTCATTTCTGAGCAAAAAAGTGAACTGTGGCACTTACTATATGCCAAGCCCAGTTCTAAGCGCTGGAGTAGATATAAGGTAATCAGGTTGGACACGGTCCCCGCCCCACGTAGCATCACCTGGATGCTGATTATTGTCTGGCCTAAATCTCGGTCCTGCAGCTCCCTCCCACAGACTTAATTCCCATTTTACAGATGCGGTAATTGAGGCCCAACAGAAATATGGCAGAGCTGGGATTAGAGTCCACAACCTCTGCTTCCCTTTGACCACGCTGATTCCACGCAGCCTCCTGTTGTAGTTTTTTGTAAATCAAGCCTCATGTTAGAAGCCATTAAAGAGGCCTTGTTACTTAAGGAACTAAGATTAGAATGGAGGGGCCATGAACAGGAGAGGCAGTGTGGCTCAGTGGAAAGAGCCCGGGCTTGGAAATCAGACGTCATGGGTTCGAATCCCGACTCTGCCACTTGTCAGCTGTGTGACTGTGGGCGAGTCACTTCACTTCTCTGTGCCTCAGTTCCCTCATCTGGAAAATGGGGATTAACTATGAGCCTTATGTGGGACAACCTGAGTACCCTGTATCTACCCCAGCGCTTAGAACAGTGCTCTGCACAAAGTAAGCGCTTCACAAATACCAACATTATTATTATTATTATGGTTTGATATTAAGAGCCCTTATGGCAGCTCCCAGGACCTCAAAGAATAAGTATTTCTTCAAAGTGCTCAGGTTTTGACCATTCAAGCTTACCTCAGTGGTATAAAGTTAGAGGATAAAGATCCCTCCCGCCATATTGTTCTTTTCAGAAAATAATTGGACTTCAGAAAGTCAGGAGATTGATATTGGGTTAAATTGGAAGCCGTCAATCAAAGATATCTATTCAATCAATCAGTGGTATGTTTCTCTCGCTTACTAGGTGCAGAACACTGCACTAAGCTCTAGGGAGAGTACAATTCAAGAGGACTAGAAGACATGGTCCACCGCTCACAGTGAGCTCACAGTCTAGAGGGGGACACAGACATTAATATTAGTGATTTCTAATATAAATCTATAGATACATAGATAGTAACAAGAGTGAGGAGCCAATCCCACCTGGAACGGATTTCCGACCCACCTTGCAAGCGTCTACTTTTCCCTCCATGAATCCGGCGCACAGCATCCCACTTGTGATTGCGCCATCGTACACGTCCTCTCGGTTACACACGTCGGTGCTTATCGTTTCCACCCTGGCTTGCCGAAGGGTATTCTGGGTTGGTCCTGGAAACCAAGATGGCATTAGCACCTACAGCTCAGCTCTTCTAAGCTCGGGTTGAAGAACGTTCAAGTTTTGACAGTTCAAGTTTGGCTTAGTTGGTGTAAAGTTAAAGGGTAAAGACCCCTCCCATCATTCTTTTCTTTCAGGACAATGATTTTCCTCAAGTTCTAATATTGGGTTCTAATCCAGGCTCCACCACTTGTCTGCTGTGTGACCTTGGGCAGGTCGCTTCACTTCTCTGGACTTCAGTTATCACCTCTGTAAATTAGGGATCGAGACTGTGAGCCCCACAAGGGACAGGGATCGTCTCTAATCCGATTTGCTTGTATCCATCCCAGCGCTTAGTAGAGTGCCTGGCACATAGTAAGTGCTTAACAAATTCCATGGTTATTATTATTGGTTATTAGGCGGTCTTCATGAGCAAAGCACGGGACTCCTACGGACGAAGACCCCGACACCGCAGCAGGCCAAGCCGGGTTACTCACCATCATCCACCACCGATCCGAAGCCGGTGACAAAGACGCTGGTTTTAGGTGGCAAGTTTGCGGACGCCTCCGGGAGGCAGACACGTTGGACCTCGTTGGAGAACTCCACCCGCCTGGAGAGCTGGATCAGCGCGATGTCGTTCTCGTGAGAGATGGAGTTGAAGCTTTCGTGAGTGATGATGGTACTGATCATGCGCTTCTCTGCCGGAGGACTTATCGTCGTCCCAAAGCTGACGATCCATTGGCTTGGGTTTTTGTTCCTGGAAGAAATTGGGGAGGTCTATGCAGCGTTGTTCCATGATCGATCGATCGATCGGTCACATTGAGTGCTTACTGTGTGCGGGGCACTGTGTACAAAGCGCTTGGGTTGTCAGCTGTGTGACTGTGGGCAAGTCACCTCACTTCTCTGGGCCTCAGTTACCTCATCTGTAAATTGGGGATGAAGACTGGGAGCCTCACGTGGGACAACCTGATTACGCTGTATCTCCCCCAGCGCTTAGAACAGTGCTCTGCACATAGTAAGCGCTTAATACCAACATTATTATTATTAGTAGTAGTAGTACAGTATAACGGGGTTGGTAGGCATATTTTCTGCCCACAGTGTTTGGAAAGCAGTGTGGCCTAGTGGATAAAGCACGGTTCTGGGAGTCGGAGCACCTAGGCTCCACCATTGACCTGCTGTGTGACCTTGGGCAAGTCAACTTCTCTGGACCTCAGTTTCCTCAACTGCAAAATGGGGATTCAATACCTGTTCTCCCGCCTACTTAAACTGTGAGCCTCATGTGGGACAGGGAATGTATCTGGTCTGATTAACCTGAATCTACCCTGGCACTTAGAACAATGCTTGACATTTTGCAAGCACTTAAAAAATACCATTAAAAATCACCTGGGGGAAAAAAAAGGGGGAGTAATCTCTATGAAATGACAGTGCACTTACTCTCCCAAGCATTTAGTACAGTGCTCTGCAAACAGAAAGCTCTCAACTGTGATCGACTGACTGAAGGAAAGTTCTGTGTATGTGTGTGTACATTTGTGTGCATGTATCTAGAGGTGTTTGTAAATGAGTGTGGGTGGGTGTGGAGGTGCTGTGTTACGTCCCCAAACGCCAAGGGAGAAAGATGGAAGGTACGCTTGGAATTGAATGCATTCTTTACCCTTTGCGGCAAATAATTTCTAGTGTGAAAAAGAAAGCATAGGTAAGAGAAAACTCACTACCACTGGGTGGTAATGACGGTGGTTTTTAGTCGGCTCCCAGATGCAAACATCTGACTGTTTGCAACGATCGTCCACCATCAGTCACCTCGCAAGGAGCTTGGGGATGTGACAGTTAAATCGGACAAGTTGAATTATTTTTTTATGGTATTTAATAATAATAATAATGTTGGTATTTGTTAAGCGCTTACTATGTGCCGAGCACTGTTCTAAGCGCTGGGGTAGACATAGGGGAATCAGGTTGTCCCACGTGGGGCTCACAGTCTTAATCCCCATTTTACAGATGAGGGAACTGAGGCACAGAGAAGTTAAGTGACTTGCCCACAGTCACACAGCCGACAAGTGGCAGAGCTGGGATTCGACTCATGAGCCCTGACTCCAAAGCCCGTGCTCTTTCCACTGAGCCACGCTGCTTCTCTAAGCACTTAAGTTTTAAGCACTTCTTATATGCCAGGTGCTATACTAAGCGCTGGGGTAGGTACGAGCTAATCAGGTTGGACACAGCCCCTGTCCCACATAGGGCTCACAGCCTTAATCCCCATTTTACAGATGAGGTAACAGAGACCCAGAGAAGAAGAATTATCATCGAGGTATTCGTTAAGCGCTTGCTACAGGCCAAGCGCCCTATACTAAGCACTGGGATGGATACAAGCAAATTGGGTTAGAGGCAGTGCCCACCCCAGATGGGGCTCACAGTCTCAATCCCCATTTCCAAATGAGTTAATTGAGGCCAGAGAAGCGAAACGACTTGCCCAAGGTCACCCAGCAGAGTGTAGGGCCCCTGACTCCCAGCCCCGGGCTCTTTCCACTAGGCCACACTGCTTCCCATTGAGTTAAAATTCCATGTGGCAGGGGAAATGTGCTCCCTGGCCCGTCGACTTGGTTCACTCAGAATTGTGGCCCCATGGAAGGTGGAGGTGGGAGGCAGGTGCGTGGGGGAGGAGCCTAGCTGAGGTATTCTGCGTAATGTCCCTCCTCCACCCCCTCCTGGGGCTCCACCGGCCCGGCCAGGAGTCTCCTCAGGTGAGCGAGTGGGAGGAAATCTGCAAGGTTGTGCTAAATAACGATCCCCGAGGTCAGACTGGAAAACAGGTTTGGCAAGACACGTAGCAACCGGTTTAGATGCCAAAGTGACCATGTGCGGCCTTATCTAAAACTCGAGACACCCGGACAGCTTGCAGATCTCCGGGTGACCCAGATAAATACCGGCGAGTGACCGCCACGTTTGTCCTAGTGACCCGAAACCTCAGAGTCCGTCGGGACCATCCCGCCGAGCCTCTATTGGCCGACATCTTGGAGACATCGGCCACCATGTCTTTCAGCTTCAGTTTTCCGTTCCTTCCTTCCGGAAATCCACGTACGCCCTGTGGCCTTTTGAGGAAACTTGACTTTTCACCCAGAGCCAAGTTGGCCGTCGTGAAATTGGGATTGCGGGGTGGAGGGGAGGGAGGGGAGAGAAGTGGGATCAGGGTCAAGGCAAACGTGGGGGCCCTTTGAGATCTGGAAGGGACACAAATCAATCTCCCTACACGTGGTTCACCGGCCGGACCATCGACCGGCACCCATGGTGATGCTCCCTCTCCGCCTCCTCTTCCTCCCTCAGTCCTCCCCCGGCCGTCCATCCATCCCCCCCGGCCCGGCGGCTCCAGGACTGACTGGAGGAAGCAGTGCGCCGCCGTGACGAGCCACGTGTTACTGATGAGGCTGGCTCCGCACTGGTGGCCCTTGTCTTGCAGCTGCAAGCTGGCCTGCCACGGCCACTCTCCGTCCAGGGCCGCCGTCGTCCCCTTGACGATCCTGTCCATGGTGGACGCGGCCGTCATCGGCAAGGAGGCCGCCGTCATCCGGATCCCACAGCCTGGCACGGGACACAGGAGGGCACAGAGAGACACAAAAACGGAGAGGAGAGAGAGACGGAGAGGAGAGAGGGACACGGAGAGGAGATTGACACAGAAAAAGCAGAGACAGAGAGACATAACGAGACGGACACAGAGAGACACAAAGAGTGCGAGTTATGGCAGATGTGGGGCTTTAGGCTGAACATTTAATAATAATGTTGGTATTTGTTAAGCGCTTACTATGTGCCAAGCACTGTTCTAAGCGCTGGGGTAGAAACAAGGTCATCAGGTTGTCCCACTTAGGGCTCACAGTCTCCATCCCCATTTGACAGATGAGGTCTCACTGAGGCACCGAGAAGTGACGTGACTTGCCCAAGGTCACACAGCTGACAAGCGGCAGAGCCAGGATTAGAACCCACAACCTCTGACTCTCAAGCCCGGGCTCTTTCCCCTGAGCTACGTTAATTTAATGTGTCTGTTACACTGTCATATTGGACTCTCCCAAACACTTAGTACTGCGTTCTATACACAGTAAACACTTAATAAATACAATTGACTGACAGACTGACTCTTTCATTCCAACCCGATTATCTTGCATTTATTCCAGCGCTTAGTATAGTGCTTGGCACGTAGTCAGTGCTTAACAAATATCACAATTATTGTCATTATTATTAATAACGATAATAATTAATCGATGGTACTTGTTGAGCTCTTACTGTGTGCAGAACACTGTACTAAGCACACGGGAGAGTACGATACAGTTGGATTGGTAGACGCTTTCCCTGCCCATAGAAACTTTCCTCATCTGTCAAATGGGGATTCACTTCCCTGTTCTCTGCACCCCTTAGACTACGAAACCTGCTGGCGGGGAGGGACTGCGTCTGATCAATCAGTCAATCTATCAATCAATCAATCATATTTATTGAGCCTAGAGTCCAGGAAGGGTACAGTAGAATTGAATTGGTTGACACGATCTCTGCTCTTGAGGAAATGATAGTTTAATGGGGGACCCTGACAATAGAATAAATGACAGGTAGAAGCAGCAGAGGTAAGGATATGTACCTAAGTGGTCTGGGCGAAGGGGAGGGGCGAATATCCACGAGCTAGACCCTAAGCTCCTTATGGGCAAGGAAAGTATCTATCTACTCTGTTGTACTGTACTCTTCCAAGCGTCTTTATTACAGTGCTCTGCACACATTAATTGCTCACCAATGATCGACTGATTGATTGAATGCAAAAACATAGGCAACACAGAAGGGAGGGAGGGTAGGATGGAGAAATGAGAGATTAATCAGGGAAGGCTTCCTGGAAGAGAAATGATTCATTTTAGTAGGGCGGGCTTCCATGAAGCAGCGTGGCTCAGTGGAAAGAGCCCGGGCTTGGGAATCTGAGCTCTTGGGTTCGATTCCTGGCTCGGCCACTTGTCAGCTGTGTGACTGTGAGGAAGTCACTTCACTTCTCTGTGCCTCAGTTACCTCATCTGTAAAATGGGGATTAACTGTGAGCCTCATGTGAGACAACCTGATGACCCTGTAACTACCCCAGCGCTTAGAACGCACTGTTCTGCACGTAGTAAGCGCTTAACAAATACCAACATTATTATTATTATTATTATGAAGGGAAGAGGGTTGGTCTGTCGGATATGAAGGGGGAGAGAGTTTGTCCTATCTACCCCAGTGCTTAGTACAGCGCTTGGCATGTAGTAAGCACTTAAACACCATAACCAATTAATATCATTAATTATTATTATTCTTAGTGTTGGTAACATGAAAAGACTCCAAACAGCACATGGCCAACACGGAGGCCCAGACATCTGTAATAGACATTAGCTCGGTCACATAAGCATAATGGTGCCAGGACTCACAAGAAGGAACTCTGTGGAAGCCCACAGAACCTAGACCTCATCACCAGGGGGTCTCCGGCCCCCTCCCTCGGCCAGAGCCGGCCGCGTTTCCCTCCCGGGACCCACACTGGGCTCAGGCACAGCTTCCGAGCCGTGGAAGTCGGGACACAGACCTTCCCACTGTCACAGCCCTCCTGGAAGCCCAGCCATTCCAACACGCCATTCCTGATTAGTTTGCCCTTACCCTTGGATTTCTACCTTTCATTCATCCCTCCCACTGCCCCATAGCACTTAAGCACATATCTGTAATTCATTTGTTAATTTTAATGTCCCTCTTCCCCCTCTAGACCGGAACCTTGTTGAGGGCGGGGAAGTTTCTATCAACTTTCTTATACTTGTAGTATAGTGCTTTACACAGAGTAAGCACTTAATACACTGATTGATTGATTGATGCCCAGCACCTCACCTTGTATACACCTTATCTCTTCACATATTCAGGACACAGGCATAAAGGTTTGTTAACTCGGGCGGTCAGTGATTTATTTTGATCACTTCATAAATATATTTAAATTTGTCTCCCATTAGAGCGTAAGCTCCTTGTGAAGCAGTGTGGCCTCGTGGGAAGAGCATGTGTCTGGGACTCTAATCCCCGCTCTACCGCTTGCCTCCTGGGTGACCTTGCACAAGTCACTTCACTTATCTGGGCCTCAGTTTCCTCATTTGCAAAATAGGGTTTCACTACCTGTTCTCCCTCTTGTTTAGGTTGTGGACCCCATGTCTCTCAGGGAACTGTGTCCCATCTGGTTTTCTCATATATATCCCTATGCCTAGTATAGCGTTTACCACTTAGTGAGCAGTTACTATAGAACAGCTTTAGTACTGTGAGCTGGGAATGTGTCATTTGCTTGTTTGGAACTTCCTATGTGCTTAGTACAGTGCACTGCAACCAGTGGGTGCTCAGTCAATGCTATCACTGCTCCTAAGAAAGAAAAACACACATTGCCCCGAGTTACGCTTCGGTGCCCTGCCCAGGTCTGACCAGAAATAGCCCAGCCCCAGCAAAAAGGCCCACGTTCCTGCTCCCTGAGTCACCCTGTTTGTGACCAGGACCTAGCACCACCCTTACCGTGCAGAACCTGAAATCAGACAAGTTGGAAGAAGGCCTTTTTGGGAAGACGCTTGCCTTCTAGAGATCTCAGTCACTAAAGCCCTTCCAGGGAGAAAGGAAAGCCCAGTCAATTTCTTGACTCCCTAGGAACTCCCAAGGAGAAAGGGGTGGTCCACAGTCTCGAGGGAAGCTGAGAGGTTGAGAAGGATTAGGATGGAATAGAGGCTGTTGGATTTGGCAAGGAGATCATTTGTGACTTTTGAGAGAGTGGTTTCTGGGAAGCGAAGGGGATGGAAGCCAGATTGGAGGGGGTCAAGGAGAGAATTGAAGAAGAGGAACTTGAGACAGTGGGTGTAGACAACTTGCTCAAGGGGTTTTGAGAGGTTTGGTAGGTGGGAGATGGGGCAATAACTGGAGGGAGCCATGGAGTCAAGGGAGGTCTTTTTTAGGATAGGGGAAACATAGGCATGTTTGAAAGCAGTGAGGAAGAAGCCGCTGAAGAGCAAACAGTTAAAGATGGTGATCGGGGAGGGAAGAAGGAAGAGGGCAAGTGCTTTGATAAAGTGCAAAGGGATGGGGTCTGATCCTCACTGATGAAAGCCAAGGCTGGAATGCTTTAAGATGTCTGATGGCTCAAAGCTCCGTGTCGAGACTGTGGACCACCCCTTTCTCCTGGAAGCATTGTCCAACCTCGGATTCACTGACACTGTCCTCTCCTGGTTCTCCTCTTTCTCAGTATCCTTCATGGGCCCCTCCTCTGCCTTCTCTCTTTTAACTGTGGGAGTCCGTCAGGGTTCAGTTCTGGATCTACTTCTGTTTTCCACCTACACCCATGCCCTTGGAGAACTTATTTGCTCCCGTGGCTTTAACCACCACCTCTTCGTGGATGATTCCCAAATTCATTCATTCAATCGCATGTATTGCGCACTTGTTGGGAGCAGACATCTCCAGTCCAGATCTCTCCCTCTCTCTGCAGTCTCGCATTTTCTACTGCCTTGAAGACATCTTCACTTCATGAAACGACCCACTGACACCTCAGACTTTACATGACCAAAACAGAGCTCCTTATCTTCCCACCCAAACTCTGTTCTTCCCCTGATTTTCCCATCACCGTAGACAGCAACACCATCCTTCCCACCTCACAGGTCTCAGTGTTATTCTTGACTCATCTCTCTCATTCAACCCACATATTCAATCTATCACCAAATCCTGGTGGTTCCACCTTCAACAACATCACTAAAATGCACCCTTTCCTCTCCATTTAAACCACCACGTTAATCCAAGCACTTATCCTACCCCGCCTTTATTACTCGCTCATTTCTGATCTCCCTGCCTCCCGTCTCTCCCACTTCAGTCCATAATCCACGCTACTGCCTGGATCAGTTTTCTGCAAAAACGTTCAGTCCGTGTTTCCCCACTCAAGAACCTCCAGGGGTTGCCTATTCACCTCTGCATTCAACAGAAATTCTTTACCATCGCTTTCAACCACTCAATCATCTTGCCCCTTCCTCATTACTACAACCCAGACCGCACACATCGCTCCGCTAATGTCAACCTTCTCACTGTATTTCGATCTCATCTATCTCGCTGCCAACATCTCACCCTTGTCCTGCCACTGGCCTGGAACTCCCTCCCTCTTCATATCCAAAAGACAAGTACTCTTCCCCTCTTCAAAGCCTTATTGAAGGCACATCTCCTCCAAGAGGCCTTCCCTGACTAAGCCCTCTTTTCCCATTCCCTTCTGCTTCACCCTGATTTGCTCCCTTTATTCACTCCTCCCTCAGCACCACAGCACTTGTGTACATATCTATAATTTATTTATATTAATGTCTGTCTGCCCCTCTAGACTGTGAGCTCGTCGTGGGCAGGAAATGTCTCTACCAGCCCTGTTATTGTACTCTCCCAAGTGCTTAGTACAGTGCTCTGCACACACAGTAAGGGCTCAGTATATAAGAATGACTGACTGATGGATGAGAAACTCGAGGAGAAAAGGAAACAAATCACAAACAGGAGATCTGCTCAGCCCATGACCATTTCCACCAACATGGTAGAGGTTGTAGATTGCAAAATGCTGTTCTAGGCAGATGGGTGGAGAGACAGGATCCATGCCCTCAAGGAGTTTACAATCAATCAATCCATCAGTGGTATTTATTGAATATTTCCTGTATGCACAGGACTGAGCAAAGTGCTTGGGAGACTGTACTACAGTGGGTAGACACAATCCTTGCCTTAACCGGGAAGAAAAGCCAACACCAAAGCAGAAGCATGAATTTTTAAGTTCAAGAATCAGGGTCACAAAACTTGAGGGCAAACAACAAGAGTCATGACAAAAACCTTGTGGAGGAGAAATACATTAGTGAGGTGCATACGTAGAAAAATTGTGGCCCAGGGGAAAGAGCACAAGACTGGGAATCAAGGGACCTGGGTTCTAATCCCAGAACTGCCACTGTGTGACCTTGGGCAAGTTAATTTCTCTGTGACTCAGTTCCTCTTGGATAAAATGGGGGATTTAATACCTGTTCTCTCTCCCCTTTAGATCATGAGCCCCAAATCTGACGTGATTATCAGGTGCTTGATGTATGATAAATGCCACAATTATGACAATTATTAGTGCTGGGTGGGTCTGAAATCTGGGCTCAATCCGTGCTATCCTTGGGGCGAACTTTGGTTTGGGGAGGGAAAGAGGAGGAGGAAAGGAGTGGCTAACAAAAAATGGTTCAGAGTTAGGAAAGAGTGAAATCAGAGGTGGTCAGGTAAGGGTGGCTAGCTCTCAGATCTGAGAACCAGGGACTTTGGCTACATCCTGACTTTCCCACCCCACCTCGATCCTCTAGTGGCAGAGTTTAGGCCCTTGGGGTATGAGAGTCAAATGACTACCCCTTCCAAACACTTCCCTGGATAAATGGAGGAAGATGATGAAATAGAGGACAGGGTGGCCTAATGGAAAGAGCACCAGCTTGGGGGTCAGGAAACCCAAGGTCTAGTCCCAGCTCTGACACTGGACCAGCGTGTGAGGCCTTAGGCAAGTCACTGAACCAAATTTCCTCACCTGAAAATTGGGGATCCAATGGATTGTGAGATCTGAATGGGACAGGGATTGTGCCCAATTGAATAACCTTATATCTGAGTTGCCGATCAGCACACAGTAAGTGCTCAGTAGATGCCATCACAGACAAACCCACAGGGAGGAGGTTGTCTGTCCGCCCTGGGTAGGCAGGAGGTGGAAGAATGGAAATAGGAAGGGACCATTTGGGGGCAAGTCTTGAAGTCCAGGCCCAGGCCTGTGATTCGTTACGAGGGACTCCAAAAGAATTCAGCCTAGATTTTGAGAAGCAGAGTGACATGATCATCCTCCAGTGAGAACAATGTTAAAAAATCGAGGACTGGGGAAGGTTTCCTCATTCATTTTCTTCTGGGCAATATGGCTCCTGACTTTTGTGATCCTTAGGTTATAAGAAGATATACAGTGACAACAATAATAATAATAGTAATAATAGTGTTTGTTAAACACTTGTTCTGTGCCAAGCACTGGGTTAGATATAATGCAATCAGATCAGACCCTGTCCTCTTCCAACCTGGGGCCCACAGTTAAAGGAGGAGGGAGAAGGGATATTTATCCCCACTTTACAGCTAAGAAAAGTGAGACACAGAGAAGCAAAGTGAACCGCTCAAGGTCACACATCAGGCAAAGTGGCAGAGCCGGGATTAAAGCCCACATCTCCTGATTCCTAGGCTTGTGCCCTTTCCTAGGCCTGTGCCCTTACATTAGGGCCTTACTGCTTCTCTATATTCAAAGTACTGTGCAAAAGGAAGACAAAATAACAACAACCTCTAAGAAACTCTTTATCTTGAAGCTGAGGCGATAAGGAATTAAACATCATTCAGAACTTACGGCCGTCGAGAAGGTTCCTCATCTTTCTGGAATCGATCGCTAAAATGAACAGAAAAGATAAAACAAACTCAGAACGAGGTCCCACCGCGATCCAACCTTGTCCAGATGAAATGGACCAGTCGGGAGCTCGAGGCGGTGAAACGCTCGCCTGAGCGCAGTGGACTGGCCGGTCTGGGCGCAACGCATGGAAGCCCAGCAACGAGACCAGAGAGGGAGGTCTTGTCGAGGGTAAAGTGACACAATGATGTTCCCCCAAATCCCTCACCCAAATTCTGACTCGTTGGGCCAAACTGCACCCCTGCTCTCTCTCTCGATGAAACGGGGAGGGCAATTCTGGAAATACAAGGTACTCCAAAATCAGGGAGAACTCAGGAACTGACCGCAAAGACATTGGAGAGGAGATGCAGAGGGGAGATGCAATGTCCCCCCCGGGCTTCAGCAGATCCACAGAGGGTCACGAAGAAGGTAGTGTAAAAATGGGCGCTTGCCTGTTATTTTAACTGAAGGCCGACTGATAGCCAAGGGAAACTTTTGCGTCTTCAGTTTCTGGTGCAAAATACTTTCGATCATTTTCCTGATGTTTCCACCAGAGTTGCCCGACGGGAAGCGGAATAGCAGAACCATAAGGACCTTCACATCTCCTTCGTCTGGACTGCAAATCATGAGAGGAAATCAACAGAGAAATAACCTACGGCATATCAACCAATCACTCCACCAATAGTATTTGTTGCCCCCTTTCTCTTGGCTGAACGGTATGGTAAGTGCTCAGTACAACTGGGAGAGTGCAATACAATAGAGTTAGTAGACACAACCCCTGCTCTCAAGGAGCTTACAGTCTAGTGGGGGACACAGACATTAAAACAGATTGCAGGTAGGGAGAAGCATCAGAGTTTAACGACGTGTATATAAGTTTATTGGTGGGTACCAAAATGTGGGGGTCATTTAGAAGTCCTGAGAGAGGAATAGGGAAGCGAGATGAAAAATTAGTCAGGGAAGGCTACTGGCGATTTGATTTTAGCAGGACTTTAAAGACGGGGAGGGCAGTGATCATCTGGATGCGAAGGGGGAGGAAGTTCCAGGCTAGAGGAGGGTGTGAGAAGGAGGACAACGGGGAGGGAGATAGAGAAGCAGCACAGTCTAGTAGATAGAGCATGGGCCTGGGAGTCAGAAGGACCTGGACTCTAATCCCCACTCCATCATTTGTTTGCTGGGTGACCTCGGGCAAGTCACTTCACTTCTCTGGGCCTCAGTTCCCTCATCTGTAAAATGGAGATTAAGATTGTGAGCCCCACGTGGGACAGGGACTGTATCCAACTTGAAGTGCTTGTGTCCACTCCAGAGCTTAGTTCAGTGTCTGGTATGTAATAAGTCCTTAAATGCAACAATTATTATTATGATGATGAGAATGAAGCGCTGCGGGGAGATTTAACTACTTGTTCATTGGTTCTAAGTACCGCGTTCTTCGGCTTACATTACCCCAGCCATGGACAGATCAGTGACACACGTAAAATTGGGCTGTCGGCTGAATAAAGCAAGACAGGGCATGAAAAATCGTCTTGTAGGTAGACTTGTGTGGCTTAACTCAGAAAACCCTGTTCTCTTCCCCCTACCATCACAGGCTACACCAGCTAACACAAGCACTCTCTACAGCTGCCCAGAAAATTCAGCAAAGGTTCCCCTGGCTTTCTTGTTCTCGTGAAACGAACATCCCAGCTGGAAGGGGTCTTTTCTCAAAAAAAATAGAATCTGGATCCAGAAATCCAGGTCAGAGGAGGATGTAAAATACGAGTTCAAATGGTGTGTTTTCCTTGCACATCTAACTCTAGCGTGGTGGCAGAGTGCCGTTTTCCGATAGCGGGGGTCCAAATTCAGCACGATGTGGTATTGGAAGAGATGGTTGTGAACGTGAAGCCGGACCCCTGGTGATAACGATAATAATAACAATAATAATGATAATGGCATTTGTAAGGCTGTTACTGTGTGCCAGGCATTGTACTAAGCACTGGGGTGGATACAAGCAAATCGAGTTGGATACAGCTCCTGTCCCATGAGGGGCTCACAGTCAGTCTCAATCCCCCTTTTACAGAAGAGGTAACTCAAGCCCAGAGAAGTGAAGCCACTTGCTCAAGGTCACGCAGCCGACAAGTGGAGGAGCCGAGATTAGAACCCATGATCATCTGATTCCCGGGCCCCACTATCGTCAGCGAGATAGTGTTTCGGCAAAGGCAGGTCGCTTCACTTACCCCAGTTTGATCACATGTGATTTAATGTACTTTCTTCCTATAGAAGATTGTCGAAATAACTTGGACATCTGAAACAAGAAGATGACACAGAAGCATTGGGTGTGGAGTTTACATGGTCATGATACATATGCATAAGTCATTTCTATTCATGCCTGTCTCCCACCTCTAGGCTGTAAGCTCAGTGTGGACGGGGAAGCTGTCTACCGGCTCTGTTACACTGTACCCTCCCAGGCACTTAATATAATACTCTACACACAGTAAATACTCAATAAATAGCACTGACTGATAGACTGTTAAAAAGTAGGCTGTCCCTGCTTAGCGGAAGGATCCAGAATTTTATATATGCCCTAGGGAATTTTAGGAAAATAGTCCAAAATCCTGGAATTAGATTATCCTGATTAATACTAGGCAGGCCATTCTGCACTGACCTCTCAGCTGCTCACTTTACATGCTTGGGTATGTCCAGAATATGCTCGGTTTGGGTCCCACAGCAGTCTGGGATTTGTAGTTCTGGGGGCTTTCGACATCATCTGATCCTGTCCCCAGTCTCTTTCTCCACTCTTACTGTCCCTAAGAGGTACAGAGACCTTATCGTTTTTAATGTCGGACTTCCCCTGTAGACTACAAGCTCCTTGTGGTCAGGGATCGATTCTACCCTATACTCTGTTGTATTGTACTTTCCCAAGCGCTTAGTACCGGGCTGTGCGTGTAGTAAGCAATCAATAAATACTGTTGTTTGACTGGGGGAAATCATTGATTGGAAGGGGTGGTGTCCAAGCACCCCAGTATTCAACCAAAATCTTATGGACAGGCCAAGTCAGAAGAAACCCATCCAAGGCACTGTTTCCAAAGACCCATTCCTGAATTTGACTGTGCAGACAAATAAAAGGAACCGGGATCCAATGCCTGGGACAGCTGACCCATTCTATCACACATCCTTCACTTAACAAGAACAATCTCCTGGAGTTGGTCACCTCTGTGGGACTTAACTTCCTTCAATTAATACTCTGCTCAGGATTGAATATGTACCTTCTCTAAACATGAATTCTAAACCAGGCTTTTTTATGGCATTTGTTAAGCACTTACTCTGTACCAGGTACTCTGCTAAGCACTGGGGTAGGTACTAGATCAACAGGTTGGACAGGGTCCATGTCCCACATGGGGCCACAGTCTTAATCCCCATTTTACAGATGAGGTAACTGGGGCATAGAGAAGTGAAGTGATATGCCCAAGGTCACCCGGTAGCCAAGTGGCGGAGCCAGGATTAGAAGCCAGGTCCTCTGACTCCCGGGCCAGTGCATCACCCACTAGACCCACCTGCTTCCTTGGCCTGGGGGAAAGGGGCAAGAGTCATTGTTATCGCTCATTTTCCCCACACTCTGGATTTGGGGTAGTTAGGGAAAGACCAGAGCTCGGTTGGTGGGTCGCCCAGGCTCAGCCTAGGGAGAAAGGGAGGGCAGGTGGTCAAAGAGCAGAGTGACTCTCTCTGTAGTAGGTCTGCTCGTCGACTCAGCCGCTTCCTGCCCCTGGATGGAACTCTGCTTGGAGACCGAACACTGCTTGGAGACCCTCCTGAACATTGTCCCCGGCCCCAATTTAGGGAGGGGGAGGAGAAGCGAAAGGGCAACTTAAAGCTCCTCAGGATGGAGGGGGTTACCCTGAGTCTGGAGATGGGGGCAGAGGGCCTCCTCCCTCTCACAGGGAGGAGAAGGCCCAGAAAGTCCAGCCCTAGTGACCGACCTGTGCTGCTGTACCCGAGACCAGCTTTGGGTGAGAAGCAGTGTCGCCTAATAGATAGAACTCGGCCCTGGGAGTCAGAAGGATATGGATTCTAATCCTGGATCTGCCACTTGTCTCCTGTGTGATCGTGGGTAAGTCGCTTCCCTTCTCAGGGCCTTAGTTACCCTGTCTGTAAAAAGGGGACTAAGATTGGGAGCCCCAAGAGGGAGAGGACTACCTTCAACCTGATGACCTATCTACCCAGTGCTTAGTAGAGTGCCTGGCACATAGTAAGGAGTGCCTGGCACATAGTAAGTGCTTAATACCAGAAAAAAAAGGGAGGGGAAGAACGTACACCCATCCTCCATTTTGGATGTCCCCATCATCAGGAAGAAGAAGCCAAGTGGAGGGGGTGTCCTGAGGGGAAGGGGAGGTGGAAATAGAGTCCAGTGGAGGTGGAGGGGTGTGGGCTGTGGAAATCTGCTCTGAAGAGCTGTTCTCCAGAAGAACTGTGCTTCCACTCAGAGGCCCAGCCCAGGCTTTCTCCCCAACCCCAGCTCCTAACCTGAAAGCTTCCACTTCAGTCATTTCTCCCTTCCTCCTCCAACTGAAATCCCTGTTCTTCCTCGTTGGCCAGACGCAGTCACTGCCTCACTGAAAACGAACGCTCTCCCGAGGGAGAAAATAGCCACTCAAGGCAGAAAGACACTAGATGACTCTCAAGAGCTGCCTTGGTTTTCTGGGAAACACTGTTCCGTTTCTGTCATCACTTCATTAGTCAGGTACTAATCCTCCAGAGAACAATTACATGCCACATTTTCCCATTAGGAGCTTGGGAGAAATTCCCACCCCCGCCCCCCGTTATTCAATCTGTCACCAGAACCTGTCGGTCCGACCTTCACAACTTCACTAAAATCCGCCCTCTCCTCTCCATCCAAACTGCTATTACGTTAATCCAAGCGCTTATCCTATCCTGCCTTGATTACTGTATTAGCCTCCCGTTTCCCTCCACTCCAGTCTTTACTTCACTCCACTGCACGGATCATTCTTTTCTATAAAAACGTTCGGTCCACATTCCCCCACTCCTCAAGAACATCCAGGGGTTGCCCATCCACCTCCACATCAAACAGAAACTCCTTACCATAGGGTCTTTAAAGCACTCACTCACCTTCCCCCCGCATCTTCCCTACTTCATTTCATACTACAACCCAGCCTGCACACTTCGCTCTTCTGAAAGCCAACCTACTCACCTACTTAATCTCATCTCTCTTGCCACCGACGGCTCACCCACGTTCTGTCTCTGGCCTGGAATGCCCTTCCTCTTCATATCTGACAGACACACTTACCCACATTCAAAACCTTATTAAAAGCACATCTCCTCCAAGAGGCCTACTCTATCAGCCCCACCTGCTGACCTCCCTGCCTCGGCTCTCTCCGCTCCAGTCATACTTCTCTCTGCCTCGCGGATCATTGTTCTACAGAAACATTCAGTCCGTGTTACCCCACTCCTCAAGTACCTCCAAGGGTTGCCCATCCACTTCCTCACCAAAGAGAAACTCCTCGCCATAAGGTTTTTAAAGCACTCGACCACTTTACCCCCTCTCACCTTACCTATCTGATTTCATACTACAACCCAGTCTGCACACTTCGCTCCCCTAATACCCACCTACTCACCTACTCAATCTCATCTATCTCGCCACCGATCTCTGGCCCACATCCTGTCTCTGGCTTGGAATGCCCTTCGTCTTCATATCTGACAGACACGCTTACCCACATTCAAATCCTTATTCAAAGCACATCTCCTCCAAGAGACCTTCCCTGACTAAGCCCTCACATACTCTTCTCCCACTCCCTTCTGTGTCACGCTCGCCCTTGAACTTGCTCTCTTCATTCATCGCCTCCTCCATCAGCCCCTCAGGATTTATGGATCTAAATCCTTACTCTAGACTGTGAGCTCCCTGTGGGCAGGGAATGTCACTGTTTATTGTTGTATTTTACTTTCCCAAGTGCTTAGTACAGTGCTCTGTACACAGTAAGTGCTCAATAAATACGACTGAATGAATCCATATCTGTAATTTTATTAATCTAATCTCCCTCGCTAGTCTTGTAAGCTCATTGTGGGCAAGAAATGTGTCTATCAACTCTTCACAGTGTACTCTCCTGAACGCTTATGCACATTTTAAGCATTCAATAAATACAATTGATTGAGTGCTTGATTGAAGAAAACTGATGCAGACGGCAGCAAAAGGTGAGGGTTTGGAAAGAAAAACCACTTAGCAAATGATAAAGTATTCAAACTAGAGTGTGATAGAATCAGCTCAACTATTCATGCCAATGAAAGGAAGGTGAGTGAGTTGGACCGTGAATGGCGTGAAAACTCCTTTGAGCTTTTGACTTCAACATCTCCCTCTACCTGACCTTTATGGGAATCGATAAAGAGGTACAAATTCCAGCCTACCTTCCTTCCCTACTCCCTTCCCCCTCCAGCACACCAACTACCCCTAGGCCTTGGGTAGATCAACTTGGTAGATAGAAAAGTGAGATATCCAAGAAGGCAGGCCCTCTTCCAAGAAAGTGTAGATCCCCAGTTAGAAGAGGATCTAATTGAGGATATGTCATGTTTTCTTCTGCCTGGTTAAATGGGGACTGCATCGAAAGGGCAAAGCTAAAATCATGTCTGTAAAATACAACGGTGATCTCAGGGGAGGTCCACCTGGGTGACAGTCCCCTGGCCTAGTGGAAAGGGCACTGGACTGAGCGTCCGGAGACTTGGCATCTTGTCTGCTGTATGATCTCAGGTCCAGTGCTTAGAACATAGTAAGCGCTTAACAAATACTATCATGATTATTTGACTCCTCTGTCCTTCATTTGGCTTCTCCTGAAATGGGGATTAAATACCTCTTCTTCCTCCCCTTTCGACTGGGAGCTGCTTGCGTGACAGGGACTGTATCTGCTAATTGTATTATACCTACCCTGGTGCTAAGTACAGTGCTTAGCACATAGATACAGCTTAATACCATTATTTTCATTATTCAAAATGTTACCGTTATTAGATTTAACAAATCAATAACAATACTCATGGAACCCTGTTTAGGTCATTCTTGAGACGAGCCAAAGAATCACTCCAAAACCAAAGTTAAGGAGCCAGAGTGAACAAAAAAAGATAACTATTACACCAAGCAATGGGTTGTCTAGTGTTTATTGAGGGATATATACTTGGGGAGAAACTTGGCACGCTGTCTTGAAGGGGATGGGAAAATAAGCGGATGGTGAATAGGGAAAAGTTGAAGGAAAATCTTTATCTTTCAGATCCATCAGTCATATTTCTTGAGCACTTACTGTGTGCAGGGCATTGTTCTAAGCGCTTGGGAGAGTACAACGCACCAATATAATAGACACATTCCCTGCCCATAACAAGTTTATGCTCTTGACGGGGAGAGAGACATTCATATAAATAATTTATAGATCGTGCTGCGGGGCTGGGACAGGGGATGAAAAAAGGGAGCAAGTCAGGGAAAAGAGGAAACGAAGACTTAGTCAGGGAAGGCCTCTGGGAGATGATCTCCTTGATTCTATTTATTTGCTATTGTTTTAATGAGATGTTCATCCCCTTGATTCTATTTATTGCTATTGTTCTTGTCTGTCTGTCTCCCCTGATTAGACTGTAAGCCCATCAAAGGGCAGGGACTGTCTCTATCTGTTACCGATTTGTACATTCCAAGCGCTTAGTACAGTGCTCTGCACATAGTAAGCGCTCAATAAATACTACTGAATGAATGAATGAATGTGCCTTCAATAAGGTTTTGATGATGGAGGGAATAATTGTCTGTCGGATATGAAAAGGGAGGGCGTTCCAGCCCAGAGGCAGGACGTGGGCGAGAGGCTGGCGGCAGATGAGCAACTGCTCTCCAACTTCCTATTCAGGATGCTGTATGTGGAGAGGCTCTTAGAGATTTGGACAAAACCCCAAATCCAACTTCTTCCCAACTAAATACATTTTAGGGTTTCTCTTCCTTGCTAGACTGTAAATTCCTAGAGGGCAGGGATCATGTCTACCTACTCTGTTGTCCATTCCCAAGCCTCTGGGCTATACTGGGGGTCTTGGTGCTGGTTGGAGACTTTTCATCATTTAGCCCTTTAACTATATCCTGAGTCCCCATCTTAGCTTATAAACTCTATGGAGGAATATTCCCTCTTTAATTCATCATTTTTCTGTTTCTTGTTTCATTTTCTGAGCACTAAAAGCACTTAACAAATTCAGTTCTTGTTGCACGTACAGTCTCTAGACTGTAAACTTGTTGTGGGCGGGGAATGTATCTACCAACTCTGTTATACTGTCATACTGTATTCTCCCTAATGCTCAGTATAGCGCTGAGCTTATCGTAAAAGCTCAATAAATACCACTGATTGATTGATTAATTGGAAGCTTATTGTGTGTGAGGAGGGAATATGTCTACCAACTCTGTTGTACTGTACTCTCCCATGTGCTTAGGACAGTGCTCTGCATACAGTAAGCACTCCATAAATACCATTGACTGATTGATTGATGATTGGTGTTCTGACGTGAGGGTAAAGCGGGACATTGGTGTCCTTTACCACCTGAAAGGATGGGTTTCAGACCCTGTAGGGACCCCTCCTTCACAATACATTCTAAAGCCAAGTCCCGGGCACCTACAGAGAAGCAGGGCATCGCCCCAGGCTTGGTGCAATTCCCCCTGGAGGTGGCAACCAGGTTGGATCTGAGACACCACCCAGGCCGAGCTTGGGGTCCACCAGGTGGCCACGGGTTCGAGCTACGGGCTCCTTCTCCCTTTTTGGCTCCCCTTCTGAGTTTCCGGTCCCCATGATTGGGTCACCGTCACCATCACATCTTATGGGAGAGCAGGAGCGGAGTGCCGCTCTGCAGTCTCAGGAATGGGAATTTCCTTGCCTCATCTCTCCCCCAGCTCCTATGGGGATCCGTACCTGAGAAGCAGCGTGACCTAGTGGATAGAGCCCGGGCCTGGGAGTCGGAAGGACCTGGGTTCTAATCCCGGCTCCGCCACTTGTCCGCTGTGTGACCTTGGACAAGTCACTTCACTTCTCTGGGCCTCAGTTCCCTCATCTGTAAAATGGGAATTAAGACCGTGAACCCCATGTGGGCCATGGACTGTGTCCAACTTAATTACCTTGTATCTACCCCAGTGCCTAGAACAGTGCGGAGCACCTAGTAAGTGCTTAACAAATACTATGAAAAGAAGACAAAAATCCCCCAGCTGCAATTCAACTTACCATTCTTTCGATCTGATGGCTTCGTTCCACAAACTCCCTTGAGGTTTTTCTTTCGTATCTGTCAGTGTATTTGATATTAGTGACTTTGAAGGTGGCGAGGTAATAGTAGGATCGATCATCTGGAAGGGAGCCAAAGTGAATAAGTGCTCACATCAGGGGGGAATCTATCTGTTTGGAATCAATTACTGAATGATTACTGTGTGCAGAGCATTGTACTAAGTGCTTCGGAGAGTACAGTATAACAGTGACTCCCATCCCCTCTCAGGGTCACACCTGGAGAGTTTCCAGTCCTCTACCAGACTTGACTAGGGGAGGGAGAGTCGAGCAGAGGCCTACCCATTCCATTCCTAGCTTGGCTAGCGAGAGCCATCTGGTACAAGTCAAATGTCACCCGTGCTGGGCAGCGGCGGCTTGAGAGAGAGTCAAGGGCGGAGACTCAGGTTTACTGTGCAGAAGGAGACGCTGGTAAACCGCTTCCGCATTTTTACTAAGAAGACTCTATCTGAACAATTGCAGGTGGAGGCAGGGTGCTCTGGGAGACATAATGGTGGCATTAAAACACTTACTATGTGCAAAGCAGTGTTCTAAGTGCAGGGGGGATACAAGGTGATCAGGTTGTCCCACGTGGGGCTCCCTGTCTTCATCCCCATTTTACCGATGAGGGAACTGAGGCTCAGAGAAGTTAAGTGACTTGCCCAAAGTCACACGACTGGCAAGTGGCAAAGCCGGGATTCAAACCCATGACCTCTGACTCCCAAGCCCGGGCTCTTCCCACTGAGCCACGATGTGGGCATGATGTCTCTATGGGTCGGAGACGATTCGACTGCCTAAGACAGGTGACTCCCATAATACACTGAGTTCTCTTTAACCTTTCTGAAGGGTAGTCAATTAATTTAAAAGCAGCATGACCTAGTGGATAGAGCACAAGCCTGAGTCAGAGGATCTGGGTTCCAGTCCCAGCTCCACCACTTGTCTCCTGGTTAAACGTGGGGAAGTCACTTCACTTCTCTATTCCTCAATTACCTTATCCGTAAAAAAATGGATTAAAATTTTGAGCCCCATGTGCGACAGGTCTTGTTTCCAACCTGATTATGTGTCTGGTGCATAGTAAGCTCTTAAGTACCATTTAAAAAAATTTCAAAACACTACATTTTCATTACTCCTTAAGTGAATATTAATATTGTTTTAGGTTTATGATGAAATAATGAATGCAGGTTTGGTACTATTCATGTTTTAGTTTAAAGAACAGATTTTTAAACAGTGTATTCCCAAGTTCATTGGCTCACAAGTCTGTAAGCTCTTGGTGGGTAAGATTTGGATCTATCAACCAGCATGGCCTAATGGATAGAGCACAGGCCCAGGAGTCAGAAGGACCTGGGTTCTAATTTCAACTCTGCCACGTGTCTGCTGGGGGACCTTGGGCAAGCCACTTAACCTCTCTGTGCCTCAGTTCCCTCATCTGTAAAATGGGGACTAAGATTGTAAGACTGCGAGCCCCATGCGGGGACAGGGACTGTGTTCAACCTGATTATCTTGTATCTATCCCAGCGCTTAGTACAGAGCCTGGCACATAGTAAACATTTAACAAGCACCATAAAATAAATTAAAAAGGACATGGACATAAGAGCTTTGGGGTCCACAGCTTCCTGTAGCTTTATTTTGTTAGTTCTCTTACGTCTAACTCGTTTCAATATCTTTCTCCCCCTATATCGATGAATAGTATCTATTTACAAAGCATCATACTAAGTAATTCTTGTAAGATCCTTGAGGGTCTGGATCACCTCTACTAGTTCTCTTCTACTCACCCGAGCATTTCAGGGTTCTGACCAATAGACGCTCAATAAATACTGTGGATTGATTGACTAAAGAGAAATTTCCTGAAATTAAGGGAGAGGGATTTATTTTCAGCCAAATGCCGGCAACAGAAATATCATCTCCAGTACTTACCCTCCACCACAAAATGCGTCACTATGCCAATGGCAATGCCTACCACAATCACAATCCCCAAAGTGAAGAGGGAAAGTCTCAAGGGGTCCCAGAACTGCTGCCTTCGTGGATAGTCAACCGGTCTGTGGAGACGGAGAAAAAGACAACAATTAGATGTGGGCATGAAGGGAAGACGGGGCCCCTTGACGGAGAGCTGGGTATTCCCCAATCCCATATGGATGACAGCACCGCATTTTCATATTCCCTCCTTCCTAAGCTCTGACTCAACAGAGGCCTAGAAACACACTTTATTGAAAGAAATAATTAAAATGCCAATTGTTTTCCATGTAGAGGACTCTCCCTCTCTCTCCCTTTTTTTCTTTCTCTCTCTCCCTCTCTACTTCTCTGTTTCTCCTTGTAAATACACACACGAAAGAGCATGTCCGTGGGTGAGTACATTTTCTCTGCCAACCCTCCGCATTTTTATTTGCTATCTTTGCATCTCTCCATATGTCTTTGTCTTCACCCACCTACCAGCACAGATGTTTAATATTAGAGAAATGACCTCCATTTACTAGTTAAAGAAACTTAAATATCTCTGGGGCTACTCTGTGATGTTTCTTGTGGAAAGAAAGAGGTGATTTCCATGAGGTCCACATCCTCTGCTTCCCCAGAATTGTGCATAGCTATGCCATCCCAAGCTTATTATTATTAATAGTAACAATAATAATATTTGTTAAGCACTAGGGGACAAGCATTATCTTGTGTCTTGTATCCCTTCTGGTGCTCAGCACAATGCTTGGCACTAAGGAAGAATTTAATAATTATATACAAATGGAAATTTTGCTTTTCTCACAGTAAGGGCTCAAGAAATATGATTGAATTGTTATTGAGAAACAGCGTGGCTCAGTGGAAAGAGCCCGGGCTTGGGAGTCAGAGGTCATGGGTTCAAATCCCTGCTCTGCCACTTGTCAGCTGTGTGACTTTGGGCAAGTCATGTCACTTCTCTGGGCCTCAGTTACCTCATCTGTAAAATGGGGAGGAAGATGAGCCCCACGTGGGACGACTTGATCACCTTGTATCCCCCCAGCATTTAGAAGAGTACTTTGCAGATAGAAAGCGCTTAAATACCAACATTATTATTATTATAATTAGATCTGAATAGTTCAGAAACTTTCTCCTCCTCTCTAACCCCTTAAATGGAATGACGTTTCAAAATGACTGTACATTATTTGAGTACAATCTTTCTATTTTGAGTCATAAGTGGTTTTATTTCTTTTATTCTCTGGCACCTTCACATATATTTCCTTTGAATATCCCCACCCAGTCTTCTGAGAGACCTCTTGAAAAAGTAGCAGCCGTCAGATCCATGAATCATTCGGTGGTATTTACTGAGCACTTACTGTGTGCACAACAGTAAGTACTATATAACAGAATTGGTAGGTACTTTCCCTGTTCCTTGAGGGAAAATAGGCTGTTGAATTTCTCTCTAAGCTCCTTAATGAACAAAGTTGTAAGAAAAGATGGGGAAAGATATAAAAGAAGGTAGAAAAGTAGCATGGTCTAGTGGTTAGAAGCATGTCCCTGGGAGTCCTGGGAGCCTGGGTCCTTATCCCAGCTCCGCTACATATCTGTTGTGTGACCTTGAGCAAGACACTTCACTTCTCTGTGCCTCAGTTCCCCTCATCTGCAAAATGGGGATTAAGTCTGTGAGCCCCATGCCGGGCATGGACTGTGTTCTACTCGATTGGTTTGGATCTACCCCAGTACAAAAACATAAGCACTTAACAAAAAAAGACTATCATCAATATTTTGACTAGCCCAGTAGACTTCTCTCCTGGATTCTAGTTTACTTCTGCATTTAATTATTGCAGATAGCTGTTTCTGGAGAGTCACGGGGCTCGCGGCAAGCATTCGGGTGACATCCGTTACTCATTTAGCAAAGGGCCTGGGGTCTGAATCGCTCATGGCTCCCGGGAAGATTGCTCATGCCTGAGAAATAGGCCTAGAGATGGCTGAGGAGAGCTGTCTCTGAGAACGCCTTCCCTCTGGCTCTGACCAGGGCCCTGAGAGATCCCAGCCTCATTCTCCGGGATTTGACTTTCCTGAGTAGTGAGTGAAACCACTCAGGAAGGGCTTAGGTGATTTTATTCTAAATCAAACGATAATGCTCTGTACTTAGATTAATCCTCAGCTGCTTCCCCACAGAGGGATGTGAAAATCGAACTTAGCCCATACGAGTCACACCCCGTTCTTTCCGGGCTGACTCTCACTTAGACCTGCCTACCTTTTCCAAGTCCAGTGGCAGGTAAGGTCTGGAGATGTCTGGTCCCCTCCGGGGGGTGGAGGGGATTGGGGTGGGGGGTGGGGGGTATCCAGGGGGCAGGAGTGGAGGGGTTGCAGGAGGGCAGAGAAGTGGAAAGAGAAAGACTAGGGTTGGGAAAGAGGGAGAAACAGGAAAAGAAGTGAAGAGAGATAGAGAGTTGGAGAGGGAGAGAGAGGGAGAAGAGAGAGAAAGAGGGGAGCATAAGGAGATGAGATAATAATAATGATAATAGTTATATTTGTTAAGCACTTATGTGCTAGGCAGTGAACTAAGCGCTGGAGTGGATAAAAGCAAATTGGGTTGTACACAGTCCCTGTCCCGCATGGGGCTCACAGTCTCGATAGAGATGAAGAGAAGGGAAAGGGGTGAAGGAAAAAGGAGAGGGAGTGAAGGGCTAGGAAGTCCAAGGGAGAGGATAGAGGGGGATTCACTGAGCCATCGTCTTCAATCGATCAATCATATTTATTGAGCATTTAGTGTGCAAAGCACTGTATTAAGCTTTTGGTAGACTACAGTATCACAGAGTTGGGAGCCATGTGCCCTGCCCACAGTCGGCTTACAGTCTAAAAGAGAAGACAGATGTCAATTTAAATAAAAAAGTAATAAATATGATTTTCTTTGCTATTGTCAATTTCCGCCAGTGGGGCAGCTGCCACTGCAACGACGGGCCCGTCAAGGCCCGTGCTCCTTACACTAGGCCACGCTACCTCCCTATGTATGAAAGCATCGGTGGAAGAGAACTAGCACAACGCTGTACACTCAGCGCTCAGTAAACAGCAGAGGTGGAACACAAGGGTGGCAAACTGACACCATCGTTCTGCTGTGCTGCTCAGCACTGGGCTTGTCCGTCACCCCCTAAACTGCGGAAACAGTAACAACCACGGCCGCCCAGAGAGCCCTCTTCCTCTTTTAAATGTTTTTCCCAATGAAAGAAATGAATGGCGCTCTAAGCCAAGGTGCCCACAACCTTCTTCCAGAAGGCGGTGGGTCTCCTCCGTATTTCAAGGCGTCACACGGTCTCAGGACGAAGGGATGACAGCTGGGAATCTGTTTGCCCTTCTCTGAAGGGCTTTATAACATCGAAACGCAGTATGTCTCGGTGGGAATCACAAGAAATGAGTTCTAATCCCCACTCTGCCTCTTGTTTGCTGGTTGACCTGGGGCACGTCTTTTGACCTCTCTGTGCTTCAGTTTCCTCATCTGTAAAAAGGGGATTCCATACCTTTTTTCCCTCTCCCTTAGATTGTGTAACCTATGAGACAGGACTTTTGTGCGATCTGATTATCCTGAATCTACCCCAGCAGTTAGCCCAGTGCTTGGTACACACTAAAAGTTTCAGAAACACCACAACTATTATTATCATTGCTACCATCTCACCCACAGAAATATTGAGACAGAAAAATAGGAGAGCATCCTGCAACCAGTTCTGCAACTGTGAGGATGACACAGATGTGTTCTCAGCCAAATTGATCAGATTTTCCTCTGACTAGACAATTTAACATGATAAGATAATTGCCATATGACCAATTGTACAACTATAATTATAATAGTTTTCTTTTTACTTATGGCACCTTAAAAAGTGGTGGGTTTTTTTTTTCCTTGAGAGAATTAAGTAGAAATCACTTCCCCTTAGCGTGGGAGTCTTGTGTGGGAGAGGACTGTGTCCAATCGGAGTATCTTTTACCTATCCCAGAGCTTGGTTCAGTGCTTGGCATGTTATCAGCCTTAAATTCCCCAATATCATCATATTAAGAGGAAATTAAAGTCCAAAAAGATAAAGTCAATATCATTTACTCATTGCCTGGATACAGAGAAGTGTACTCAAAATTTGAGAGGTGGAAAATAGAAGAAATGATCCTTGCTTTCAAGGAGCTTATAGTCTTGTGGAAGAGCTAGACAAATAAATCACACATTTTTGCGTCTGTCTCCTCCACTAGGTTGTAAACTCTTTGAGGGCAGGGATCACGTCTCTTCATTCTATTGTATTATACTCTCCCAAGTGTTTAGTACAGTGTTGGTTAAATAGTAAGTGTTCAGTGCACACTACTAATTGTCTATGTGATCCCACCGTTTTCCACAGAGAGCAGCAGGAGAGAGAGTCAGTGCTGGAGAGCCCAGTTCTGCCTCATTGATTGATTATTAATTGACTGATTATCCATGGCCCCCGGATCCTCTCTGGCAGGTGGGTCCCAGTCCTCCACCCCCACGTTCTCCCAGACAGGTTAGCTCCATCTGCCTCCCCCACCTCACACGAAACCTATCCCAGTTCTGCTGGAAAATCTGTGGCCTCATGAACCTGGACCAGATGGATGAGGATCTTTCTCACCGGACGACCCTCTGTTCATGACCTCCCTACCTGGAACTCCCACCCCCTTCACACCCATCAGCAACATGGCCTAGTGGAAAGAGCACTGGCTTGGGAGTCAGAGGACGAGGGTTCTAATCACGGATTGGCTACTTGTCTGCTGTGTGACCTTGGGCAAGTCACTTCACTTCTCGGGGCCTCAGTTACCTCATCCGTAAAATGGGAATTAGGACTATGAGCCCCACGTGAGACAGGGACTGCGTCCAACTTGACTACCTTGTATCTACCCCAGCATTTAGAACAGTGCCTGGAACAGAGTAAGGACCTAAATTCCATAATTATTATTATCATTTCTCTTCCCATCTTCAAGGCCCTGCTAAAATCACATCTCCTCCAGAAGGCCTTCCCAGACCTCATTTCCCCACCCCATTTCCCTCCTATTGGCACTTCCACAGTTCTGTATCACCTACCCACTGGAGTCCTCCACCCTTTAAACAAGATAATCATTTTTCCTCATCCTTCCCCTTCTTCTGCTAACTCCCGACCCCAAAACACTAGCACTGTGTCCATAACTTTTTTTTAAAAAAAAATTTGTTTCCGTATAACTATGATTCATTTTAGTGCTCATCATCCCTGCTGGACTGTAAGCTCACAGAGGGCAGGGAGTGGTTCTCCCGGGCTCATAGAACAGCACTCTGCACGGAGTAAGGGCTTGATAAATGCAATCATTTGATGGATAAGGCTCAGTTTCAAGGCACATTTGAGGTAAATTTGTCATTGCAAGGAGAATCTTGATGCCTAAAGGTGCCGAAGGTGAACACAGAGGGCTTCTTACAGTTAATTCTCTTGCCTGGTTTTAGAGCTCTCCTAAGGGGCCCATAACTGCTGAGAGAAAACACCCTCCAATTCACCCCCAGGGCTGTCAGGGCTTGCTTACCTGGCAGGGAATTGTTGTCATAAAAAGGAGCATTCACTGAACTAAGTCTTTCCTGGACCTAGGAATCAGAGCCCCGTTTTCTCGGAAATGCACCTTCCAATGAGAAAGTAAATGTGATTGAGTTTAATTGGCTGCTGCCCAAGGGAAAATCCTAGTCTCACACCAGCCCATGCCCTAACAGGTCCCTCATCAAACCTGCCCCACAATGTGTGTCTCTTTCCACAGATCGTACCTCTCAGATGCCTGGGTCCTCCTCAGACAACCAGTGGACTTGGGAAATCTCCCCCACTGGCAGGGATCAATCAGTGGTATTGATTGAGCACTTACTTTATGCAGAGCACTGTACTAAGCCCTTGAGAAAATACCACTCAGAGTTGGTAGACACATTTCCAGGCCACAAGGAGATTACAGATTAGAGGGAACTGTCACATACTGCTGGAAAAAAAAAGCCATTCAGTGGATTTTGGTGGGCAAAGCTGCCTAATAGATAGGGTTGGTTTGTTTGGTTTGGTTCTGTTTTGTTTTGCTGTCTGTCTCCCCCCTTTAGACTGTGAGCCCATTGTTGGGCAGGGATTGTCTCTATCTGTTGCTGAATTGTACATTCCAAGTGCTTAATACAGTGCTCTACACACAGTAAGCGCTCAATAAATACTATTGAATGAATGAAACAGATCCCAGCAGCAAATAGTGATATAAGTTGCTTTCGTCCCTCCTGCTTAAGACCAAGAAATTTGGATTTCAGTCCACATGGCTATCCAACCTTTTCAAAAGGCCCAGTGAAGGATAACTCTGAAACCATTCAATTTCTGACCCTTGGTTTTCTTCTTCCTTTGCTGAGTTCAAAATTTTTATATTTAATCTTTTTGGGTGGGAAAGAGTTGCTCTTAAATGCCATGTAGTGAGTCCAACCTACTGACAGTAAGGACATGGTACAAGAGGGAGTGAGACCATTTTAACTCCTCAGATCCCAGTGCCCCTTCCAATTCTTTATCCATCCCAACCCATCAATCAGTGGTATTTATTGAGCACTTACTTTGTGCAGTAGTAAGCATTTGGAAGACTACACTTCGGTTGGTAGATTCCCAACCTTACCCTCAAAGAGCTCGCAGTCTAGCGGGGAGACAAACATTAAAAGAGCCAAGCGTTTAATAAATACTATAATTATTATTATTAATAAGATAAATTACAGGTAAGGGAAGCCACCGAGTATAAAGCTATGTTCGTAAGTGTTGTGGGAAGGGGGTGATGTTTGAGTGCTTAATGAGTAGGACTAAGTGCAAGGGAGAGTCAGTAGGGAGGGAAAATAGAGTCGGGGAAGGGAGACGAGATTTTAGTCAGGGAAGGCTTCTTGGAGGAGATATCTTAAGGTCTTTGAAGATGGGGAGAGTTCTGGTCTGTCGGATATCAAGTTGGTGGCCGGGATGCGGCGTGGGGAGGGACTAGTGAAGGTGGGAGAGAATCAAGAAGGAGTCGAGACTGGATGAGGTGAGAGTTAGGGACAGTGAAGAAGTTGGTAGTAGAGAAGCAAAGTGGGCAGACTGGGATGTAGTGGGAGAGAAGCAAGTATAAGTAAGGGGGAGAGAGCTGATAAAGTGCCTCGATTCTGAGGGTGAATAATTTCCATTCGATGCAGAGAGGGAAGGACATCATTCGATACGTTTGAGGGAGCCGTGCACAGAACAGTGATCCGGGCAGCAGAGTGAAGTCTGGCCCTGAGAGAAGAGATTCTGGGGGGTCAGCGAGGAGGCTGACGCAGTAGTGCAGATTGACCGTGACAAGGGCTTGAACCAGTATGATAGCAGTTTGGATGGAGAGGAGAGAGCAAATTCTGGAGATGTTGTGGAGCTAGAATGGACCCGCTTAAGTGACTGACTGAATATACTGATTTAAGGAGAGAGATGAGTCAAGGATAATGCCAAGGTTGCAGGCTTACGAAAGGGGAAGGACGGAAGTGTCGTTAATATCGATGGAAAAACTGCGGGGATGGGAGAATTTCGGTGGGAAGAGGAGGAGCTCAGTTCGGGACCTGTTGAATTTGAATCGACGGCTGGACATACAGGCACAGATGTCCTGAAGGCAGGACATCAGGAGAGTCGCTTAACTTCTCTGTGCCTCGGTTACCTCATCTGTAAAATGGGAATTAATATTGAGAGCCCCATGTGGAACATGGACTGAGACCACATTGATTAACTTTGTATCTATTCCACATAGTAAATGCTTAGCAGATACCATTAAAAAATAATAATAATAACAATAATGGCATTTGTTAAGCGCTTACTGTGTGCCAGGTACTATACTAAACGCTGGGGTGGATAGAAGCAAATCGAGTTGGCCACGATCCCTGTCCCATGCGGAGCTCATAGTCTCATTGGTAGACATTCCCTGCCCACAACAAACTTACAGTCTACAAGGGAGACAGACATTAATACAAGTAAAGAATTTACCATTTATAATTTATGGATGCATATCTAAGTGCTGTGGGGCTGAGGGCGGGGCAAATACCAAATGCCCAGAGGTCACTCTGGGTGTCCTGGAACGAAATCCTCACTGGTCAGCCATACTGCTTAAACGCTAGCTAGACAGGGGTGTGGCGCTCCCTAAATAAGGGCCTTGCTCTGCCACTGACTCAAAAGGCCCCAGTCAAATGACGGCAGAATAGGGAAACAGAGCAAGGAGAGCTAGCAACAAAGTGTGGCAAGGAGCCTCAGTCGAGGTAGCAGAAGCCACTGAGGGGTGGAGGAGTCGGGGGAAGTGGACAGTAAGGTCCACTGAAAAGGGCTGGACCAAGAGAGCTTACAGGAGGGGGAGAGGCAGGTAGACCTTGAGGGGTCAACCTACGGAGTTCTCTGCTGACCTCTCCGCCGCTCTACGCAGAAAGATGCAAGTTGATTGATGAGGAACTCCTAATATGTGAGCAGGTGTAGCTGAATCCCTTGAATCGAATTAATATAGTAGATGATCTTTCCAAATCTAAACAAAGATTCCAGCTACTTGGAAGAAATAGGAGAAGCAGGGTGGCCTAGTGGAAAGAACCCGGGCCTAGACATCAGGGGACCCGGGTTCTAATCCCAGCCCCGTCACTTGCCTGCTGTGTGACCTTGGGTTGGTCACTCACCTTCTCTGTGGGTCAGTTTCCTCACTTATAAAGTGGGGTTGAAAATGCCTGTTCTCCCTTCCTCGCAGACTTTGAACCACAAGTGGGACGGGGACTGAGTCTGACCCCATTACCTGATCTCTACCCCAGTGCTCTATTATAATAATAATTGTAACTCTTTATTGAATATCCACTAGATGCAGTACCCTATACTAAGCATCTGGAAAAGTACAGACACACAAGACATATTCCCTACCCACAGTGAGCCTACCTACACGCTCATGAGAAAGGCAGACAAACCACCAAGCTCTGTTTTTTCTCCCACAAGACCGATTTTCTGAGGAAACCAAACTTGGTATACCAGAAAACACTGAAGCCCAAACCAGTGGTTGCCCTGTTGCATCAATCAATGGTATTTCTTGAGCACTTACCGTGTGCAGAGCACTGTACTAAGCACTCGGGAGAGTACGGTATAAAATAATTGGGAGACAGGTTCCCCATCCCCAAGGAGTTTCCCTATTTAGAATCCCCTGGCATTTTGCACTGTACTAAGTATTTGGGAGAGTAAATATAACAGTAACATCCCTTAACCACAACAAGCTTACAATTCATTCATTCAATAGTATTTATTGAGCGCTTACTCTGTGCAGAGCACCGTACTAAGCACTTGGAATGTACAAGTCGGCAACAGATACAGTCCCTGCCCTTTGGCGGGCTTACAGTCTAATCGGGGGAGACGGACAGACAAGAACAATGGCAATAAATTCGATCTAGAGGGGTAGATTCAAGGGTATCAGGTTGGACAACGTGGGGCTCACAGTCTAGGTAAGAAGGAATAGAATTTAATCTCCCTTCTATATATGAGGAAACTGAGGCACCAAAAAGCGAAGTGAAGGGCTTAATTAGGGAAGACCTCATGGAGGAAACGGGCCTAGAAAGCTAAAGTTCTACACCCTGCCACTGCCCCACGTGGGAGAAGCCCCTTCTGACATAGGACTGTAGGCCTGTCTGCTGACCAAAAATGGAAAAGATGCCTTAACACCGAGAGGACAGACAGGAGAGATGATGATGACGGTATCTGTCAAGTGCTTACTGTATGCCAAGCACTGGGGTAGATACAAGGTAATCAGGTTGGCCACAGTCTCTGTCCCCCACGGGGCTCACGGCCTTAATCCCCATTTCACAGATGAGGTAATGGGCACAGTGAAGTGATTTTCCCCGAGGTCACACAGCAGACAAGGGAAGGAGCTGGGATTAGAACCCATGTCCTTCTGGCTCCCAGGCCCATGCTCTGTCCACTAGGCCGCATGACATGTGGGGGAAGAAGGGGAAAATAGGAAAGACCTGCTTCAGATGAATTTATCAAGCACCTGTAACACACGCTTCCCGAGGCTGCAAACTGGAAAAGAAAATCACTTGTATTTGAATAATTACTGCATTCAAAGCACTGTACTAAGTGTCTGGGAGAGTAGACTATAACGGGAGCTTACAGTCTAGAAAGGGAGACAGACACCAAAATAAATTATGGATATGTACGTAAGTGCTGTGGGGAGAATAAAGGAACAAATCAAAGTGTAAGAAAGATACAAAATGGAGGGAGCCCGGGGAGATGAGGGAGGGAGTCGAGGAAGACCTCTGGAAGTGTGATTTTAACAAGGCTTTGAAGGTGGGGAGAGTGATAGTCTGTCAGATATGAAGAAGGAGCGGGGGGGGGGGGGGGGGGCTGGCCAGGGCAGGATGTGAGCAAGATACACGAGATCCAGGAAGAGTGAGTTACTCTCCCAAGCATTTAGTACAGTGCTCTGCACACAGTAAGCACTCAAATTTGACTGATTGGTTAGGTTGTCATTAGAGGAATAAAGTAAGAGTGCTGGGTTATAGTATGAAATGAGCGAGGAGAGGTAGAAGGAAGCTGGGTGACTGAGTGTTTTAAAATCGACGATAAGGAGTTTCCGTTGGATGTGCAGGTGCCCGGGAAACCGCTGGAGGTTTGTGTGGAGTGGGGAAACAGGAAATGAACCTTCGATAGCGAAATAAACCTTTCCTACTAAATACTGAACTCGCTGCCCCGGCCTCGGGTGCTTCACCTACAAGCTGGTCGCGGAGCAAATTTTGGGACCAGCAGTTAGTACCAAGGAGTCTTTTAGGCACTTGGCGGAATCCAGCTCACCGAGGGATCATCCAGGCCATTTTATGGGATCGGAAGCTCGCCCTAGGCTAAGTGAAACACTAGATGCTCATTCATCTTGAGCCCAGCTCCTTTCTATGTCTAGCAGCGAATCCCAGGGTGGATCTCAGCCCATGGAATTCCTCTAGACTGGAAGCTCATACTCTAGACTCATTGAGGGCAGGCAATGTGTCTGCTTATCGTCATAATGTACTCTCCCAAGCGCTTAGTATAGTATAGCGCACACAGTAAGTGCTCGATAAATGTATCTGAATGAAATGAATCAACAAAGGGTCACTAATAATAATAATAATGTTGATATTTATTAAGCGCTTACTATGTGCAGAGCACTGTTCCAAGCGCTGGGATATACAGGGTAATCAGGTTGTCCCACGTGAGGCTCACAATCTTAATCCCCATTTTACAGATGAGGTAACTGAGGCCCAGAGAAGTGAAGTGACTTGCCCACAGTCGTCACTCACACCAGCACATCTCTAAAATGAGTCAGCTAAGATCCAGGCCATGATGGGCGTTTCCATCAACACTCAGTCATACTTCTGGAGCCCTTACTGTGTGCAGAGCACTCTACTAAGCACTTGGGAGAGTACAGTATAACAGAATCGGTTGACATTCCTTGCCCACAACGAGCTTACAGTCTCATCCACTCACTTTGCGGTTCGCCCGAGAAAATATGAACCAAAATGGGTTGCCTAGTTTCTACTGGTGAGACTCCATCTCTGTCTCTCTTCAGCCTTCACAAGAGGAAAAGTATTTTCTAACCATGGGGGCAACACAAAAACAAAGATAGCTATCGCAGCTATTAAGTCAAAGACAAAGAAAGAAAAATGTTTCGAGGTCCAGAGACCAGAAGAAGCATCTTCTTCACTGCTAGTTGCTTATTTTGAGAGGGAATCGTAAATCAATTTCACCAATTACTGTGATGAATTTTTGACTACCTGGCAAACATACATTTAAGGTTATGGTTTTGAATTTAACCATTTACATGCCAAAAAGAACATTATAACCTGAAATTATTCACACTTCGAATGTAATTATACCAAATGATTTAACTATTTACATGCCAAAAAGAAAATTATAACCTGAAATTATTCACTTCTAATGTAATTATACCAAATGAGGGAAAATTTTAACATGAGCACAGTGTGGAAGAGAACCAATCTCACCGCAGTCTTAGCCTCACAAGTACCCACAGAAAAAATATTTTAACCATGATAGTATCACCTTTTATCCCTCAAAGAATCTACCTATTATTGATACTTCTAATCATGCTTATGAATTTCAGTGAAGATATGGATTATCTTATCCTTTAAGCTTATTTCATATTTTCTCTCAGCATTTTTATAGAAAGGCTCTCTAGAATAAGCATAACCTGAATCCTAATACTAACAGTATGATCTTGACAAAAGGGTAGGAATAATTCTTCGAGCAAGAAGCCGAAATCATTTATCTGACTTTCTTAACCCTTAGACCATGAGACCCGTAGGGGACAGAGACTTTTGCTGATTTGCTTGTATCAGACGTACCCCGGAGCTTAGCACACTGCTCAGCTCGGCCCATAGTAGCCACGTAAGCACCGCAGTGATGATGATGATGATTATTCTTATAATTTTCTCAACTGGCTACTTAGAAAATCAAATGCCCCCTTCCCACCACCCAATAACTGACAATGTTAACTACCTTTGCGCCGTTTAGAATGATGGGAAGAGGATCCCCGCATGTCCTTGGAGTCCGAGACTGCAAACTCCTTGTGGGCAGTGATTGCATCTACCAGCGTTATTTAATACTCTCCCAAGCGCTTAGTACAGTGTTCTGCCCACAGCAAGGGCTCAATAAATACCCAGTTGATTGACGTTCACAAACCCCCAACCTGGCACCCCCAAATCAAGGTGAGAATTCTGTTTTACCCCCATCAATCGTCCCCAGCCGGTGTCGCCACATAACTCTCAGGAGGAAGAAGGGTAAAAAGGTGAAAAAGGCAGGGTACTTACGAGTACATCTTGTCCCGGGGACCAGGCAGCGACTATTTCGGCACCATCAGATCGGTATCAACCCAGGATGGAGTCCCGGCTTTGTGGGCTGAATGAGGGTGAAGAAAGAAGTCGTGGACAATAAAGGAGGAACGGGTCAGACCAGTTCAGGTGACGGGAGCTTTGATAGAGGCTGATATCATTTTCGCAAGGGAGCAGGAATCCCACGTGCCAGCCGGCTCTGAGCAAACACGTAAACGAGGGGCCAGGGATGCATCAATGTATCAGAACCCTGTGGGACCCCACTGGGGCAAGGAGCGAGGCGGGGGGCTATTATTATGCACTGTATTAGCCTTGAACCCATCTCAAAGCTCAGTCCCGCTTCACTAGGAGCCTCTGGAGAAGACTAGAATGCCTCATAATTTTTAGTCACCATCCATCCATCAATCAATGGTATTCACTGAGCACTCCTTGTGTGCAGAACACTGTACTAAGTGTTGGGAGAGTACAATACAGTGAATAGACGTGATATCTTCCCTCGGGGAGCTCACAGTCTAGAGGGGGAGACAGAGATTAAAATAAATTACCGATGGAAGAATAAGAGAGTAAAGTACTAAGTGCTTAGGAAATAGAAGATAAGCAGGTAACACCTTCCCTGCCCACAAAATGCTTATCCTTTAAAAGGGGAGAAGGATATAAAATCATTTTCAAACACAATAATTGAATGGTTATAAATGCATAAGGGCCATTTTAAAGCTGAATTAAGCTATTTTACAAATTCAAGAAATTTACTTCTTTAGCCCAGATGAAACTTCTCCAATCTGTAAAAGAACTGAATGCTGCTCTGAAGCAGTTCTTATGTTTAAAAAATTATTCAACACCGCCAAGAACAAATTGATTTTGTTTCTTATGAGTGAAACTCAAGCTATCTTAATGGTTACGGTATTAATTAAGGATTTACTACTTGCCAAGCGCAGACTAAGGTGGTGCAAAATAATCAATTTGGATATGGTCCCTGATCCCACATGGAGCTCACAGTCTAAGAGATAAGAGAGAGCAGAGATCTTATCCCCACTTGAAAGATGAGGAAACTAAGGCACAGGGAGGCTAAGTGACATGTCCAAAGTTACACTGCAGGTCTGTTGGGGATGTGATCTCCTGACTCCCAGAACCATGCCCTTTCCACTAGGCCACATCTCCTTCCAGGATTTAGGGCCTCTCCATTATTCATGAATAATTTCTCTCTAGTTCACCGAACCCAGAGACCGATCCTTCAGAATAAGGGACCGCAAAGCTAGAGGATAAATGAACTGGCAGAGTTTTACTCAAATGAAGAAACAGTGGCTGAGATTACCTTCCCTAAAGATGTTTTTTAAAAAATGGCATTAAACAAGAATCCAAACTCCTTCAATGGATTACTTCTCCTTCAGGTTCAGGTTTACTTACTTCTCATCAGAGTAAAGAGTTAAAAAGTAAGAATATCATGGAATGTGAAGCAACCTTAAGAGATCATAAAGTCCACTTCTCAGCCTCCAGGAAATAGTTCCCAGACTCATGAATAGTAATGAGTTTGGTTTTCTTTATGGTACGTGTTAAACTCTTCTTATGTGCCAGGCACTGACCTAAGCGCTGGGGTAGACACAAGCAAATCGGGTTATATAGAGTCCATGTCCCATGTGCGGCTCACAGTCTTAGTCCCCACTTTATAGATGAGGCACAGAGAAGTTAAGTGACTTGCCCAAGATCACACAGCAGCAAGTGGTGGAGCTTGGATTAAGACCTAGGTCTTTCTAGCTCCTAGGCCCGTGTTCTATCCCCTAAACCACGCTATTTCTCTAAATGAGGGTAATAATATAAGAATATGATAATATGATGATAATCCAGACTGTAAGCTCATCGTGGCAGGGAGCAAGTCTACCGACTCTGTTGCATTGTACTCTGCCCAGTGCTTAGTACAGTGCTCTGCAGGCAATAAATACCATAGAATAAATAAATGCCATTGATGGTGATGCTGTTCATTAAGCACTCACTGTGTTCTGAGTGCTGGGAAAGATACACGGAAAACAGATCAGACGCAACCCCACCCCCACAATCTAAGAGAGAGGGAAAAGGGGTATTTTAACCCCATTTTATAGAAAGGAAAGTTGAGGCACAGTAAAGTGACTTATCCAACCCAGGTCTCCAGTCTTCCAATTCCATTCTCTTTCCACTTGACCTGTTCTTTGCCAGACTTTCAGGGAGCTGATTCCCCTTTCTCCCAAGTCACTCATTCCAGAGTCGCTCAAACCTCACCTATTGGGAAGTCTTCTTTCTGCCTCATCTAAATCCCTCATAGGGCAGTTCAACCTCATCTCTTCTTGAGTTATCTTGAATGAAGATGAAGAACAGCTGGTGATAAAATAGGTAAACTAGGGGGCATTTTTGGATCATAAAAAGATAACAGCCCCTTTCAGGTAAGGAATGTGTTTACCAACCTTTCAGGTAGGGAATGTGTTTACCAACCCCGTACTCTCCCAAGTGCTTAGGACTAGCTTTGCAACACAGTAAGTACTCAGAAAATACCACTGATTGATTGAAATTGTCAGGACCCTGGCTTGTAGTTTCTGCTCTGCTGGTTTACCTCCGATATGTCCCTTCATCTCTCTGACCCTAAGTTTCCTTATCATTTATATGAGGTAAATAATATCTGCCTCTCCCTACCTCACCAACAGGTTGGGAACACAAGAAAAGATAATGGCTGTTCAAGCACTTTGGGGTAGAAATAGCCCGGAAAAGATTCCTGGTCCGGTAGGATTATTACTCAGTTGACCGCAAACTGATCAAGAGGTGAAACCTTCAACTGAGAGGTGGGACAGAGAATCAAGGGGAAAAGCAAATATCACCCGCAAGTAAAATGGTAGGGGAGAATCTGCCATGTTGACCTCAAGTAAATGAGTGTTGGTGGAGATCTCCCTGGCACATCTCAACTATCTGAAGTCAGAGCGTGTGTGTGGGAAATAGAGCATCTCTCAGTGCACATGCTCTGCCCCAGAGACTACAAATCCCAGTACTATCTGGGTCAGAGCACACACACTGGAGCTGTAATAATCCTCCACGCACCTCCTCTCCCCTACGGACTCCAAATCCCTGGAGTATCTGGGTCTTGAGTTCCTCCTCTCCCACTCCCCGCTGTTGGTGAATGCCTGAGCAGGGAGCAGATGCTTGCCACAGTGCACGCCTGACACTTGCTCAATCGATCATAATGATTGAGCACATATCCAGTGCAGACCACTGTACTACGTGTTCAGGAGATTACAGTATTCCAGAGCTGGTAGACACCTCCCACGCTCCCTGCCCGTGAGGAGTTTAAAATCTAGAGAAGGAACTTACAATCAACTCTCCCTGCCCTGCTGTTGGGTAGGGCAGGAAGGAGTCTGGAAAGGATAATACTTCCACATTTTATTAACCCCTGACTTATTAAAAGCACATTTCCTCCCAGAGGCCTTCCCCGATGAAGCCCTCCTTTCCTCCTCTCCCACTCCCTTCTGTGTCGCCCTTGCCCTTAGACTCTTTATTCACCCCTCCCTCAACCCTACAGCAATTATGTCCCTACCCCAAATTAATTTTGTTAACGGCTGTTTCCTCCTCTAGACTCTAAGCTCACTGTGGGCAGAGAACTAATCTACCAACTCTGTTATAATGTACTCTCCCAAACGCTTAGTACAGCACTCTGCATCCGGTAAGTGCTGAGAAAATGTGACTGACTGAGCAGTGGCCTGAATGAAACTGAGACCACCCTAAAAATTCAAAGTCCAGAAGGCACTGTGAGCTCATTGTGGGCAGGAATGAGTCTGTTTCTTGTTATATTGTACAAGCGCTTCATACAGTGCTTTGCACAGAGTGAGCGCTCGATAGATATGATTTAAACAAATGAACGAAAGGCAGCTCCTAGGAGGAGCAAGCTCCGTTGAATCTGGTCCCAGTCCTGCCACTGAATGAACGACTTTCTTGTGAAATAAGGCAGGTCGCCTGCCTTTACCAGGCCTCAGTTTATCCACAGGGCTATTGTGGGGATTGAAATGACTGCATTCATTCATTCAATCGTATTTTTTGAGCGTTTACTATGTACAGAGCACTCTAAGTGCTTGGAATGTACAATTCGACAACAGAGAGAGACAATCCCTGCCCAATTACAGGCTCATAGTCATGTGAAGTCACTGTGGAAATGAGGGCTCTATATAATTAGAAGGCAATGTCTCGCAATTTCTCGCTGACAAAACCGTGTCCGGCCGTAAATAAAGGAGCGATATTAGTAGCTTTGTAGATGTCTATGTAAAGCAGTCATCACAATATATTCCTCTATCTAGCTTTAGGACTGTAGGTTCTAAACTGTAAACTCATTGCGGGCAGAGAACGTATCTATCAACTTGTGTTTTTGAGGTTTTTTGTTGAGCATTTTGTTGAGAATTTTCTGGGTGTCAAACACTGTTTTAAGCGCTGTAGTAGAGACAAGTGAATTAGGTTGGACACAGTCCCTGTCCTGAATAGAGCTCACAGTCTAGGGAGATCAGGAGAACTGAGGCACAGGCATGTGAAGTGACTTGCCCAAAGTCACACAGCAAGCATTTGGCAGAGCCGAAATAAGAACTCAGGTCCTCTGACTCCCCATACTTGTGCTTGGGAAAGATCCACAAGGCCATGCTGTTTCTCTCTGTCCTGTGTCTCCCAAGCACTTAGGACAGTGCTCTGCCCATATAGTAGGTGCTCAGGAAAGTGCAATTGATTGATTAGGAGGGAGAGAGACCAGATAAACACAGGCCTGTCATGGATGCAAGCTTTCAGGGAAAGAAATGGCCTGAAAAATAAGTTATGGTATTTGTTACATGCTTACTATGTGCCAAGCACTGTAATAAGTGATTGGGGGGGGGTGCACAAGCAAATCAGGCTGGACACAGTTCCCTGCCCTGCATGGGGCTCAGTCTTATTTTACAGATTTTACAGATGAGGTAATTGAGGCACAGAGAAATTAAGTGACTTACCCAAGGCCACGCAACTGACAAGTGGCAGAGCCTGGATTAGAACCCACGACCTTCTGCCTCCCAGGCCAGTGCTCTATCCTCTATGCCATGCTACAGCAGATTATAAACCTCTTAAAGTTAGGGATTATTTCTAATATCTCTGTTGTACTCTCCTAAGTGCTCATAGAGTGCCCTGCATGGAGTAAGTGCTCAATAAATAACACTGAGGAATTGACCCAGTGACTCCTGAAGGTTCGCAAAGATACCAAATATGATGATAACCCGGTCACCGTGCACTTTACTTCCTGCTCGCAACAGAACGACCCGCTGCCCTACGGAATATTTTGCGGACGCCCACCCAAATCCCTCCGAACCCCGGCTCTGCGCCGATCTGCCGGGCAACCTTAGGCCGGTTACATAATTTCCCTGTTGCTCAGTTTCCCCATCTGTAATATGGGAATTAAATATCTGTTCTTCCCCCTAGACTGTGAACCTCATGAGAGACTGGGATTGTGCCTGATCTAATTGTATTCTATCTATGCCACCTCTTAGCATATATAACTGGGGCAGATGCCACAACGTTAATTACCACGATTTACTATTGTCTATTATTATGGTGTTTTTTAAGTGCTTATTATGTGTCAAACACTATTATCAGCACTGGAGTAGATACAAGGTACTCAGGTCAGAGACAGACTGTGAGCCCCACGTGGGACAGGGACAAAGTAGGAGGGAGAACAGGTATTAAATCCCCATTTTAAAGATGAGGAAATTGAGATAGAGAAGTTAAGTGACTTGCCAAAGGTCACCCAGCAGACAAGTGGCAAAACCGGGATTAGAACCTCGGTCTTCTGACTACAGGCCTGTGGTCTTCCCATAAGGTCACGCTGCTCCCATATTTGAGTTAGAAGTTGCTCCCCGCCCTGCCCGCCCCCAGTGAGCCAATCCTCTCAAAAATGGTGCTTCAGACTAGACTCAGACAGGTTTGACAGTTACTTGGGTGGGTCAAATGATATAAAGAAAGCGCAACAGGGTGACTGGTATTCTGTTCTTAGGACATGGTCGAAGCCAGAGTCACAGGACTGCAGGCCAAGTGTCTCCACCTGGTCACTGGACCTCTGAGTCACACTAGCTGGGCAGAAACTCATAGAAATTTGCCAGTGACTCAGACCCAGTGTTGATGAAGACACGTCACACCTTTACCACAGTCTCTTCCAGAGATGGAGGAAGTATCAGGTAGCGGAGAAATGACTTCCCTTTGGTGATCAAGTCTCCTCTGATGCTTATCATTCTCAGACCAATTTGAAGGTCTCTAGAGGGTGACGGGGTCGGGGTAAAGCTGTCAGCACTGTGAAGATTGTCGTGTTCCATCCTGTTGGTCCTGAAAACTGATCCTGTTCTGGTCTGACACCATGACCGAGGGAGGCCTAAGAAGGGGATGATTCCCTCTTGTCTAGGTCCAACCTTGACTGCTCAGTCCATCAAGCAGTATTGGTTTTGAGCTTTTATTCTGTGCAAAGTGCTGTCCTTGTCTCTTGTCAGTCTGGGGATCCTGGGTTGGCTCCATCCATTCCTCAAGGGCACTGAATGGAACGCCACATCAGTGTGGACCAGCTATTTGAGTCCCAGATCGGGATATTAGTGGCTAGGACTTGGTCGGCAGGGGCAGATACTTCACAGCGTGGCTCAGTGGAAAGAGCACGGGCTTGGGAGTCAGCAGTCATGGGTTCGAATCCCATCTCTGCCACTTCTTAGCTGTGTGACTTTGGGCAAGTCACTTAACTTCTCTGTGCCTCAGTTACCTCATCTGTAAAATGGGGATTAACTGTGAGTCTCAAGTGGGACAGCCTGATTACCCTGTATCTACCCCCGCGCTTAGAACAGTGCTCCGCACATAGTAAGCGCTTAACAAATACCAACATCATCATTATTATTCACCCTGCTCCACGGAGCATCTTTCGACAAGATCGTTCAATCCACGGCTACCCACTCCTTAAGAACTTCCAAACTACCTCCGCATCAGAAAAACTCCTTGCCCTTGGTTTTAAAGCACTCAATCGGTTCACCACCTCATAATCTCACCTCACTGATCTCCAGCCCACACACTCCTCCCCTCTAGCTCCAGTTTATTCAACGTGGCCCAATCTCATCTCTCTCACGGCCGACCCTTTTCCCACGTCCTCCCCCTGGCTTGGAAGTCCCTCCCCGGCTACATACACCAGAACACCACTCTCCCCGGCTTTAAATCATCATTAAAGTCACATTTCCTGCTAGAGGCCCTCCCTGATCGAGCCCCGTTTTCCCCAGCTCCCTCTCCCTTCTGTGTCATCTAAGCCCTTGGATCGGTGACCTTTGGGCATTTGATATTCACTCCACCCCCAAATCCACAAAGCTTATATACATATCCTTAAATTATATATCATAAATTATTCTTATTGATGTCTGTCTCCCCTCTAGATGGTAAGCTCATTAGGAGCAGGGAACCTGTCTGCTACTTTTGTTGTACTTTATTCTCCCAAGCGTTTAGTACAGTGCTCTCAATCAATATCATTGATTGATGGATGATGGAGAAAGAATAAGGGCAGGGTTTAGGTGGAGTCATCTCCCCACACGCAATGCACAGACCCACCCCCCCGACCCCGCACAACCCAAGCCCCTACTTCTGGCAGCTGTGGGAACAATCTTCTATCGTGAGGAAGATGGAGCCAAAGGCTAGAAGTCCTTCTTACGGCCTTCCCTTTCTGGATCTCTCCCTTGATGGATGCGTTCAGGGACCAAACTTCTAGGCCTCCAGGGGGTCTCCAGGATCCTCCATCTAGCCCTCCCGCTTTAGCTTGGGCCCCATCTCCTGATTTCCAGCCACGAATTTGGGTTCTACCTTTCATCATAAATGCCTAGAATGTCCTCTTTGAAGGTAAACCCTATTTTTTTTTTTATTAGTCATTTTCATTCCACTGATAACCAGGGAGTGAACCGACATTTATCTCAGACATTATCTATGCATAGTTCCAATGCTTATCTGGGTTTGGGGGAAGCAACCTCACTGTTGGAAGTGCTATATTTAACAGGGGCCAGTCATCCTTAATGAAACCCATCTAGCTGCAGTGAGCACTGCTCGGGGAAGCTATAGTTAGTGATTAAACTGACAGCAAGATGAGAAGGCCACAGTCTAATGACATGCCTCAAATACTGCAGATTTCCTTCCCTTATCTTGCTCTTGATTTTAGAGCTAAGCAGGAGCCATTTAAAGCACACAGAGATGGTGGCACCAGTCCAGGTGAGGCCTACTTTATGAAGAAAAACATCCTGTGGAAAATTTTTGGACTGATTTACCGTAAAAGCTAGTTATCCATTTTCTATATGGTATTTATTAAGCACTTAGTATGTGCCTGGCACTGAACTAAGCACTGGGGAAGATACGAGCTAATCAGATTGGATTAATCTCCATTTTATAGATGTGGGAACTGAGGCACAGAATATAATAATAACGTTGGTATTTGTTAAGCGCTTACTATGTGCAGAGCACTGTTCTAAGCGCTGGGGTAGATACAGGGCAATCAGGTCGTTTCACGTGAGGCTCACAGTCTTAATCCCCATTTTCCAGATGAGGTAACTGAGGCCCAGAGAAGTTAAGTGACTTGCCCACAGTCACACAGCTGCCAAGTGGCAGAGCCAGGATTCGAACCCATGATCTCTGACTCCCAAGCCCATGCTCTTTCCACCAAAGATCGCAGCAGACGAGTAGCAGTAGAGGGATTAAAACCCAGAAGTAGCAGTAGAGGGATTAAAACCCAGATCTTTCTGACTCCCAGACCCATGCTCTCTCCACTGGGCCATGCCGCTTCTCATTAGTTTCTATTATTATTGTCTTCTGTGTTTTGGTTGTTTCAATCTTTCTTCAAGTCTGTTGCTTTTTCCAACTTCTCCCTTTATTCTTAGATTTTGCATCATCCTTAGATTGTAGGCTCAGGGACCGTGCTTAATTTATCATCTATTAGGCTCTTCCGCAGCACTTAGTACATATAGTAGGTGCTCAATGAATACTACGGCATGGATGAATGAATGTATGGGATGGAACTGTGTGGACCAGGTCTGTTTCTTGGAAATTATCAACCACAAGTCCCACTTGGAAACAGCACTTGGGGAACACAAGAAGCAGCGTGGCGCAGTGGAAAGAGCACGGGCTTTGGAGTCAGGGCTCATGAGTTCGAATCCCAGCTCTGCCACTTGTCAGCTGTGTGACTGTGGGCAAGTCACTTAACTTCTCTGTGCCTCAGTTCCCTCATCTGTAAAATGGGGATTAACTGTGAGCCCCACGTGGGACGGCCTGATTCCCCTGTGTTTACCCCAGCGCTTGGAACAGTGCTCGGCACATAGTAAGTGCTTAACAAACACCAACATTATTATTATTATTATTAACTCTGACATGGACCAATTGACCTTATGCCCACACCCACCCACCCCGGGGCCCTCCCCATAGGTAGGGTTTGGGGGGTACAGGGAAGAGTGAATTCTTGGGTAGAAAAAAAGAGAGGAGCTATTACCGTAATTAATTGGTCACCTGTGAAGGATCCAGAGTGCTCTCATCTTTTTCTTCCTTTTCTCCTAAATCCCTTACAGTCATTTTCCCCCTCTTTCCCCTTATTGTTAGTTTCCTCCACACAATAGCAGTCAGGGCTTGCAAAAATTAAGCAAAAAAGGTGGAGGGGGTTGCAATTATGGAAATACGGTATTAGTGAAGGAATCAGGCAATCAACAGAATCACCAAACACACTCCTAATAGTTGGATACTTACTGCATCGTTTAGCCATGTAGAAGGCAGAGACAAGAGCCTCGTACAACACTCTGCACGCTCAATAAGTTCTAAATAAATATTAACATCAGACTGATAAAGGTAGAGGCAAAAATAAAAAAGGGATTCGCTGACCAACCTCCTGTATTCCTTTTCAGGCATCAGATGCCCTACGCTGGTCAGTGCAGGAAGGCTAGGGAACTCGTGGAGAGCTAGCAAAAATGGGTGTAGACATTTAAGTGTAAATAGGCCAGCCCAATATAGCACTCCACTACTGGAGAGCTTTATCAGGATTGTTACCTCCCACACAAAAATAGATTCTTTTAGGAGCATCACCCTGAACCTTTGAAAAAGCAGAAACTGCCCAAGGGCATCATTCCCAGATTCAGATGAACTGATTTCTAATCACTTAAAAGTAGGGGAGAGAACCCTAAACCTTGCTGAAGCCCTTCCTCCATCCCGGAAATCCTACCCCATTACAAATCCTCCGCACCTCTCCCTCTATATATCATCTTCCTGAAACCCACCCTCATCCCGAAGGCATTCTCTAATGAATTATTCATCCCCTGCAGATAAGACCCCTATTACCACCACAAATATCACGTACTTACAAGCTCTCCAGGGTTCTTCTTTCCATTTAAGCAATTCTGAGCCTCCCTCACCCCGCCCTCCCCATTAGATTAGAAGCTGCTCAAGAAAACAATTGGGTCTTTTACCCATATTGATTGACATCCCTTTTGCATTCACCTGGTTCTTGGCCTGGTCCAGTGAAATCACTTCTGGATCCAGGCTCAGGACTCTCTTCCCAGGGACCCAGGGTAGGCTCAGAAGACTGAGCCCTGGGTTATACACTTAATCCTTTAGTCCTGGGCTGGAAGAAAGTCAGGCTTTCCCAAGATCCTGATCTATCTCAAGCCAGTTAATGTCAGCCCTGCCTTATCCAGTTCGAGTGGGATAATCTCCATTTTAGAGAGGAGGGAACTGAGGCACCGAATATAAGTATCTTGCCAAAGATCACACAGCTGACAGGTGGCAGAGGAGGGATTAGAACCCAGGTCCTTCTGACTCCCAACCCATGTTCTCTCCACTAGGCTGATCCATCTCGAGCCAGTTAATGTCAGCCCTGCCTTCGTCAAAGCTGCGTATTTGATAAATGCCCCATTCTGCGATCAACGAACCACAACTGTGTAGGCACTGGCTTCCTGTAGCAGTCCTAAAGTCAACAGCTAACTTTTCTTTCAGTTATTCAATAAATCAGTGATATTTACTGGGCACCTTTCTACCATTCGAGTGCTCTGTAAGCATGTTTCTGACCCATTCCTCCTATGTATGAGACAGCAGAGATAAAGATTATTATTCATTCTTCACGGGACATTGAATGGTTAGCATAGATCAGCAGCTGAAGAGAGCCTAGGAAATTAATTCTGGTTTTTCCACGCTTTAACTCCCTAGAACACCTGTGGTCTGTTTATTCTAATTCCCCCCTACTCCCTCCACACCACAGGTAAATGAAGGTGATGAGGATGAAGTGCTCTCTGGACCAATTTAATTTGGGCTTTCACCTCACATGACTGATGGCTTTGGGCCTTTGATGATTGATTTCATTTATTTTTTATGGCCTTTTATTGTTACTATGCGCCAGGCATTATACTAAACACAATGGGGTAGACATAAATTAATCAGGTAGGACACAGTCCATATCCCACATGGGGCTCAGCTTCTTAATCCCCATTTTACAGATGAGGTCACAGAGGTGCTGAGAAATAAGAAGTCCTGCCCAAGGACACACAGCCGACAAGTGGCAGAGCTGGGATTTTATTCATTCTCCCGTGATGCCCAAAACTTTTTAGTGTATCTTGGACGTCTGAAATACATCTGGCTTAGCATATTATTAGCCGGTATCCTAAGTAAATAATCCGTAGCAAGTGATCATGACTAATTAAATCACAAATTAAAATTGCAGCCATGAACATTAAAGCCATCCATGAAATAACTTAACTTTTTGGATTATGTATGACTGTAGGAGGTGTTGAAAAGAAGTGTAAGGATTTGAGTTTGGGGTTTTTTTTAACATCTTAGAAAATGGTTTTTAAATCCCCATTCCAAACATTCCGGGGCCCAGAGAAAGGTTACTGGCAAGAAAGACTTGTCCTTGGTTTAAAGATGACACGGCTGACACTGAGTGTCTTTGAGAAAATATCTCCTGCACATTTTGGATGGCTCTTTGTCACCAGGTTAAGCATGACTCTGACCCCAGTGATTAAGGAGAGCTTTATTCGATTTCCACCAGGACACATGCTTGAGTTCATTCATTCAATAGTATTTATTGAGCGCTTACTATGTGCAGAGCACTGTACTAAGCGCTTGGAATGTACAAATCGGTAACAGAGACAGTCCCTGCCCTTTGACGGGTGTTCTGTGAGCCTCACGTGGGACAACCCGATGACCCTGTATCTCCCCCAGCGCTTAGAACAGTGCTCTGCACATAGTAAGAGCTTAACAAATACCAACATTATTATTATTATTTTTCCTGAAGTGGTGAGGGTAATTTTTGAGCCCTCCACACTCTCCCGCCCTTTGCCCACAGCTGGCATTGTGTGATTACTGGTAAGGCATGTGATAGTACAGTCCTGCTAGTCAGAAGGCTCAGATATTCACTCTGCCACCTGGCTGTTGGGTGACTTTAGACAAGTAAAGAGCATGAGCCTGGGAGTGGGAGGACCTGGGTTCTAATCCCGGCCCCACCACTTGTCTGCTGGGCGGCCCTGGACAAGTCATTTCACTTCTCTGGGCTTCAGCTGCCTCATCTGTAAAATGGGGATTATGACTCTGTCCAACCTGATCAGCTTGTATCCACCCTGATGTCTGGCATGTAGTAAGCACTTAAATACCATTTAAAAAAATCGATTCCAATCGATTGCAGGTACTAGATTAAATTTTCCATTAAGAGTTTAGAGGAGAATTGAGGTAAGGACAATTATTATTAATAATAATAATGGTATTTGTTAAGCACTGTTCTAAGCGCTGGTGGAGATACAAGATAATCAGGTTGTCCCACGTGGACATATGAGGTCACTGAGAAGTTAAGTGACTTACCCAAAGTCACACAGCTGATAAGTGGCAGAGCCGGCATTAGAACCCACAACCTCTGACTCCCAACCCTGTGCTCTTACCACTGAGCCACGTTATTATTGCTATTTATCAATAATAAGAAGTGTAGTGTTGGTTAAGCACTTACTATGTGCCAAACCCTGTGCTAAATGCTGGAGTAGATACAATACAATCAGCTCAGATGCCGTTCCTGCCCCACTTGAGGCTCTCTTCTAAGGTGCGGGGGGAAGAGGTAGTTTATCCCCACTCTACCTTCGAGGAAAAGGAGGCTCAGAGAAGTGATTTGCCCAAGGTCACCCAGCAAGTGAGTGGTGGAGCCAGATTTAGAACTCAGATCTCCTGACGCCCAGGTCCTGTGCTCTTGGGGTGATCCTTCTCTCCTTTTCCCCACCTACCAACCCAAATCAAATCGGTCACTACATTTTTGTTTTCTATACAAAAACACCGTTTTAAGAAAGAACAACTTGCTCATTTGGGTGATTTAACTATTTATAAAAGAAGCTGGCTCAAACTCCATTATTCTGCAGTTTGAATTACCTCCCACCTACTCTTCTGCCCCGGGACCCCGGACAAGAAGTGGACGTGTGACTGCCTTGGGGGCATCTATCCTGGTTACACGCTATGCAGACGTGCCCATAAATCATTATCTGGTCTTGGAAAGCCAATCAGAGAAAGGGCTGGATTAAAATCACTGATTGGAATCCATTGTTTTTTGTGGCAAATGAATAATGAAATGTGATTAACAGATTCTCATTTTCAAGGACCTTTATTCTAGGATTAATGCATGTCTCCATTTAGACACCATTTACCCATGTAAGATGTTTCTGACTTCCATACCTGTCCTTTTTCCACTAGGCCATTGTCTGGCTCCTCCGCTACTCTCCCCAGTACTTAGGACAGTGCTTTGCACACAGTAGTCGCTCATTAAACATGTTTCACATAATTTACGTTAGCCATGATAGGAGGTTAATCGTTGATTAAAAGACCGCCTCATCTAGGCAGTTAGTTCTTTATTAGACTTCACTGTCCTCTTTCTTTTCCTTCTCCTCTTCTTTTGACAAGAGAAAAAAATACACAATATTGGTCAAGAAACACTGCCCATCATGCTTAGTGCTCAATGTTAATGCCTGTCACTAGACTGTAAGCTCTTAATGGGCAGGGAAAATGTCTCCTGATGCTGTTGTATTCTCCCAAGCGCTTAGTACAGCACTCAATAAATACAATTGATTGATTGATTGATTGATTGAAAAGAGTAAAAATAATGGACAAAAAAGGAACACAGCATTGAAGAAGACAGATCAAGAACGTCGAACCAGATAAAGAATGTTTAAGAAACAAAGAATTTTAGCTCACATCTATGCATGTATATGTGTCTCTTTTTGGGGCTGACCTTCCCAAGAAATGCCCTGCTGGAAAAGGACAGGGTCCTCGCCACACCTCAGCTGTTCCGAGCGGTGAAATTTCCCAGTGGTGACTGAGAAACAGTCATTCCTCTCTCTCCGCTCCAGTCAATCACCTCCTCCCATGCCACCTTTCACTTTTCCCAACTGCCTCCCGGTCTAGGTTGGGTAATCATTTCCTAGTCCTTCCTGATGACTTAGAGAAGGAAGGAAAAGTGTGACTTGCCCGGCTGGAGAATTGCAATTCCTCATTGTGGGCGGGGAATGTGTAATCATTCAATCAACCGGAAGAATTTTTGAGGCACTGACCCTGTGCAGAGCACTGTACTAATTTTTTGGGAAGTAGGATGACCTTCCCTTAGAGGGTTCCGATGCTAGCCGGAGGTTTTTTTTTATTGAGTACTGTACTAAGAGCTTGGGAGAGTACAACAAAATAAGGAGGCACCTTCCCTGCCCATACTGAGCTTACGGTCTAGAGGGGGAGACAGACATAAGTGTAAATAAATAGTTTATGGTAATATAAAGTTATGTACATACATGTGGTGGTGCTGAGGGTGGGGCAAATATCAAGTGCCCAAAGGTCGCAGATAGAAATGCACCAGACAACGCAAAAGGCAGAGCAAACTGGGGTAAAGAGAGCTTAATCGGGGAAGGCAACTCTAAAACCTTCTCCGAGGAAGACATTCTTGGGAAGAGGAAAGCTCACAGCAACAGCAGCAGACACCTCGTGCTGGAAGCAGGGTGTGCCGATGACAGCGAACTCCATAAGCGATAATTGAGGTTAGATTACTGCTGTATCTGCTGCTGCAAGATCAACCCATCGATCGCATCTTCTGAGCCCTGTCCGTGTGCAGAGCTCTGTATCAAGCACCTGGGAGCGTACAAGGAGTTTGCTAGGAGTTTGCAGTGTAGCGGGGAGACAGGCGCAAAAAATAACTCATCGGAGGAAGGAAAAGGGAATATTTACATGAGTTGGTACTTAAGTAATAGGGCGTGGGACTTGTGTCCAAGAGTGCGATGGCTGGTTGTGAGTACACGCTTACATAGGAGGATCAGAAATTCTCAGGTTGTAGTTGGGAGAGATTTGTTACTAATTAAAGCAGCCACGTGGCCTAGTGGAGAGCAAGGAGTTGAAGGATCTGAGTTCTAATTCCGGCTCAACCACTTCCCTGTTGTAGGACCTTGGGCAAATAACTTAATTCAATCGAATTTAATTCAACCATAGTGATCGAGTACTTACTGTGTGCAGAGCACTGTACTTAACATTTGGGAAAGTACAATACAGTAATAAGGAGATACAATCCCTGACACAGTCTAGAGAGGGGAAGAATTTAACTTTCATTCATTCATTCATTCAATCACATTTATTGAGTGCTTACTGTACTAAGCGCTTGGAAAGTTCAATTCAGCAACAAACTTCTCTGTGTCTCAGGTACCTCATCTGTAAAATGGGGACTAAATCCTCCTCCTCCCGATTTATTAGACAGTGAACCCCATGTGGGATGGGGACCATGTCCAACCTGATTATCATTGATTATCTTATATCTACCACAGTGCTTAGTACACTGTCTGGTGCAAGGTAAGCTCTTTACAAGTACTATTTAAAAACAGGAAGATCTATTGGAAGAGATGTGATTTTCAAAGGTTTTTGAAGATGGGGAGAGCTATGGTCTGTTCTGCTTAGAAGGAGGGGAGTTCCAGGGCAGAGGAAGGGGGTGAGCAGGGGATCGGAGGTAGGAGAGTTGAGAATCAGACAGTGAGTAAATTCTGTGGATTTCCATAAAATGGATGAGGAGGGGAGGGGTAGATGAGCGATCAGCCCCCCTCTTTAGGAGGGGTTTCAAAGAAGAGGCCTGGCCAAGTTGAAAGTACTCGGGGTTGGGAGCCAGGCCACCTGGGTTCTAATCCCACCTCCACCAGTTGCCTGTTATGTGACTTTGGGCAATCACTTAAAGACTCTATGCCTCGGTTTCCTGATCTGTAAAATGGAAATTAAATGCCTGTTTTCCTTCACCAAATAATAATGTTGGTATTTGTTAAGCGCTTACTATGTGCAGAGCACTGTTCTAAGCGCTGGGGGAGATACAGGGTCATCAGGTTGTCCCATGTGAGGCTCACAGTTAATCCCCATTTTACAGACGAGGTAACTGAGGAACAGAGAAGTCAAGTGACTTGCCCACAGTCACACAGCTGACAAGTGGCAGAGCCGGGAGTCGAACCCATGACGTCTGACTCCGAAGCCCAGGCTCTTTCCACTGCGCCACACTGTAGGTCCCACGTGGGACAGGGACTGCGCCTGACCTGATGGTCTCATATCAACCCCAGTGCTTCGCACCTTGCTGGGCCCATGCCACGATAATTATTAGCATCTTTTCCCCTCCGAATTCCAGGCTTGGAGCAAGGCTAATATGGAGGTCGGGGGGAGGGGTGGTCTGAAGCGAGAGAGAAGGAAAATCCATCCAACCCTGGACGGTAAGGGATGGGAGGGGGGTATCTGGGTCCCCAAAAGGCCCCGGAGCTGTTTTGTCTGCGTCGGTTGAGGCGGAGACCTGGTCTTTCAGGGATCGAGATGCCAGAGATAGTTCTGGTGTCGCAACAGGTGGGTAGACCTGTAAACACATTCTGCCCTTCGGGACTGTTTATTTACTCTGTCTTTTTATTATTTTAGTATTATTAAGATATTTGTTAAGTGCTTACCCTGTGCCAAGCACTGTTCTAACCACTGGTGTAGATACAAGGTAATCAAGTTGGACACAGTTCCCGTCCCCCATGGGGCTCACGGTCTGAATCCCCATTTTACAGATGAGGGAACTGAGGCCCAAAGAAGTGAAATGACTTGCCCGAGGCCACACAGCAGAAAAATGGCGGGGCCGGGATTAGAACCCATGGCCTTCTGCCCCCCAGGCCCATGCTCTATCCACTACACCATGCTGCTTCTCGTTTGGGCTTGTAAATCTGCCGCGAGAGCCACGCGCTTCCGGTTGGCTGGTCCACATGCAGGACCACGGCAGTTGCCGCAAATGGCTAAATCAGTTGGTCTCTTTCACTTTCAGTGCGACGGAAGAAAGGGATCTTGCAAGTAGAAAGAACACGGGTCTGAGAGTCAGAAGATCGTGGGTTCTAATCCCACCTCCGCCACTTACCAGCTGTGTGACCCTGGGCAAGTCACTTCACTTCTCTGTGCCTCAGTTACCTCATCTGGAAAATGGGGATTGAGACTCTGAGCCCCCACCATGGGACAGGGACTGGGTCCGAACAAAACCGATTAGCTTGTATCCACCCCAGCGCTTAGTACAGTGCCTGGCACAAAGTAAGCGCTTAACAAATACCACGGTTACGATGATTATTATCCAGGAGAGGATGCCAGGGTAGACACCAGTCGGACGGAGACGGGACCTCTGGGGGGAGGCTGGTGGTTGTTGGCTGGCGGGGAAGGACTCTTTCTACTGGACAGTCCTGGTGTACAACTGGTCTCCCCCTGAGATTCAGTCCCAGACCTACCCAGCCCTGCTCAGCCTCGGCAGCTCCTGCCATCTGTGACTCGGAGGTTATTTGTACCCTTCAAGTTCAGAGGGATCCGGGAGCGGAATGCAAAATCCTCTCCCTTAGGAGCATGCTATATGTTCTACGCATTTTTGCAAAAAAAAAAAAAAAACACCTTTTCCTGCTGTTTCCTTAGGACACCGTTCCCTTACACCACGTCGGGAATGTTCTCCTTCTCCTTTTCCCTTCTCCTCCCTCCCCCTCACACCAGGAGGAGCCAGAAATAGGAGAGTGAATTAATTTTTTCCAGTTTAGTGTAGGTTGCCCTCCACTGGTAGAAGTGTATATCTCTTGCTAGATGGCATGTTCCTTTGAAGAAATAACAATTGCATAATAAATAATGATAATAATAATGATGACTGTGGTATTTCTTGGGCGCTTACTATGCACCAGGCACCAAATGCTGGGCTGGATACACGCCAATTGGCTTGGACACAGTCCCTGGCCCACATGGAGTTCACAGTCTTATTCCCCATTTTACAGATGAGGGATCTAAGCCACTGAGAAGTTAAGTGACTTACCCAAGGTCACCCAGCAGTCAACTGGAGAAACCGGAATTAGAACCCAGGTCCTTCTGACTCCCAGGCCCGTCCTCTATCCACTAGGCCACGCTGTGCTTACTATGCGCCAGGCGGTGTGCTAAGTAAATACCACACGGTGATCAAAGTCTAATCAGTCGATCAATCGATATCTTTTGAGTGTTCAAAGTGCGCAGAGCACTGTAGTAAGGGCTTGGGAGAGTACAATACAACAGAGTTGGTAGACACGGTCCCTGCCCATAAGGAGTTTACAGCCTAGAAGGGGAGACCGACATCAAAATAAAGCCCAAGCAGGAGGGAGAACAGGTATTTAAACCCCACTTTACAGATGTGGAACTAGAAACACGGGGCAGTTAAGTGGCTGCCCAAGGCCGCGCAACAGGAAAGTGGACTGCTGAGACGCAGTTTGGCCCGGGGTCAATCTGCCATGCTGAATGATGAAATCAGAGGGCTAGCATAAAGGATATATAATGTGCCGTGGGAGATATTTGATTTCCCGAGCTGGATTTTTCTAGGTCTGCATAATTACTTTCAAATTAGCTGTGGTGGCCACAGATTACTGGGAATTAGACTATTTGAGCTCCCATCCCAGATCCTCCACTTGTCTGCTGTACCTTGGACAAGTCACTTCACTTCTCTGCGCCTCAGTTACCTCATCTGTAAAAAGGGGATTAAATCCTTCTTCCCCTGACTTACACTGGGAGCTCTAGGTGGGATAGGGACGACACAAGAGGGGTGGTAGACACATTCCCTGCCTACAAGGAGCTAGACTGTAAGTTTCCTCTACACCGTAAACTCTTTATGGACAGGGAATGCGTCTCCTAATTCTCCCAAGCGCTTAGTAAATACCACCGACTGATCGAAGGAGCTTACAGTCTAGAGTTAAGTGAGGTGATGGGCGATCTATCACAGGTTGGCATATAGTCCCCGTGCCCGGTGATTTCATTCATTCATTCAATAGTATTTATTGAGTGCTTACTACGTGCAGAGCACTGTACTAAGCGCTTGGAATGGACAAATGGGTGACAGATACAGTTCCTGCCCTTTGACGGGCTCACGGTCTAATCGGGGGAGACGGACAGACAAGAACAATGGCAATAAATAGAATCAAGTGAAGAGCATCTCGTTAAAGCAGTAGCAAATCAATAGAATCAGGGTGATGTACATCTCATTAACAAAATAAATAGGGTGATGAAGATATATGCAGCTGAGCGGACGAGTACAGTGCCGAGGGGATGGGACGGGAGAGGGGGAGGAGCAGAGGGAGAGGGGGGAGAAGAGGGTTTAGCTGCGGAGAGGTGAAGGGGGGGGTAGAGGGAGCAGAGGGAAAAGGGGAGCTCAGTGTGGGAAGGCCTCTCGGAGGAGGTGAGCTCTAAGTAGGGTTTTGAAGAGGGGAAGAGAATCCGTTTGGCGGAGGTGAGGAGGGAGGGCGCGGCCCGGGGGTCGACGGCGGGATAGGCGAGAACGGGGGACGGCGAGGAGGTGGGCGGCGGAGGAGAGGAGCGTGCGGGGTGGGCGGTAGAAAGAGAGGAGGGAGGAGAGGTAGGAAGGGGTGAGGTGACGGAGAGCCTCGAAGCCTAGAGTGAGAAGTTTTTGTTTTGCTCGGAGGTCGATGGGCAACCACTGGAGGTTTTTAAGAAGGGGAGTGACAGGCCCAGAGCGTTTCTGCAGGAAGATGAGCCGGGCAGCGGAGTGAAGAATAGACTGGAGCGGTGATAAGAAGGTCATCTGTGTAGGGGTAGCTTCAGAATGCCTCTGTCCCAGGATCAGGGCTCCCTCCTCTCTCCCTCCACCCCAAGCCCCCTCTCCGGGAGCTATGTCCTGGACGGGTCCGCCCCCCACTTGCTCCAGCCCAGCAGAAGCGAAATCGGGAAGTGCACCTTCCCTCCAGTTCTCCAGGAAATGAACAATCCCCCCGCTGAACTGGCTAGGGCAGCTACTCATCCGGCCCGATACCGGAGGGTCCGGTTTTTCCGCTCATCCGTCCCCGGTCCCGACGTTTTCCGAGCCTGCTTTCAGCCCGCAAGCCGACTCTGCTCTAGGTTTGAGAGAACCTCGGCCTGCCTCCGTAAAACGGCACATATGACATCAGGGGTCACACATACGTGGCTCAGTGGAAAGAGCACGGGCTTGGGAGTCGGAGGTCATGGGTTCTAATCCCGGTTCCTCCACTTGTGTGCTGTGTGACCTTGGGCAAGTCGCCTAACTTCTCTGGACCTCAGTTACCTCATCTGTAAAAATGAGGATTAAAAAAAAAATGTGAGCCCCATGTGGGACAATCTGATTATCCTGTATCTACCCCAGCTCTTAGAACGGTGCTCTGCACATAGTAAGCGTTTAACAAATACCATAATTATTAATTATTGTATTTCGCCTGGTGGGACACGTGCGCATCTCAATGACCGCGTCTGCAGAACACTATCAGGGAGGGCTACGCTAGAACCGGTCCCGGTCGCGGGGAGTTTAAGGGTTCATCATCGCCACAGTGGGATTGGAATTCTGGGAGGGGAGGGAGGAAAAACTTGGCCACCTAGCAATGTATTCTCCTGAATACATGGAGGATGTATTTTGGATTGGGGATGTATTGGGGCTTGGGGGATGGAGGGATCGATCTGCCATGCTATAATCAGAGGAGTAGCGTAAAGGATATATACTGTGCTGTGGGACATGTTTGATTTCCCGAGCTGGATTTTTCTAGGTCTTGTACAATTACCTTCAGATTAGTTGTCGCGGCCACGGCTTACTCTGTCCTGTTTTCACCTGAGGTCTAACTGCACCACAGAGCTAATTATCTGGAAGTCATTCAAGCCCTTCCTGTAGCAGCCTCTTCTCTGACCTCCCTTCCTCTAGCATCTCACCTCTCCAGCCCACACTTCACTCTGCGGCTCGTGTTTTTTCAGTGCGGAGTGAGAAAAGGGAGGGAGGAAAAACTTGGCCACCTAGCAATGAATTCTCCTGAATACATGGAGGATGTATTTTGGATTGGGGATGTATTGGGGCTTGGGAGATGGAGGGATCGATCTGCCATGCTAAATGACAGTTAGTCATTTAGTTCACAGTTCGGTGCACATCGCCCCACTCCTCACGCGGGGGGAAAATCGGTAAGTTAATCCCTTTTTGCCCCCTACAGAAAATCACCAGCAAGTGGAAGCAGAAAATGAGACAGTGTTCTCAAATGAAGATATTTGGAAATATTTTAATTATAACTCATTCTGTGACTTTATGTTGGGTACAGTAGGGCCCTTCCTTTTTACACAGTGGAATTCCATAAAGTTAACGCTGCTTAGTATTTCCACAGTACCTTGGATCCTCTCGTATCTCAGCAGCACAAAATCGGTAGGAAACTCCAGCATCTAGTCTCCATGAGGTGGACAAATCCCAGGGGTACAGTGAAGGATATTGTCTCTCGGAGACTAAGAACTCAGACCGGGCCCAGGCAGGATTAGAACTCACACCTAATTCCTCATCGTCTGCTTACACGCGAGGCCGCAACACACCCTCCCAGATCTCAGGACACGAGAGTAAAAAATATTTCCCATCCAGAAGCAGCATGGCCCAGTGGCAAGAGCCCGGGCTTGGGAGTCAGAGGACGTGGGTTCTAATGCGGGCTCTGCCACTTGTCTGCTGTGTGACCTTGGACTAGTCACTCCACTTCTCGGTGCCTCAGTTACCTCATCTGTAAAATGAGGATTAAGACTGTGAGCGTCATGAGGGACAGGGACGGTGTCCAATCTGATTACCTTGTATCTACCCCAGCTCTTAGAACAGTGCTTGGCACATAGTACGCACTTAAATACCATTATTATTACCATTATTATTATTAAGGCATCTGTGGACAAAGGAAGAGTCCCATTTTCTTTAGTCAGAGGAAGGTAAAACCAAGTCTAAAGAACCAAACCACGTCTATTTATCTTGATGATGTTGTTTTGTTCTGTTTTGCTTTGTTGTCTGCCTCCTCCGTTTAGACTGTGAGACCGTTATCGGGCAGGGATCGTCTCTATCTGTTACCAAAATCGTACATTCCAAGTGCTTAGTACAGTGCTCGGCACATAGTAAGCGCTCAATAAACCGTTGCCGTGGTTTTCCTCAAAAGGAGGAATTCAGGAGGGAAGATCTGAAGCAATCGAATGGGTGAGAACAGACCCTTCCTTGGGGAAAAACAGGATTTCCCTTCCAGGAAGTAAATGATGGGGGTTGTTTGGTTTCAAACTACATAGAACTGCAAATTAAATAGCCTTTAGGCATCGTCGGTAAGGGCATCCTCAACTTAGAAAGACAGTGCATTCATACATATATACAAACATCCACTATGTGTATGTGTACGTGTGTGTGTGTGTGTGTGTGTGTGTGTTGCAGTCAAGTATGTCCTAAACACAAAAGGTTTGGTGGCCAAATGTCTTCCGACTCAAACCCCAGTCTTTGAGGTAATCCAATCGCGGAAGGCGGTTACTCGAGTATAAACTCCCGGCTTGTTCTTCTCAGCACATTTCTCTCCCCAGCTGACGATTCCCGCCAGGTACCAGATGTCTCTAGAACTGGGGTAAGCCAGAGGACCCCCAGAATCTCCCTAAAAGAGGGAAAAGATGTTCATTAGCCCAACAGAAGCCATGCCTGGTTATTCAGTACGATGCTCTGAACGCAGTCAGCGCTCAATAAATACGATTGAAGGAACGAATGAATTTACACCCTTAGCTCAGGAGAGGGAACGTTCACTGGAACGGGAGATGGGTTTTATACTTTGAGTCCATTCAGTTGGGTGGGTCCAATCAAATTAGCCCGAATCCATCTCAGAGTTTAACGCAGTGCTTGGCACACAGTAAAAGCTTAAATAACATCCATCATCATGACCATCGCCGTCGCCATCAACAGTATCAGACCCATCTGGACGGTGTGGGGACGCATCCTAACTCCCCACAGGAGTCGATCTGAGGTTTTAATTGGGAAACTTCTTTAATCAGTCAGAGGCATTTATTGAGCACCTCCTGTGTGCAGAGCACTATACTAGATTCTTGGGCGAGAACAATAGTGGACAAGGTCCCGTCCTTGAAGAAGTTCACAGGACCGTCAAGCCCGTGAAGTTCATGGAGGAAAAGAGCCCAGACAAGGTCATGACGACTACTGTCATGGAGAAGCAGCATGGCCTAGTGGATAGGGCCCGGCCCTGGGAGCCAGAAGGAGCTGGGTTCTAGTCCCGACTCTGCCACCTGCCCTCTGTGTGACCTTGGCTAGTCACTTCACTTCTCTGGGCCTCGGTCACCTCATCCGTCAAAGGAGGATTCAGACTGCGAGCCCCACGTGTGACATGGACTGTGTCCATTACTTCATATCTAGCCCAGAGTTTAGAAAACTGCCGGGCACACACTAAGCGTTTTACAAATACCAGAAAAAAACCCACTCAGATCTTGATCCAGATCAAGCCCTACTGACATCCCTCCCTGCTCCTGCTATCTGGGCTGCAGCGAGAAGGCTCGGGAGCCCAACCCAATCTGTGACGGGTCAAGAGATTGAACATGGTCAGATCTAGGCCTCGGTCGCCAGCTCAGCCCTGGGCCTAATGTAGGCCTTGCCCCTCCCAACAATTAGCCAGCCAATGGAACAGAAACTTCTCATAATAATAACAATAATGTCGGTATTTGTTAAGCGCTCACTATGTGCAGAGCACTGTTCTAAGCAATGGGGTAGATACAGGGTAGTCAGGTTGCCCCACATGAGGCTCACGGTCTTAATCCCCATTTGACAGATGAGGTCACGGAGGCAGAGAGAAGTGAAGTGACTTGCCCTCAGTCACACAGCTGACAAGCGGCAGAGCCGGGATTCGAACCACGAACTCTGGCTCCCCAGCCCGGGCTCTTTCCACTGAGCCGCACTGCTTCTCTTGGCCAGGAGGTGTTTGGTTTTGGGGTAGGGGGTTTAATGGAACGTGTTAAGCGCTTGCTGTGTGCCAGGCACAGAACTAGGAACGGCGATAGATACAAGGTTATCAGGTTGGACACGGTCCGTGCCCCACGTGGGGCTCACTGTCTTAATCCCCATCTCACAGACGAGAGAACTGAGGCACAGGGAGATTAAGTGGCTTGCCCAGGGTCACACAACCGACGAGTGGTGGAGCCGGGATTAGAAAGCAGGCTTCTTACTCCCGGGCCTGTGCTCCATTCGCTAGGCCAGGCTGTTTTTAAGGTCTAATCTAGAACAAAGGCTAAGAGAAAGTGAGTTTCAAGCTCCCCTCTGATCTGATCATCCGATCTGCCACTTGTCTGCTGTGTGATCCTGGGGAAGTCGCTCAATTTCTCTGTGCCTCAGTTCCCTCGTCTGTAAAATGTGGATTAAGACTGTGAGCCCCAGGCGGGAGAGGGACCGTGTCCAACCTGATTAACCTGTATCTACCCCAGCAGTCAGTACGGTGCTGGGCACGTAGTAAGCACCTGGGCGCTGATCCCGGCTCCGCTGCATGTCTGCTGCGTCACCTTGGGCAAGTCACTTAACTTCTCTGGTCCTCGGTCACCTCATCGGTAAAATGGGGATTAAGAGCGTGAGCCCCATATGGGACGGGGACTGTGTCCAAACTGATTAACTTGCATCTACCCCAACCCTTAGAACGTCGCTTGGTACGTAGTAAGCGCTTAACAGATGCCATAATAATAATCGTCATTATTATCATCATTAACTGATGCCATATAAGGTAAAACCACCGTTTTCCGCATCAGTGTGTCACGTGCCTATCTCGACATCGCTTAAATAGCAAAGATCTTGGGTTTTTGGAGAGGGACAGGCGGGACCTACCTGGCAGGCATCAATTTTTCCTTCCAAGAATCCTGCGCATAGCATCGTGGGTGTCACCAAGCCTTGGTATACATCAGGATGGTTGCATGTGTCCGTGTCGATGATTTCCACCGAGGCCTGTTGAAGATTTGAGGGGCTTGGCCCTAATGAAGAAGGCAGTGGAGAGACGGAAAGGAAACTGAAGGGTGACCCCCCCAAGGGAGAGCCATGAATTAGACTCTCCCATCCACTCTGGGTTGAGACAACCTTTTTAGACTCTCCCGAGTGCTTATCTGGAATAGATTAGCAGCGCGGCTCAGTGGAAAGAGCCCGGGCATGGGAGTCAGAGGTCTGGCTCTGCCACTTGTCAGCTGGGTGACTGTGGGCAAGTCACTTCACTTCTCTGGGCCTCAGTTCCTCATCTGTAAAATGGGGATTAACTGTGAGCCTCACGTGGGACAACCTGATGACCCTGTATCTACCCCAGCGCTTAGAACAGTGCTCTGCCCATAGTAAGCGCTTAACAAATACCAACATTAATAGATTCCCCCAAATGGCTTCTGATTCTCTGTTCAGATGCTGTTTTGCGTGATCCTTATCTCTGCTTGCCACTCTCAACTAGAAGCCAAGGAGACCACCCTGAGCCTGAAAATTGAACTTAACTCTCGCTCTAAAAAAGGCACCGGATGTCACCCTGGAGTGGATCATTAGAGAAGCACCTCAGTCTAGTGGAAAGGACACGGGCCTGGAAGTGAGAGGACCTGGGTTCTAATCCTGACTCCACCACTGTGTGACCTCGGGCAAGCTACTTAACTTCTCTGCCTTTCAGTTTCCTCTTATGCAAAATGAAGATTTAATACCTATTCTCCCTCCTAACCTAGACAGTGAACCCCCATGAGGGATAGGGACTTTACCCTGACTGTCTTTCATCAACAGCAGTGCTTGGCACAGTGTTCGGCGCGTAGTATACACTTAACAGAGATCCAAAGGGATATCTGCGCAGGTCTCCTGGCCCTTTTTGTCCAAATCTGGAAGAAAGAGGAAGGGCACCAGGCTATGAGGAATTTGGAGGGTGGCATGGGAGCAAAGAGCCCCTTGCTCAGACGAGCCCCGATCCCGCTCCTCTGATTCTTCTGGGGCTTCCGGCTTTCTCGAAAAGAATGATGCATGTTTCGCCAGAGGAAGAGGTGAATTTAGCCAATTTAGCCCATTGCTAAATTGGGAGAAAATGGGGGAAACTTCATTCTAGAGTCCCCATCCTTTAGACTGTAAACTCATCGTGGGTGAGGAACGTGTCTACCAAATCTATTGTGTCGTACGCCGCCTCATTTCCCCTTCTCCCACTCCCTTCTGTATCACCTTGACATGCTTCATTCACCCTAACCTCAGCCCCAGAGCACTCGGATACAGATCCGTAACATTTATTCACATTAACGTCTGTCTGCCCCTCTAGACCGTAAGCTCCTTGTGGGCAGGGAGCATGTCTACCAACTCTGTAATATTGTACTCCCCCAAGCACTTAATACAGTGTTCTCCACACAGGCAGTGCTCAATAAACGCTCAGTAGCTCTCATCGATTGAATGATATCCTAGGAGAGCACTCCGGATTTAGCCTGTTCTTCGCCCCGGCCTTTTTTCCAAATTGCCCTGGGATCCAGGCGTCAATCTGTCAGTGGATCGTATTTATTGAGTGCGTATTTTGTGCACAGCCCTGTACTAAGCGCTTGGGAGGGGACACTATAACAATATATCAGCCACGTGATGTGCCAGACAGGTTCCGGCGGGGACTCACCATTCTCGTAAAGGGCCCCCCAGCCTGCCACGAGGACCGTGGTGCCGGCGGAGAAGTTCTGGGTGGCTTCGGGGAGGCAGATCCGGTGGACGTTGTTGATCGCCGGGACGGCCTTGGAGAGCTGCACAACCGCGATGTCATTCTCCTTGGTGATGTCGTTATAATTCTCGTGCAAGATGATGGTCTGGATGCTACGTGGCATGAACGGAGGGTTTAGCACAGTCCCAAAACTGGCCGTCCAGTCATTCGGATTCCTGCTCCTAGAGGAGAGGACGGTACGTCAGATTTCCCGTTCACTGCGGGGCAGGGCCCGGGGCCTGGGGGTTCCATGGCACCTCGATGGTACTGCCCTGCCCTACGTCATTATCAGATGGTGATATTGAAGTAGAGGGGGTGAGGAGAAACAAAGTATCTCCGCGGCCGAGAGTAAAAAGGGGCTTTTTTTTAAAAAAAATAAATAATAGTATCTGTTGAGAGCTTGCTGTGTGCCAGACTAATCCCTGGGGTAGATAGAAGGGTAACATGTCGGACACAAGCCATGTACCCCAAGGGGCTCGCGGGTCTTAATCCCCATTTTACAGATGAGTTAACTGGGGCACGGAGGAGTTACGTGACTTGTCCAAGTTCCCACAGTAAACAAGCAGCAGAGCCGGGACGAGAACCCAGGTCCTTCTGACTCCCAGACCTGGGCTCTATCCATTAGGCCACACAGCTCCTCTCTAAAAGCGCTAAGTTTTATAGAATGTGAGTCTCCTTTCCCGCACGTATTAATGAAACAGCTAATGGTAGTGAGAACCGGCATGCCTTTCGTAAAGAGCACGGGCCCAGGAATCCGGGGACCTGGGTTCTAATCCCGTCTCTGCCACCTGTGTGCTGTGTGACCTTGGCCAAGCGGTTTCACTTCCCTGTGCCTCATTCTCCTCATCTGGCAAATGGAGATTCGATACCTGTTCTCCCTCCCTCTTGGACCGTGAGCTCCACACGGGACGGGGGCCGTGTCAGACCTGATTATTTTGTTTGACTACCCCCGCGCTCATTACAGCGCTATTGTTCTTATCGCTATGGTTCTTGTCTGTCCGTCTCCCCCGATTAGACTGTAAGCCGTCGAAGGGCAGGGACTGTCTCTGTTACCGATTTGTCCATTACAAGCGCTTAGTACCGTGCTCTGCACATAGTAAGCGCTCAATAAATACTATTGAATGAATCACAGTGCTCGGCTCAAGGTAAGCGCCCAACAAACACCGTCGACGGACGGACTGATGGACAGAGTCGAAGGTAGAACCCGACCCAGGCCCCAGAGGCCCCAGAATTCCCCAAAGAGACCCAGGTTTGCGGAAGCGGGTCAGGTCCCAGTGGGGGGCTGTGGCCACGGGGACCGCCGGCCCGGGGCCAGATGTGGGGACCACCACCTAAGGACCAGATGCGACCCCGCCGTCCCCCGAGGCGGGGCGGCCCGGGCCCGGGCGGAGGACGTACGCCTTGAAGCAGTGAGCGGCGGTGATCAGCCACGTGCTGCTGATGAGGGTGGCCCCGCAGCGGTGATGGCCTCTGATCTTCAGACTCGCCTGCCACGGCCAGTCTCCCTCCAGCGCCGTCGTGCCCCCGGAGATCCTGTCGTATGCCAACGTCGACTTGCTGGCCCGGATCCCGCAGCCTGTCAGAAGTCAGGGGTTGGGGAGCAGGGGGGAGCCGTGAGCGTGTTGGCCCCCGCGGAGGCAATCAATTGGGGGCGGTGGGGGTAGTTATAGCATTTATTTGCTATTGTTTTAATATTTGCTATTATTTATTTGCTATTGTTTCAATGAGATGTTCTTCCCCTTGATTCTATTTGTTGCCACTGTTCTTGTCCGTCTCCCCCGATTAGACCGTAAGCCCGTCAAAGGGCAGGGACCGTCTCTATCTGATACCGATTTGTCCATTCCAAGCGCTTAGTACAGTGCTCTGCACATAGTAAGCGCTCAATAAATACTATTGAATGAATGAATGAATTGAGCAGTTACTGTGTGCAGAGCACTGGACTAAGCATATAATAATAATATTTGTTTAAGTGCTTACTATGTGCCAGGCACCTTACTAAGCTTTGGGGTGGACACAGATCAATCGGGTTGGGCACAGTCCCTGTCCCATGTGGGGCTCACCGTCTCAATCTCCATTTTACAGATGAGGGAACTGAGGCCCGGAGAAGTGAAGTGACTGGCCCAAGGTCACACAGCACACAGGAGGTGGAGCCGAGATTAAAACCCACGACTTTCTGACTCCCAGGCCCGGGGTCTATCCAATCCGCCGTGCATTTGGAAGAGGACAGTGTGTCCACCGGGTGGACGTGATCCCTCCCCTCAAGGATCTCAGTCTAGTGGAGGAATTCACAATCAATTATCATCCGTTCAGATTGTATCCACCCTAGTGCTTAGCCCCCAGTGTGCCCTTAACAGATACGACTATTGCTCCTCTATATTCCTCTGGACTGCAAGCTCGTTGTGGGCAGGGAATGCGTCGGTTAGATTGTTAGAATGTACTCTCCCAAGTACTCAGTACACTGCTCTTCACACAGTAAGCGCTCAGTAAGTACAATCGAATGACTGTCTCTTCTTATTAATGAGCACCCATCCAGTGCAAAGCACCGTGGGCCGCTCTTAGGAGAATCCACCAAAAGGAAGATGTGTATTTCCTTCTCGTAATTATCATTATTATTATTACGTAATAATAATGTTGGTATGTGTTAAGCGCTTACTATGTGCAGAGCACTGTTCTAAGCGCTGAGGTAGGTACAGGGTAATCAGGTTGTCCCCCGCGACGTCACAGTCTTCATCCCCATTTTACAGATGAGGTAACTGCCGGCACAGAGAAGTGAAGTGACTTGCCCACAGTCACACAGCTGACAGGTGGCAGAGCCAGAAATCGAACCCATGACCTCTGACTCCCAAGCCCGGGCTCTTTCCACTGAGCCACGCTGTTTCTCTGCAAGCTCATTCCGGACAGGGAAAGTTTCTACCAACTTATATATTGCATTCTACAGTCCTCTGCACACTGGAAGAGCTCAATAAATATTCATTCGTTCAGTTGTATTCATTGAGAGGTTACCGTGTGCAAAGCACGGTGTGCAAAGCACTCGGGAGAGTACACTTTAACAATAAATACACTCACATTCCCTGCTCCACAACCGGCTTACGGTAAATACCGTTTACCGATCAATGGATTGATTTCTTGCCCCGAACAACTAACTCATCAATCCTCAGTTCAAGTTCCCGAGCTGGGACCTGGGAACCTATTTTTTCAGAGCCAAGCCTTTCTCAGACATATTGCGTTGCGGGGGCCAGTGGCGGGAATCGGGTTTCGGCCACCCAGGGATCTCCTCGAAGTTTTGAAGCTTCCGCACTTACTGCTGTTGAGGAGGTTCTCTGCTCCGCTCTTGCTGATTTCTGAAAGACAAGGGAAAAAACTTTTGTTCCACTCTCCATCCCCGCTGATCCGAACACGTTTGACTGGATGGCGGCGGCTCAGGAGAGGATACGATTACGAGCCGGGGATTAGGTTGCAAGATTAAGCGGCTTTGAGCCGTGAGGATAAGCGAGCTACAGCTCAGCTATCTCCAAGAGGCTGAATTTGGTGAAAAGCCTTTCTTTCTGGACGTCGTGAACAAAGAGCTTGGAAAGTTGAAAGGGTGAGAGGGAGGTGTGAGGGTTCTTTAAAGAGACACAACGAAAACCATCCTCCCATTAAAGCCCTGCGGCAGGTAGATGACCTGAGATTGGCCGTGAACCTGGACCCCGACGGGTAAATACGAATTAATGGAATTGAAACGAGACGTCACCTGTGATTCTCAGGGAAGAAGGATCGGGCGTCACGGAGTCTCCATTGCTCTTGAGCATCTGAAGGAGGACGCTGTGGATTCTTGCCTTCATCTGGGCGCTACTGGCCGGCGGGAACTGAAACATCAGCCAGATCTGGGCCATCGAACCTTTAGGGTCCTGGCTGGAAGCCATAAAAACCATCTCACGACAGGGGAGAGACACAGCCTTTCCTAGTTTGGAGGCTGACTGCTACGTCATCTTCTGTATTCTTCAGCCCGTATTCTTTCAGACTCACTTTTCCACTGCTTTATCGCTCCCGGTCCCTCCCTGCCCACCCCCGAGCCCCTATTTGGCCGACGGCGATGGACGAGGGGATCCGAGAGAAGAGACAATGGGGAAACTGTCCCGGGGTCTGTGTCAGGTGAGACAATGGGCTTGATGCAGTCTCAGGGAAGGGAAGGCACAGTCAGAGGACCTGGGTCCTTGAACCCGTCTATCTCGGCGTTGACCTCTCTCCCACATCCTGCCTCCTCATATCCGACAGGAAATTCCTCTCCCCCACTTCAAAGCTTTATTAAAAAAGACATCTCCACCAAAAGGTCTTCCCTAAGCGCTCTTTTCCTTTCCTTCAACTCCCTTCTGCGTCATCCTGACTTGCTCCCTTTATTCACCCTCCCCACCCCCAGTCCCGCCGCACTTCATGCACCTAGCTGTAATTTATTTATTTATATTAATGTCTGTCTCCCTCTCTAGACTGTAAGCTCACTGTGGTCAGGACATTTGTCTGTTTTGTTATTACTGTACTTTCCCAAGCGCTTACTACAATGTTCTGCACTCAGTAAGTGCTCAGTAAATACGATCGACTGCCTGACCGACAGGCATCCTGCTGTGTGATCTCTTAATCAATCAGTGGTATTTATTGAGTGCTTACCGTGTGCTGAGCCCCGTACTGAGCGGTTGGGAGAGTACAAGAAGCGGCGTGGCTCAGTGGAAAGAGCCCGGGCTTGGGAGTCAGACGTCGTCGGTTCCAATCCCGGCTTCGTCACTTGTCAGCGGTGTGACTTTGGGCAAGTCACTTCACTTCTCTGTGCCTCAGTTACCTCGACCCTCAAATGGGGAAGAAGACTGTGAGCCTCATGAGGGGCAACCTTGTATCAACCCCAGCGCTTAAAACAGTGCGTGGCATACAGTAAGTGCTTGACAAATACCATCATTATTATTTAGCAGTAGGTGCTCCGCACACAGTAAGCGCTCAATAACTATGATTGAATGGCTAATAATCATAGTTGTAATTGTGGTGATTTTGTGGACAGCGAATGTATTTACTATTAATATTTTTATTATCACTACGGTGACTACTTATTGCTGATATTACTGCTACTCTATTACAGCTAATACTCTGGCTCCTATACTCCTATTTCTACCACCAACACTCCGAGCCAATCGGTCTTTGACATTCCCTGACCCCCGGGACCGGGGCTGTCCCAGATCACAGAGACGAGAAGCTGGCAGAGCTCTGAGTACATTCACTGATTTAGGGTGCGCACCCCCCCCGCCCCACCTAAGAGTTCAGGCTAAAACTAAATAATAATTATAATAATTGTAGTATTTGTTAAGCGCTGACTATGTGCCAGGCACTGTACTCAGCTCCGGGGTGGATACAAGCAAACCGGGTTGGATACCGTCCCCGTCCCACGGGGGGCTCACGGTCTCAATCGCCATTTTAAAGATGAGGGAACCGAGGCCCAGAGAAGTGAAGTGACTCGGCCAAGGTCACACAGCAGACAAGTGGCAGAGTCAGGATTAGAACTATGACCTTCTGACTCCCAGGCCCGGATTCGATCCACTGATGGCGGTTTCATTAAATGTTTGCTATGCGCCAAGCTCTGTATTAAACTCTGGGATAGGTACAAGATAATCAGGCCAGACACCGTCCCTGTCCCACATGGGGCTCACAGTCTAAAGGAGGGAAAGAAGAGGCATTAAATCACCATTTTATAGATGAGAAATTGCGGCACAGAGCAGTGAAGTGACTTGTCCGGCGTCACACATCAGACTAGCGGCGGAGTCGGGATTAGAACCCAGATCCCCTGACTCCCAGCCCCTTCTACTTTCCACTAGGCCGTACCGTTCCATCCACCTTGCCCGTGAGCAGTTTCCCCTATCTCAGTCACCGCTTAGACCATGGCAGAAGCCTGCTGCCTCTCTGGGTTTCCTCCCTCCCCTCTCCCCGGGAGGATGACGGAAGGGAAGGAGGCAGTATCCGAGGTGTTTCATTTCCCTTCCGTGCCAGGTGGGCCCTTAAAGAGCAGTCTCCGAATCCCCCAGGGGGAGGACGAGGTCCATATCTAGAGTTTTTCTCTTGAAGAGTGTGAGGATCGGGGCGGTGCGAAGGTTAGCCTGCCCCTTCGGCCTGCTGTTCCTTGCATGACTTTACTTACTACAGTTTGATGACATGCGATCGGACGTAGTACCGGTTAATGTTAGAATTTTGAAATGCCACGACCATCTGTTGAAAGAGAAAAGATGTGAGGGATCTCAAACGGCTTCGGGCCCTGATTCTCGGTGGTTGTCAGGAAATGAAATGGGGAAAACAGAGACTCTCAGGAAGAAAACTCAGGCTCATGGCCCTAGGGTAGCTGAAATCAGCATTCCCCACCATATTTGTTCCCTCCCCCCAAATACGGATGTCTCATCTGTCTTTTAAATACCTCTCCGGGGGAGGTGGAAAGGTTGAGGGCTCCCATTCTACAGACGGGGAAATTGAAGCAGAGGAGGTGACCCAGAGAACGGAGTTGGCGCCTCAACTCCCAACGGCTACAAGCTCATTGCGGGCAGGGAATGTCCGCTCTTTATTGTCATATTGTACTCTCCCAAGTGCTCAGTACAGTGCTCTGCACACAGTAAGTGTTCAATAACTGTGACTGACTGACCGACTCAGTGTTGCTCCTGCTGACCCTTGTTCAGAGCATATCACATCTGGTCATCTTGACAGGGAAGAATCCTTTTTCTAACTCCATGTACCACTTGGCCAACACCTTCCTCTGTCATCGACTGGGAATGGAGGGCAATTGCAAGCACAGAAGCAATATCCCGATGGGCAGCTCGTGGCCACGTGGAAAGAGAGCGGGCCTGGGAGTCAGAGGACCTGACTCTAATCCTGGCACCACTACTTGTCTGCTGTGTGACCTTGGGTAAGTCATTTCACATCCTTGTGTCTCATTAGAGAAGCAGCGTGACTCAGTGGAAAGAGCCCGGGCTTGGGAGTCAGAGATCATGGGTTCGAACCCCGGATCTGCCACTTGTCAGCTGTGTGACTGTGGGCAAGTCGCTTCACTTCTCGGTGCCTCAGTTACCTCATCTGGAAAAGGGGGATAAACTGTGAGCCTCACGTGGGACAACCTGATGACCCTGTATCTACCCCAGTGCTTAGAACAGTGCTCTGCACATAGAAAGCGCTTAACAAATACCAACATTATTATTTACCTCGACTATAAAATGGAGTTTCAATAACCATTCTCCCTCTTACATGGCCCCACAGCACCTATGTACATATCTGTAATTCATTTATTTATATTAATGTCTGTCTCCTCCTCTAAACTGTAAGCTCATTATGGGCAGGGAATGTGTCCGTTGTATTGTTATACTGTACTATACCAAGTGTATACCAAGTAAAGCACTCTGCACACAGTAAGTGTTCAATGAATAATAATAATTATGTCATTTGTTTAGTGCTTATTATGTGCCAGACACTGATCTAAGTGCCGGGGTGGAGACGAGCATGTCGGGTTGGACGTAGTCCCTTTCCCACGTGGGGCTCACAGTCTCAATCACCATTTTATAAATGAGGTAACTGAGGCACAGAGAAGTGAAGTGACTTGCTCAAGGTCACCCAGCAGACGAGTGACGGAGCCACGATTAGAACCCGTGACCTTCTGACTCCCAGACCCATGCTCCATCCACTATGCCATGCTGCTTTTCTGGATTGAAAAGCAACCCTCTGTCCAATCAATCAATGAATATGATTGATTGGCTGAGAGGATGAAATCCAAGCACAAAAAAAAACTAGTTCCACCATTGCATGAGGTCAGTACCTTCAGGGAAGACAAACTCATGGATTTCTACACGGGTCCTGTCCTTCCTTCTCCCCGATGTTCTATTACACGTCTCTTCTTGAGGGTGGGAAACCTGTGTCTCCCAACATTTGGCCCAGTGTCTAGCTCTCCAAGGTGCTTAATAAATGCCATCCAACGGCGGAGTGATGGTTCAAAGGTTAGGATTTTGGGGGCGGCATTCGAAGAATGTCGGTCTTACCAGAGTCTCAATTTTCTTGCTCAGCAATGAACTGGCTTCCGAAGTCTGCTTTCCAGCATTCCCGTCGAGATCCACGTCCTGGACTCTAAAGGTGCCTTGGTAATAGAAGACCTTCTTGTCTACGAGAAAAAACGGTCTCAGAGACCAAGATGGAGAAGGTGCCACCTTCAAGCCAGCCTCCCATAAGGGAAGGGAAACCCTCTAAGCGAGAGAGGAAGTCGCCTCAGGGTCGCTCGGGCTAAAGGGCCGGAGCAGAGACCTGGGGAAGGGGGCTGGTAAACTATGAAAGAGTTCTGCCTCCCTGTACCCAAGTCAGATGTCCGACCTGTATTAATAGGGTTTCAGGAGGGGAAGTCATCGTCCCTGGAATAATTGAGGGGAGAGGGAAAAGCAGCCCCTCAAGCAAGCACGAGGTTCGGAGATTCACACGCACTCGGAGATTCACACGCACGTCCATAAGGTGCCATTTTGTTCCTCCGTATGCCCAGGGAAGCAGCGTGGCCTAGTGGCGAGGGCACAGGCGTGGGAGGCAGAGGATTCTGGTTCTACTCCCGGCTCCACCGCTTGTCTGCTATGTACCCTTGGGCAAGTCACTTCACTTCTCTCTGCCTCAGTTCCCTCATCTGTAAAATGGGGATTGAGACTCTGAGCCCCACGTGGGACAGGGACTGTGTCCAACCTGATGACCTTGTATCTACCCTAGTGCTTAGAACAGCGGTTGGCACGTAGTAAGAGCTTAACAAATACCATAATCATTTATCATTATTATCATGTAATAACATCCTAGGGAACAAGAGTGAGTCCCGGATGGGATAGGGACTGCATCCGATCTCCTAATCTTGTAGGATTGGGCTAAGAACTGACAAGAACGAGGTACCGTGAGCAGTCTGGAATTAGAGGAGCAGAGTGTGGTCCCTGGGTTGTAGTAAAAGATGAATGAGGTAAGAGAGGGAAGACTGATGAGTGCCTTAAAGCCTATGCTAAGGAATTTTTTGTTTAATGCAGAGGTGGGTGGGCAACTATTGGAGGTTTTTGAGGAAGGAGGAGATGTGGACTGGACTGGTTTTAGAAAAATGATCCGGGAAGCAGAGCGGAGTATGGACTGGAGTGGGGAGAGGCAGGAGGCAGTGAGGTCAGCAAGGAGGCCGATGCGATAGTCAAGGCGGGATAGGATACGCGCTTGGATCAGTGTGGACGGATAGGAGAGGGTGGTAGTTAGCAACGTCATGAAGGAAGAGGAGAGACGATTTGGTAACCTTGAATATGTGGGTTGAATGAGAGAGGGGAACGTGCCAAGGTTGGGCTTGGGAGACAGGGAGGATGGGAGAGTCTGCAGTCCGCGGTGATGGGAAAGTCAGGGAGAGGGCAGGGTTTGGGTGGGAAGATGAAGGAGTTCAGTCTGCGACACGTTAAGCTTGAGGTGTTGGAAGGACAGCCGAGTAGACATGCGCTGAAGGCAGGAGGAATTGCGAGACTGCAGAGAAGGAGAAAAATCAGGGCTAGAGATGGAGATTTGGGAATCTCCGCATAGAAATGGCGGTTGAAACCGTGGGAGCGAACGAGTTCTCCAAGGGTGTGGGTGAAGATGGAGAATAGAAAGGGACCCAGAACCGGTTAGGGGGTGGGAGGCAGAGGAGGAGCCTGTGGAAGAGACTGAGAAGGAAAGGCCAGAGAGCTAGGAGGAGAGATGGGAGAGGACACTGTCAGCGAAGCTAAGATTGGATAAGGTTCCAGGAGAAGAGGGTGGAGCATGGTGTCAAAGGCAGCTGAGAGGTCAATTGGGTGAATAAGATGAACAGGGTAGGGTAAAGGCTATTGGATTTGACTAGAAGGAGGATACTGAAAACCTTACAGAGGGGTATTTCTGTGGAGCGAAAGGGGTCAAAGCCAGATGGGAAGGGGATCGAGGAGAGAATTGGAGGAGCGGAAGTGGAGGCGATGGGTATGAACCATTCGCTCGAGGAGTTTGGAAAGGAAAGGTAGGAGGCAGCGTGCTCTGTGTTTTTTGCCCGGCCACCTTCCTATTCAGAGAAGCCGATTCAGAGAAGGGGAGAGATGATCTTAGCCAGCTGGAAATAGCCGAAAATAGACGGTGCTCACCAACTGCCAGGTAGTAAGCGAGGAGGCCGATGGTCACGGCCAGCACGGCCAACACGCCGAAGACGATGAGGGCGATCGTCCACGTAGGCCACGAGGTTCTCCCGGAAGCTACGCCCGGTCTGCGAAGGAGGAAGAGGAGACAAATCTCAGGATCGATGAATACGGCACGGAGCAGGGAGTCCTCCGACTCCCGGCTGATCCCGGCTCCGCCACCTTTCCGCTGTGTGACCTTGGGCAAGTCGCTTAGAGAAGCAGCGTGGCTCAGTGGAAAGAGCACGGGCTTTGGAGTCAGGGCTCGTGAGTTCGAATCCCAGCTCTGCCACTTGTCGGCTGTGTGACTGTGGGCAAGTCACTTAACTTCTCTGTGCCTCAGTTCCCTCATCTGTAAAATGGGGATGAAGACTGTGAGCCCCACGTGGGACAACCTGATTCCCCTGTGTCTACCCCAGCGCTTAGAACAGTGCTCGGCACATAGTAAGCACTTAACAAATACCAACGTTATTATTTTTATTCTCTGGGCCTCAGTGATCTCATCTGTAAAATGAGGATTAAGAGTGTGGGCTCTATGTGGGGCAGGGACGGTGTCCAACCTGATTAACCTGTATCTATCCCAGCGCTTAGAACAGTGCTTGGCACATAATAAGTGCTTAAGAAGTACTATTATCGTTACGATTTTTATCATTATAAAGAAAGCAGAGGGGTCGGACAGGGTTCGGTTGGATTACCAATGTGTCTGGGCATCCTATCAAGTCTACCAATCCTTAGAAGAAGTTGAACTTCGACAAAACACCGCATCCTCTATGACTGACATCTGCAGGGGTATAATGCAATCTGACATTTTGACGTTTTTTTTCCTAGAGCATTTTGAGTTCCTCGGGAAAAGATCCTACATAAATGCCAGATACACATTCAGTGATTTTCCACATCCAAACAAAGGAACACATGCGTATTTTGAAAATGAAATTTAGGGTTTGGAATAAGGTTGTACGGGTGCCTTTTTAAAATAACATCAGCGTGGAAATTGAATCGAGCGCACAAGCCAAAAATTGCACCTTCGCTGTAAAATGCTCTCGTCATCAAATATCTCAGTAATATATTCCAAGTGGTGGCTCAATTGATCAATACAGGTTAGAAAATGGCAGGTCAGCTTGTAGAATTCCCTTAGTGAGTGATCTAAAATCTCTAAAGCCGCTCAAGGCAGATGAGACCCAAAGAAGTCTAGGAGAACCATGAGAAGCTCTAGTGGATTGAGCCCGGGCCTGGGAATAGGAAGGTCGTGGGTTCTAACCCGGCTCCGCCACTTGTCTGCTGTGTGACCTTGGGCAAGTCACTTCACTTTTCGGTACCTCAGTTCCCTCATCTGTAAAATGGGGATTGAGACCGTGAGCCCCGCTCAGGGACCGGGACTGTATCCAACCCCATTTGTTTGTATCCGCCCCATCGCTCAATACAGTGCCTGGCTCACGGTAAGCGCTTAACCAATACCATCACCATCATTATTATTATATGGTGGGAAAATCAGCCCAATTGAGAGGCAGATTTGAAGCGTTTCTACCCTTCGCAACTGAGGCAAAGCACTGGAGGAGAAGGAGGAGCAGGAAGAGGATGAAGAAGAGGAGGAACCATGGTAGGAGTAGCCTAAAAACGATATAGTATAAATGATTTATATTCATGTCTGTCTCCCCAGTAAGCTCACTGCAGGTAGGGAACGGATCTACAAACTCCATTGCATTCTACTCTCCCAAGTGCTTAGTACAGTGCTTCGCACACAGGAAGTGCTTGATAAATATTATCACTACTATCACTAATACTGGTGTCGACTGAGCACCTACTGAATGCAAAGGATGGTTACCGAGTGCTCGGAAAGTAGCTTGAAAACTTTACTTTTGCTCCTGCTTCTTCGCAACGATTCTTGCGGAAATCCCCAAAGCAAACACTACCGGTTTTCGAAGAAAAATCTTGCCCTATCGACTGTAGAAATTCGTCACGCAAGAATGGACATGTGCATGTCCTGGAAGGAGAAGGCGATTCGTGGGTTGTCAGCAACATCCGAGAGCATTCGATCGGGGTCAGATCGATCAACCTGTCGGTAGCACGTTCGTTGTTGTATTGTGCTTCCCCAAGAGCTTAGTACGGTGCTCCGGTACCCAGTAAGTGCTCAATAAATATGACTGATGAATGTATTGAGTACCTCCTCCATGCAGAACACTGAGCTAAGCACAAGGGAGAGGACAACAGAGAAAGTAAGTCCCTCTAGTTAGCCTCTCTAGAATGTAAACTCGTTGTGGGCAGGGAACATGTCTACAAACTCTGGTATACTGTGCTCTCCCAAGGACTTAGTATAGTGCTTTGCACACAGTAAGTGCTCAGTAAATACAATCGATCGATCGATTGATAGCAAGCACGATCCCGCCTCTCAAGGAGTTTACAATCGAATGAAAAGACCGCAGAATGATCAATCAACTCTCTGAAGCTTGCCCTCCTCCCGGTCTGCCTCTCTCCTAAAATCCCCGTCATCTGTTCCTCTCCTTCGCTCAAGTGAGGCATAGGTGTCGATGGTCCTCTGGCCTCTCTTCAGCACAACGACCTAGCTTGGCTACGTGGATTTTCCCCGAAACACTGGGCAACTGCCACCAAGGGCGACGACTCGACCTGCCTTGCGGGAAAGCCGGACGTGTGGAACAGTGACCCAAGTCCATAAATGAGAACGTACATCCTTGAATCATCTCTAGGCAACAAGCGAATCCTTCGAGGCCTTCATCTCTGTCAAGTATCAGACAGTCCCAGGAAGAGACACGGAACTAATCCTTTTGTTGGATTTCCTGTCCTGACAAGACTCAGTTCTCATCCGCATGCCACACTCCTGCTTAATGAAGATTGAACGTGCTCAATATCTGGTGAGAGCCAAGTTGCCCGATGTCCTGGCGGAAACAAAAGTCAGAACGTTTCATTCTGGGTTTCCTGGTTCTTTAGGGAGGAATTGGCGGCCACGGTGGCTAGGAGCTACAAATGGGAAGGAATTTGTATGTTGGGGGGGATTTGTGCGCTCATTTGTCGGTGTTATTTGTTATTGTTTCCCCTGTTAGAGCGAGGAGAGCGTCTTGTGATCAGGGAATGTCTCACTTTATCATTCTTTACATCCCAAGCACCTAGTACAGTTCACTGCTCCAAGCAGGTGCTCAATAAATGCGGCCCCTCCTCTTCTTCTTTCTGCTCCTCCTCCTCCTCTTACTACTATTATTACCACTAGTCAGTTAGTCAATCATATTTATTGAGTGCTTACTCTGTGTAGAACACTGTACTAAGCGCTTGGGAGAGTACACTAAATGGTACAATAACAATAGATACATTCTCTGCCCACAAGTTTACGGTCTAATTTAATAATAAAAATAAAATAAGAATAATGATTATGATACTTGTTAAGCGTTTACTATGTGCCAAGCAGCATTCTAAGCACTGAGGTAAATGTAAGTTAAGCAAGTTGGACAGAGGGACTGGGTGGGCTCACACTCTTAATCCCCATTTTTTTACGGATGAGGTAAATGAGGCACAGAGAAACGAAGTGACTCGTCCAAGGTCACGCAGCGGACAAATGGCGGAGCCGGCATGAGAACCCACGACCTTCCAACTCCCAGGCCCAGGCTCTATGATGATGATAATAATAATAATAATGTCGGTATTTGTTAAGCGCTTACTATGTGCCGAGCACTGTTCTAGGCACTGGGGTAGATACAGGGTAATCAGGTTGTCCCACGTGAGGCTCACAGTTAATCCCCATTTTACAGATGAGGAAATTGAGGCACAGAGAAGTGACTTGCCCACAGTCACACAGCTGACAAGTGGCAGAGTCGGAGTTCGAACCCGTGACCTCTGACTCCCAAGCCCTGGCTCTTTCCACTGAGCCATGCTGCTCTACTACGGAATGCCCCCCCACCCTTGCCCCTCCCCAGGAATGTCCCAGTGGACCTGAGCACACATTAAGCGCTCAATAAATACGCTTGAATGATGTAGCCTGAATCACTGGCATCAGTGAAGTCGCCGGAGTCACTACAACAGCCCGGGCCTTGAGTTTGGCACTAAGGTTTTCCAAGCCAGGGCAGCCCCCCGTGGACCAGCTCAGGGCAGGAGCCCCTGTAGGCGTGTTTGAAGTGACCTGGGTCAACCAAGGGGTCCAAGAGCCAGAGGAGCACCCCAAGGGATCCTGGAAAATCACATCCTTTAAGCCTCTCTCTTTCCCATCCCAGTTTCTTCCCCCACTCTTTAGGCTGAGAATCTGGTGCTATTTAAATAATAATAATAATGTTGGTATTTGTTAAGCGCTTACTATGTGCCGAGCACTGTTCTAAGCGCTGGGGTAGACACAGGGGAATCAGGTTGTCCCACGTGGGGCTCACGGTCTTAATCCCCATTTTACAGATGAGGGAACTGAGGCACAGAGAAGTGAAGTGACTCGCCCACAGTCACACAGCTGACAAGCGGCAGAGCCGGGATTCGAACTCATGACCTCTGACTCCAAAACCCACGCTCTTTCTACTGAGCCACGCTGCTTCTCAGCCACGCTGCTTCTCCTTAAAGGGACCGTGGAGCTGGGTTTGTGGATAGAGAAAACCATCCCATTCTTCGAAGCCAACTTAAATGAAGCCTTCATCTGCCCCTTTTCACCCTAACCCTCAGCAGTTGGAGAACGAGGAAGGTAGAGGCTGCCGATTCTTATTTATTGGGTTTTGCCCTCAGAAAGGTGTTAGGCCATGAATAGACAATCACTTTTTTCCTTCTACATAAGGAAATACCACACTGGGTCAGAGCCGAGGTTCATCTCCGCCAAACACTCTGACTCTGACGTTGGCTACAGGATGCTCGGAAGAACGGCGCGATGGACGTGGGTTCTAATCCCTCCTCTGCCACTTGTCTGCTGTGTGGCCTTAGGCAAGCCGCTTGACTTCTCTGCGCCTCAGTTACCTCAACGGTAAAATGGGGATTAAGACCATGAGCCCCACATGGGGCGACCTGATTATCTTGTACCTTAGAACAGTCCTTGGCACACAGTAAGCATTTAACAAATACCATCATCATTATTATTATTATTATTGTTCCCTCCTTGACTACCTCCTTCCACTGAGGAATGGAGGATCGTTTCACCGTACTGTCTTTTCCCTTAGCTAATTTTCGTGTTTCCTACATGTCTCTGAGGTGTGTGTATGTGTGTGTGTTCGGGAGCCTTATCCTCTTGGGTGTCTGCTTCAACTCGTTCATTTTGACTTCTCCAGTAGTAAATCTGTTTAGGTTTGCCTTTCCCATTAGAATATAAGCTCTCTGTGGGGAGGGAGTCTGTCACTTCATTTTTCTGTATCTCCCAAGCACCTCATCTTCCGCACTGCTCCAAGCAGGTGCTCAGGAAGTGCTGCTGGGCCCATAAAGAAGTCGGCTGGGCCAGCTTGGGCATTATCAGATCACCAGGCTCCCAGGCCCGTGCCCGATCCGAAACCTAGTTCAACACCGGGAGCTAAACTAGATCAAGGAATTTCTTCCCTGCCTCTCCCCAGTCACTTCTGAGCAAGAAATCCACTCTCCCTTAGTCACTGCTTCCTCTCAAAGCGCCTTCATCAAGCCAGTCAGCTGTTTCCTGCTCAAACCATTCTCTCATGGGCTGAGGATGACTAAAGGGGCAAATCGTGTCCTTAGCCCTTTCTTCGATACCTAAGAAGTTTTCTGTTGTGTTTCCTGTTCTCGCCGGGCCCTGCAATCTCTATGCTTCCTTTCCACACCCTGTTCTTGCCTCTCCTGCCTTGCCTTCTGTCATTTCCCCCTCCTCTCTCACCCTCCTCGTTCACTTCTCGGGACATGGCCACGAATATCCACAAAAGCCATTTTATGACCCCACCTGATTATCTTGTAACTACCTGAGACCTTAGTACAGTGCCCGGGACATAATAAGTTGGGTTTTTGTTGTTGTTGTTGCTATTATTATCAGCTTTGGAGACTATCGAGTGAATTACTGCTGAAGCGAACTACGCGTCCACTGTTGGCCGAGACTTTTGAATGTATCTTCTGAAGTGCCGGTGTAACAGCCGAGAGGGATGAGAGTAATAATGAGCAGCAGCGTGGCTCAGAGGAAAGGCCATGGGCCTGGGAGCCGGGGACCTCAGTTCTAATCCTACCTCTGCCACTGGCTTCCTGGGTGACCTGGGACAGTCTCTTAACTTTCCTGTGCCTCAGTTTCCTCAACTGTAAAATGGGGATTAAATACCTATTCTCCCTTCTATTTAGACCGTGTGGGACAGAGACCGTGTCCAACCTGATGGACTTTACAACAGCGCTCGATGCGTATTCAGAGTTTAATAAGTGCAATAATAATTATTACGGTATGTGTTAAGAGACTACTCTGTGCCAAACACTCAACTAATCAGCCGGGTAGATACAAGATAATCAGGTCAGACACAGTTCATGTCCCATATATGGGCTCACAGTCCAAGGGGGAGGAGGAACAGCGATTTAATCCCCATTTTATAGATGAAGAGAGTGAGGCACAGAGAAGGTCGCACAACAAGGAAGTGGCAGAGCTGGGTTTAGAACCCAAGTCCTCTGACTCCCAGGCCCTTGCTCTTTCCACTGGTCCACGTTGCTTCCCTAAGTTTATTGTTGTACCGTACTCTCCCAAGCGCTTAGTACAGTGACTTTCACACCGTAAGCGCTCAATGAGTACGACTGAATGAATGAATGGAACATCTATCCATCAGCCAGGGGTATTTAGTGAGCACCTACTGTTGGCAGAGTATTGTAGAAATTTTCCATTCCACTTTCTCCACGGCAAAACCGAACTATTTCCATGAAATTTCCCCCTGCCTCTATCATGTAAACGTATCTGTATATCATTTCAGGGTCTTATTTTCCCCTCTAGATTATATAGGTTTGCAGAGAAGACCTGCGTCTCCTAGTTAATAGCGTCAGTAGAAATAGTATCAGCAGTAATGAGAGCAGAAGTAATAATTTTAGTAGAAATAATAATAGCAGTAGCAATAACAGAGAAGCAGTAGACAGTAGACAGAAGCAGCATGGCTCAGTGGAAAGAGCCTGGGCTTGGGAGTCAGAGGTCGTGGGTTCTAATCCCGGCTCCACCACTTGCCAGCTGTGTGACTTTGGGCAAGTCACTTAACTTCTCTGTGCCTCAGTTACTTCATCTGTAAAATGGGGATTAAAACTGTGAGCCCCACATGGGACAACGTGATCACCCTGTATCCCCCGGCGCTTAGAACAGTGCTTTGCACATAGTAAGCACTTAACAAATACCACCATTTATTTCATTTATTTAGAGAAGCAGCATGGCTCAGTGGAAAGAGCCCTGGCTTGGGAGTCAAAGGTCGTGGGTTCTAATCCCAGCTCCTCCTCTTGTCAGCTGGGTGACTTTGGGCAAGTCACTTCACTTCTCTGGGCCTCACTTCCCTCATCTGGAAATTGGGGATGTGAGCCCTATGTGGTACAACCTGATGACCTTGTCTCTATCTCAGCGCTTAGAACAGTGCTCGGCACATAGTTAGCACTTAACAAACACCAACATTAATATTAGTAGTAGTAGCAGTAGAGATTGTAATAATCACAATAGTAATAATAGTCTTATACTATCATATTAATAATAATGTTGGTATTTGTTAAGCGCTTACTATGTGTCGAGCACTGTTCTAAGCGCTGGGGTAGACACAGGGGAATCAGGTTGTCCCACGTGGGGCTCACGGTCTTAATCCCCATTTTACAGATGAGGTAACTGAGGCACCGAGAAGTTAAGTGACTTGCCCAAAGTCACACAGCTGACGAGTGGCAGAGCTGGGATTCGAACCCATGACCCCTGACTCCAAAGCCCATGCTCTTTCCACTGAGCCACGCTGCTTCTCTGTCTACTGCTACTACTGTCTACTATATTATACTTGTTAGTATATTATATTACATAATGTATTATATATACTATATATGTATTATATATACGATCTATATGTATAATGTATTCTATATACTATCTATGATACTATACTATACTATACTATCTATGATACTATACTATATATCAGCATATATATATATATATATATATATATATATATATATATATATATATATATATTACACTATATAGTATATAATTTAACATATTACTATATGTTGCATAGTGTATATATATATATATATATATATATATATATATATATATATATATATATATATATGCTATATACACACTATACTATATATATATATATATATATAGTATAGTGTGTGTATAGTATATCATTTATATTATATTCCTATACATCATTTAATGTATTATATATATTATATATTATATAATGTGCTATATATACTATATACAGTATGTTAAATAATATACTAATATATAGCACAGTCATATATACAGTGTGTATATATATATACATATATGTGTGTGTGTGTGTGTGTATATATGCGTGTGTATAATAATGTTGGTATTTATTAAGCGCTTACTATGTGCCGAGCACTGTTCTAAGCGCTGGGGTAGACACAGGGGAATCAGGTTGTCCCACGTGGGGCTCACAGTCTTAATCCCCATTTTACAGATGAGGGAACTGAGGCACAGAGAAGTTAAGTGACTTGCCCACAGTCACACAGCTGACAAGTGGCAGAGCTGGGATTCGAACTCATGAGCCCTGACTCCAAAGCCCGTGCTCTTTCCACTGAGCCACGCTGCTTCTCTCTCTCTCTCTCTCTCTATATATGTATATATATATGTGTATATATATGTATATATAGTATACCATGGTATATATTAGTATTATACTTATACTATACTATAGTAATAGCAGCAATAGCTATAGTAGTAATCTTGATAAACTCATTGTGGGCAGGGAAAGTACCAGCTAATTCTGCTGTATTGTACTGTCCCAAATGCTTAGTACAGTGCTCAGCACGTGGTTAGTGCTCAGTAAATACCACTGATGGACTGATTGATAGATAATAGGTAGTAACTGCAGCCATAGCGTTTATTGAGCTCCTGCATGGTCTGGTGCCAGATGTTTGGGAGGCCCAGAATGAAGAAATGAAGATGTGACACACTCCCTGCCCACAAGAGGTTTAGACGCTAAGCGGGGAGACATACCGACTTTACAACTAGAGAAGACTAAATTAAAGACAGTGAGCAGACATATTTATGGGTTAGTGCTGAGGGAGGTGTAAATTTGTTCAGAAGCACTAGACTTGGCTGAAGGGATGATGGGATTTAGAAAGTGGGAAGTTAATTGGGGAAAACTTGTGGAGGAGGTGAGATTTTAAGGAGGGTCTCTTAGTACAGTGCTCTGCACCCAGAAGGCCCTCAGTGAATGCTATTAATCGACTGACTCATCGATTGATTTCCAGACATTCCCACTTGTTTTCCTCTCCTACAAGCAGCTCCAGCTTGCTTGAACCTTTCTGGAGGAGCAGCGTGGCTTAGTGGAAAAAGCGCGTGGGTCAGAGGATTGAGTTCTAATCCCAGCTCTGCTACGTGCTTGCTGTATGACCCTGGGCAAGTCACTTCACTTCCTGTGCCTCAGTTATCCCATCTGTAAAATGGAGATTTAACACCTGCTCTCCCTCCTACTTAGATTGTGAACGCTGTACCTGTCTGACCTGTTCATCCTGTACCTTCCCCCAACGCTTTGTACGGGCGCGTACGATTTATTTATGGTAGTCCTTAAGTGCTTACTATGTGCCTGGGACTGTACTAAGCCCTGGGGTAGATACAAGCTAATCAGGTCGGACACAATCTCTCTCCCCAGTGGGGCTCGCAATCTTCATCTCCACTGTATAGATGAGGTAACTGAGGCGCAGAGAAGTGAAGTGACTTTCCCGAGGTCACCCAACAGACAGGTGGATTAGAATCCAAGTCCTTCTGACTCCTAAGCCCATGCTCTATCCACTAGCCCATCGGATACCAGATACCATTATTATCATTATTAGTGTTGCCATTGTTATTATTATTATGATTACTACTACATCTTTGGGATCTCCCTTGCCGGATTCACAGTGCTCAATTCCCAGCGAACCACGGGGCGGCCCCTCCCTGTAACTCCGTCTTTGTCTTTACTCTCACAACCCTCGGGCTCCACCCAAAGTCCTTCCACTCCACTTCGTCCATCGGCTCTTTCCTTCTCTCTCCCGGCCCCCGTCTCCCTGCCCACCTCGTGAATCGCGGTCCTTCTTACGCTCCCAACCCCTTCCGAAATCCCGTCGGTTCAGGGATGGCTCCTCCGTGGGCTTTCCCCCGTCACGGAGTTCGTTTCAACTGGCGTGGCTTGTGTCACGCCAGCCGTTCGTGCCCAGACAGGAATTCTTCGAGCTTCCTTCCTTGTGCTGACCCCTCCGCTCTTGCCAAATTTAGAGGATTCGATGAGGCCCCACTGAGCACAGCGACGTTTGTTCTAGAAAGACGCCTCTTGGTTCTGGCCCAAACTTGCCCCTGCCATCTCAGGAGCGCTTTTTGCCTTCCTGTCTCCTCACCTTATTGTAATCTCCCAAGCGCTCAGCCGTGCAAACAATAGGTGCTCAATAAATACCTCTGACTGATTGATTGATGCCCAAGTTTCTTCACCTGTAAAAATGGGGCCGGGCACTCTCTCCCTTCCCTAAAGGGACTCTGCCAGAGAAGAAATTTGTTCGCACTGACTTGTGGTGTCATGGGTTAGGGTTGTGTAATAACTAAGTATCGCTCCTAGGCTAGAGTTCAATCTTGCCCCTCCCCCCTCCCCTCTTCCGACCAAGGGCCCGGTGCTCTGACTTTAACTCCTTCGTTTCTGGAACTCCCTGTAGCCTCTCGGAACTCAGCCACCCCGCCCACGGTACTTACGTGAACATCTTTAAATCATATACTATAAATTACTTATCCTTTCGTATTAATGTCCGACTCCCACCCTACACTGTAATCTGGTTATGGGCAGGAAACGTGTCTGCCAATTCTCTCGTATTCTACTCTCCCAACGGCTTAGTACAGTCCTAATAGTAAGCGTTTAAGCAATACAACTGTTTGACCGATTGACTGATTGAAGTTGGCACTCTCCATGCCTTGAGATAGTGGCCCTATGCACCGTGCAGACAGAACAATAATAATAGCAATAATTGTGGTATTTGTTAAGCACTTACTATGTGCCAGGACCTTATTAAGCTCTGGGGGGATATAAGCAAATCAGGTTGGACACAGTCCCTGTCCCACAGTCTTAATCCCCATTTTACAGGTGAGGTAACTGAGGCACGGAGAAGCGAAGTGACTTGCCTAAGATCACAGAGTAGACAGGCGGCAGAGCCAGGATTAAAACCCATGACCTTCAGACTTCCAGCCCCATGCCCTCTCCACTACGCCATGCTGCTCCCCCAGACTCAGCAGGGCAGAGTTGGGGCAGCAGTGAGCAGTGAGTAGGTTGGGGTTCGAGGAGTGGAGTCATTCAGTCAGTCCATAGCAATTATTGAGCACTTACTGTGTGCAGAGCACTGTATTCAGCGCTGGGGAGAGTACGATGTAACGATAGACATATTCCTTTGAGTGTGGGGGTTGGGATGGAGTAGGACGCCAGCGAGGTTAGATGGGAGGGAGAGAGACGATTGAGGGCCTTGAAGTCGAGGGTGAGGGGTTTCTGTTTGATGCAGAGGCTGAGCCGCAGGCCGCTGGGCCCAAACCTTGCTCGAGACATGACCCGGGCTCCGTCGAACTCCCCGCGGATGCTGCCTGGACACTCTGAGCCAGACGGTGCTGGGAGGGGATGTGCGGGGATGTGTGGGTGTGCTGTTGGAGGAGGGAAGGAGGAGGGTCTCAAGAGGACCCCTTGAAGCTGCCCCCGTCAACAACAATGGAGAGGAAAGATGGGGATAAAAGGCAAACGTGGAAAAATGAGTCTCCTCAGGTCCCTGGACTGTAACCTCTCCGTGGGCAGGGAACGTGTCTACCATCTCCGTCGAATTCTATTCTCCCAAGAGCTTAGTACAGGATAAGCGCTCAATAAATAGCAAGGATGATGGGTCGCATCTAAAGAGGACTGCAGAAGGAACCATTAACATCTCCTCCAAGAGGCCTTCCCAGACCAAGCCCCCCCTTTCCTCTTCTCCCACTCCCTTCTCCGTCGCCCTGACTTGCCCCACAGCGCTTTTGTAGGGTCTGTAATTTATTTATTTATATTAATGTCTGTCTCCCTCCCCCCGCTCCAGAGTACAAGCTCGTTGTGAGCGGGGAATGTGTCTGTTTATTGTTGTGTTGTCCTCTCCCAAGGGCTTAGTACAGTCCCCGGCACACGGTAAGCGCTCAGAAAATACGAATGAATGAATGAACGCGCGTTTGCGATTGTCGCCGACTCTGAGCTTGTGAACGGAATCGTCTCCCTCATTTATGCCGCAATGTGACAAGAAATCTATTATACGCCTCATGAGAATTTTGCCTATGATTTGGGATGGTAAAGTCGAGGACTTAAAATTGAAATTGCCCCCTGCATAAAAAATCCTGGTGGTAAAAGAGAGTCCAGCGGCCACACGATGCATTAAAAAATGAGTATTCCCACAGTATCTAGGCTCTTCCAAAGCGTGGTCATGTCTTTCTCTCTCTCTCTCTTTCTGTCTCTCTCTCTCTCCCTCTCTACTGTAATAAATTCCAAACTCTGGCTATTTCCACCTTGACTTTGCTTCCAAGTGTATTCTGGCTCATTCATTTACAGGAGTTTCACGAAAATGCCTTCTGACTGTCTTAAATCACGCTTTTGCGTGTTTTTTGGCAAATAAAGGGTACCATTTAAAAAAGACAATGGCTTATAATTAAGTCCAATGAATTTAGTTCATTTGCTTCATTTAACCGTAATTAACTCTTCTTAAGGATGAATAGTGCCCTAGGGCAGGAGCTGTCTTGTTGTATTCTGAGAGCCAACATCTCTCTCTTTACATAATCTTTGTGTGGGAGAACAATAAAATCGTTGCAAAATTATGTGGTTAAAATGCAATATCATTTACATCCCCATTTTACGGTGCTAATGCTAATAGCAGTGCTCTTTTTAAATTTACTTTTCCCATAAAAAACAAGACTGTTACTCCCATTGTGAGAAAATATTAAACGGAAGCGATGAATATTTCGTTTCTTCTAAAATGTCAAGTTTTGTCTCCCATTCTTTCACTCCCATTTGGAGGGCTCGGACATTCTTGCGATCACTGAATCTGTGCTGAGGACTTCCAATTCGGAGCCACGGCATGGCTCAATGGAAAGAGCACGGGCCTGGGAGTCAGAGGACCTGTGTTCGAATCCCAGGTCCGCCACAGGCCTACTGTGGGTAAGTCGCTTCGCTTTTCTGTGCCTCCGTTCCCTCATCTGTAAAATGGAGATATGACACCTGTTCTCTCTCCTACTTAGTGAACCCAGTGTGTGACAGCAACTGGGTCTGACCTGATTATCTTGTATCTTCCCCAATACCTAGAACAGTGTTTGTCATAGACTAAGCACTCATCATCATTATTATCATTATTAACGTTATTATCGATAATAATGATAGTAACTCTTAAGGGTTCCATCGATGGATTAAAAATATCAGCCATTTCAGGAATATCTGTAGCAGGAAAAAGTCACACTGGTGTCTAAAACTTGGAAGTTGTCTTTAACCTGGCCTGCTCTTTCCGATCCTTTCGGGTTTCCTGGGGAGAGAGCGTGGCAGGGGGTTGAGAGTCAGGAGACCCAGCTCGGCCACCCCTCTGCTGTGTGATCTTGGGCAAAGCACTACCCTCTCTGTTTCCCCGTTTTCTCATCAGTAAAACAGGGATGAGAAGAAAACCAAAATTCCACTTACCGGTACATCGTTGGTGAAATAGGCGAGGGTAGAATAAGGGAGACTTCTGGCAGGTAGTTCCCCGATTCAAGGCTCACGGTCAAATGTGTTACCCCGAGTGATAGTTGAGCTTTATGGGCTCGGTAAAAATGCGAGAAAACAATTAAGGATGAAACTCGTCTGGCCGGTCTACTTGACGGCACCTTTTGTATGGGCTCAAGGAAGGAATTAACCAAGGAATGAAAATTTCCTTGTGTTACCCATTTAGAAATTAAAACGTCAACAACAATAGCCCCAACTTAGATGGATGACCTCACGCCCGGACAGAACCTACCTAAGGGGCTTCTCTGCAAGTGGGTGAATCAGGATGCTGAGTCAGTCGTGACTAATTTCCACGCCATGCTAACTCAGGGAGTTGGGGGACCCATTTGGCCCCTAGAATCGGCCCTGCCGATTGCCCATGGAGAAGGATTTTCAGCCTGGATTGCCGGGCCAGCGGAGCAGTGCACGGTATTCAGTAGCCATCTCTAGCACTTAAAAATAATAATAGTATCTGTTAAGAGCTTACTTGGTGTCAAGCATTGTTCTAAGTGCTGGGATAGATACAATATAATCGGGTTGGGCACGGTCGGTGTCCCACAAAGAGCTCGCAGTCTTAATCCCTATTTTGCAAATTAGGCAACTGAGGCACAGAAAAGTTAAGTGGCTTTCAAGTGGTGGAGTCAGAATCAGAACCCAGATCCTTCTGACCCCAGATCCACGCTCCGTCCACTAGGCCATCCTGCTTATCATTCACTTACTTATACCCCACATCGACACTTAAGTATATGAACTTTTTCCACGGTATATTTAATTATTTACTCTGTTTACTCTTTCATGGCATTTGTTAAGGCTTACTAGGCGTCATGCACTGTTCTAATTTCTGAAGTAGATACGAGTTTATCAGGTTAGACACAGTCCCTGTCAGTGAGTCAGTGGGTCATATTTTTCGAGTGCTTACCGGGCACAGAGCACTCTACTAAGCCCTTGGAAAAGTACAATTAAACAATAAACAGACACATTCCCTATCCACGGTGAGCTTATAGTCCAGAGGGAAAGACGGACATTAATATAAATAAATAAATTACAGATATATACTTGACTGCTGAGGGGCTGGGAGGGGTGAAAAGCAAAGGGAGCAGATCAGGGTGATGCAGAAGGGAGTGGGAGAAGAGGAAAGGAGGGCTTAGAGAAGCAGCGTGGCTCAGTGGAAAGAGCACGGGCTTTGGAGTCAGAGGTCATGAGTTCGAATCCCGGCTCTGCCACTTGTCAGCTGTGTGACTGTGGGCGAGTCACTTAACTTCTCGGTGCCTCAGTTACCTCATCTGTAAAATGGGGATTAAGACTGTGAGCCCCACGTGGGACATCCTGATTCCCCTGTGTCTACCCCAGCGCTTAGAACGGTGCTCGGCACATAGTAAGCGCTTAACAAATACCAACATTATTATTATTATTATTATTAGTCAGGGAAAGCCTCATGGAGGAGATGGGCCTTCGATAAGGCTTTGAAGGGGGGGAGAATAATTGTCGGTCCCTGTCTCACACGGGGCTCACGGTCTAAATAGGAGGGAGTAGGATTTAATCCCCATTTTATAGTTGAACAAACTGAGGTTCAGACAAGCTAAGTGACTTGCCCAAGGTCACGCAGCAAGCAATTGGCAGAATCTGGATTAGAACCCTGGTCCTCTGACTCCCGGGCCCATGCTCTATCCACGCTGCTTCTTGTAAGTATGTTTAGCTCTGTCATCCTATTAGAGCCTAATTCATTTAATTGTACTTACTGAGTGCTTACTTTGTGCAAAGCACTGTACTAAGAGCTAGTCTAATCTCCTCGTGGGGAGGAATGCATCGCATCTCTGCGTTCCATTCTCCCAACTGCTCAGCGCAGTGCAAGGCATCCGGTGGACGGTAGATTAATGTTGTCACCACTACAAGGATAGCTAAGGCTGCTGGAAGGAGGTGGAAGGAGAGGGACGAGGGAGACAACTGCCCCAGAGAGTGGGGAGGAATCCAGGACGGCTAAGTCACAGTCCCTGTCCCACATGAGGCTCCCAATCTAAGAGGCAGGGAGTGCAGGGATAGTAATAATAATAATAATAATTGGGGTATTTGTTAAGCGCTTACGATGTGCCAAGCACTGTTCTAAGTACTGGGTAGATACAAGGTGATCAGGTTGTCCCACGTGAGGCTCACAGTCTTCACCCCCATTTTCCAGATGAGGTAACTGAGGCACAGAGAAGTGAAGTGACCTGCCCAAAGTCATACAGCTGATAAGCGGCAGAGACGGGATTAGAACCCACCACCTCTGACTCCCAAGCCCGGGCTCTTTCCACTGAGTCACGCTGCTTCCCTATATCACAGCCCCGGCTTACAGACGTGAGAAGCGGCGAGGTCTTGTGGATAGAGCAGTGCCCGGGAGTCGGGGACCTGGCTTTTAATCCTGGCTCCGCCACCTGTCTGCTCTGGGATTTTGGGCAAGTCACTTCACATTTCTGTGTGTCGGTTACCTCATCTGTAAAATGAGGATTAAAACTGCAACTCTCATATGGGACAGGGACTGTGTCCAACCTGATTATCCTGTATCTAGCCCAGCGCTGAATACAGGACCTGGCACATAGTAAGCACTTAACAAATACAATTAAAAAAAAAAAAAAGAAAAAAGAGACACAAGGGATCGAAGTGACTTGTCCAAGGTCACGCAGCAGACCAGTGGCAGAGCCGGTGGTCTTCTGACTCCCAGACCTTTGCTTTTTGCTCTAGGGTGTGCTGCTTCAGTGAAACATAGGATTTATGAAGCCCTTGCTGCGTAGACAACATGGCAGTCAGTGGTTGGGAGAGTACGGCGGAGATGAAAGACACGGTCCCTGCCCTTGGAAAATGTGCAATCTAATGGGAGAACTGAGCAGACAAAGAGTATTTACGATTAATGGGAATGGGAGAGGGGAATTAAGTTTTAGCTGCTGATGGCAAGAATAAAACGGACAGGTGAATAAGTGAATAGAGTAAGTTGACAGATCTACGCTCATTAGGGCGGCTGGGGAGAGCCGCACCTTGGGCGATTCGGATCGATACGTACAGCGATCAATGGTATTCGATGAGAGCTTGCTGCGCGCACAGCGATACGCTAAGCGCTTGAGAGAGGACGATACGCACGAGTTGGCAGACACGTTCCCTGCCCACAGGGAGCTTCCGGTCTAGAGGTGTAGGCAGACATTCACATAAATAAATTTGGAGAGGGCGTTTCAGGCTCTGGCCACGGCCGGGGGGCGGGGGGAGAGGGGGTGAACGTGGGGTCATATTTGGGACAGACAAGAGCGAGGCACAATGAGAACATGGATTTGGGAGGAAGAATGAACACCGGCTGGGGAAGAGCGGAGAAAGAGAGCAGACGTATAGGAAGGAGAAAGTTGGCAGGCGGCCTCCAAGTCGGATGTCGGGAGTTTCTGCTTGACGCGGATGGAAAATGGGAGGTTTATGACGTGTGGAGAGATGCTTTGAATCTGATAGAAAGAGGGTTCCAGAGTGTGCTGAGGCAGTATTTTAGTCAGAGCTGGTTCCAGGGTGGTGGCCGTTTGGGTGAAGAGGAAGAGGAGGATCCGGGAAGGAAATGTGGTAGAGGAAAGACCGGCGGTATTTACCGCCAGGGGTAATTTATGTAAAAACCGATCCACCGGGAACCCCAGGAAGGTACCGGCCGTGCGTTGAATTTCCACACACATCTTCTTCCAAATCCACAACTGCGATACTCAGATTACCAAGAAGTTTCGTCTTCTCCCAAGCGCTTAGTAAAGGGTTCCTCGCACATGAGAGCTCAGTAAATACTACTCCGATCGATCGATTGACTGACTGAGAGTAGGAAGCACAGAGAACTCCAGCCAATGATCTCTCTTAGTCTCTCCAAGTCCCAGGGTCTTTGGGCTCCTTTCTCCATTACTGATTCCAAACGCCGGGACGTGAGAATGAGGCTTTCTGTGTCTCGACCAGGACCATCACTGGTGGAGAGGCCAGGGCTAAGCGGAAGGGAGGACAGGAGGTCAGAAACAGCTAAATAATAATGATAATGTTGGTATTTGTTAAGCGCTTACTAAGTGCAGAGCACTGTTCTAAGCGCCGGGGTAGACATAGGGGAATCGGGTTGTCCCACGTGGGGCTCACAGTCTTCATCCCCATTTTACAGATGAGGGAACTGAGGCCCAGAGAAGTGAAGTGACTTGCCCACAGTCACACAGCTGAGGCAGTGGGAGTGGCTACCACCACCCGTCTTACAACCAGGGTCCACACTGTACCTGCCGAGGGTGTGGTTAGGTTGATGATGACGACAGAATATGTGGAAATCCAGGATATAGGGAACTTCACACCCAGTGCTTCTCTGCTTCCTCCTTAGATGGAAAGGAACTCTGGGGGACTAAGGATGGAATTATGGAGACCTCTTTTAGTGGGGCTCAATCGATCAGTGGTATTTATGGAGCGCTTACTATGTGCAGAGCACTGTACTAAGCGCTAGGGAGAGTACAACGGAATTAGCAGGCGCGTTCCCCGCCCACGGCGAGCTTACATCACAACCCTCTTCTACCTCCCACTACCATCCTGCGCTATTGGAGAGGCCCATCTTCAGAGTCAGGCTCAAAGATGAGATCATAAAAAGGCAGTCAGTCAATCCATCGATCGATCGGTCGCATAATTGAAAGCTTACTCTGTGCTAAGCACTATACTCACGAAGCGCACGGAAGAATACAACAGACTTAGAAGGCCCGATCCCTCGAGGTGAGGAGTTTACACTCTAGTGAGGGGTTACAGACATTAAAAAGACTACAGATAGTAGTTTATCTGTAGAGAAGTGATATTACCTAGTGGATAGAGCACGGGCTTGGGAAGGATCTGGGTTCTAATTCCGACTCCGCCACTTGTCTGCGGGGTGACTTTGGACAAGTCGCTTCACTTCTCTGTGCCTCGGTTCCCTCATCTGTCAAACGGGGATTAAGACTGTGAGCCCTATGTGGGACAGGTACTGTGTCCAACCTGATTAGCTTGGGTCTACCCCAGTGTTTAGTACAGAGCCTAGCACACGCTATAAATGAAAAAAAAAATAGGGCGAGCAACGGAGCTTAAATATAGGAATATAAGTGGTACCGGGGAGCACCCATGTGATTTGGAGGTGATTACCCTATAACATGACGTGGAAGCCCTGAAGTGGAAGTAGGGGAAGTGGAATAGAAGCGAGAGAGTCGAGAGCCCAGGGCGGTGAGAACTGGGAATTCCCAATGCCTGACTCAAAGTCTCCCCGGTTTGACTTACTGTTCACATACTCACTTCTCCCGTTCTTCCATCTGTTCAGAACTCCCTCCAGCCTCGGTCCGGCCAGAGCACGTCCCTCCCCACCTTCAAAACCTCCTGCGATATCAACCTCTCCCGGTGACATTCCCTCATTCATTATCATCTTCCCGGTCATGTTGTCTCATCAGCCACTTTAACCCAAGGGTGGACAACTGTTTATGGCCTGCATTTATGCATTTGTTGATTTCTTTGTTCATTCATGCATGCGTTTCTTTATTTGCTTGCTTTTGCTTTCATTATTATCATTAATGGTATTTGTTAAGCGCTTACTATGTGCCAAGCACCGTTCAAAGCGCTGGGGTAGATACAGGGTAAGCAGGTTGTCCCACGTGGGGTTCATAGCTTTAATCTCTAGGTTACAGATGAGGTAACTGAGGGAGAGAGAAGTGAAGTGGCTTGCCCAAGATCACACAGCAGACAAGTGGCAGAGCAAGGTTAGAACCCAAGTCCTCTGACTCCCAAGCCGTGCTCTTTCCACTAAGCTACGCTGCTTCCCTAATTTATTCCTCCCAACCTCCCCAGCCTCTAAGTTCCTTGTGGGCTGGGAACGTGTCTGCCAACATTATCCTATGTTCCTAAACCTGTATTCCATTTGTTGTGATACATTTGGCAATTTCTTTGTGCTTATCTCCGCCATTAAGATTGTAAATCCCTTGAGGGCCGAGACTCCCAGGATTTTTCCTTCCATTGTATGTTCCCAGGGTAATGTCAGTGTCCTGCGCACAGAGAGGATAAATGAATGCTGAGGAGGACAAGAATGATGATGATGCCCATGGTGATCATGAAGACGGTAATGATGGAATGGTAACGGTAACAAACGCCAACCGATCAATCAGTCGTATTTATGGAGCGCTCACTGCGTGCAGAGCACTGTACTAAGTGCTTGAGAGAGTACAATACAATATATCATATTAAAAAAGTGTGGCGATCGGAGCTTGAGATGCCCAAGGTCATTGATAAAGTGTGGCGATTGGAGCTTTAGATTTCTAAAGTAATTGATAAAACCATAAGGGCTTCAGAAGCAAAAGGTTCCCCCATCTTGCCCCGGTCACTGTATGTCATAATAATAATAATAATATTGTTGGTATTTGTTAAGCGCTTACTAAGTGCAGAGCACTGTTCTACGCGCTGGGGTAGATACAGGGTAATCAGGTTGTCCCATGTGGGGTTTACAGTCTTAATCCCCATTTCACAGATGAGGTCACTGAGGCACAGAGAAGGGAAGTGACTCGCCCACAGTCACACAGCTGACAGGTGGCAGAGCCGGGCTTCGAACCCATGACCTCTGACTCCCCAGCCCGGGCTCTTTCCACTGAGCCACCCTGCTTCTCCAACCCATCAGTCAGCCAATCGAGCGAGGGTTATCAATAGTTATCAATATTTTAGTATTATTATTTAAATGTGGCTTATTGTGGATATGAATACACGTATCAATATGTATCCACCATTCTATTACATTATATTAATGGATTGTATTAAACATTTAACCCAATATTTATCGAGGGTTACTCTGTGCAGTAACCTCTCCTAAGTGCTCGGTAGACAATCGCTCTCTGAATTGGTAGACGGGATCCTTTGAGGCAACAAGCTTCCTCCACTCATCGAGTCACCAATCACTCAATCAGTGCTATTTACTGAGCGCTTGCTGGGTGCAGAGAACTGTCGTAAGCACTCGGGAAACTACGGCACAACAATCCACCCATCAGTGGCATTTACTGAGCGCTTACTATGTGTTTTTGAGTGCTTGCTATGTGCCGAGCACTGTTCTAAGCGCTTGCGAGAACGTTCCCGCCCGTAATGGTAGATGTGATCTCTGCTTACCAGGAGCTTACAGTCAGTCTCCGGAGAGGAGACAGACCTTCTTAAAATAAAATTAGTTCGAAGAGACCCTTTGGGTTAGAGGGATTTCAGGAGGCATTTGAAGGTGGGGAGGGTTGGGGTGTGGTGGATGTGATGGCCGAGGGGAGAGGGAGTTTCAGGCCCGGGGGATGACCTGAGTGTAAACTCGCTGTGGGCAGGGAATGGGTCTGGTTTTTTTAATATATCGTGCTCTCCTAAGTGCTTAGTACAGTGCCCTGTAGGTGCTCAATAAATACGACTGACTGACAAGGAAGCAGAGGCCGGCGAGAGATGGGCTTGGGAGCAGTGAAAAGTGGGCCCAGGGAAACAGAAATAGAGGACAGCTAATAAGAAAGGTCGAGAGAGGTAGGTGGAGAGCCCTAAATCCAACGGGAAGGAGTCTTGCTCGACGCGCAGGGAGACGGGCAAGAGGCTTCCGAGAAAATACCGTCCATCCTTCCGTAAGACACGTTCACGCCGCGCGTTTTGGATTGAGAAGAGGGTGGGGAACTGGGCAGGTTCTTTGGGCAGGGTTCTTTCAAAGAGGCGTGTTTGTCAGGAGAAGACGCAGTGCAATAATGGAGATAACAGCTGTGTGCCGATTCGAGGCCTAGGTTACAGCTTACACACCACGCTGCAAGTTTTCCTTAACTCGGGGTTTGTCAAAACCATCACTTCCGTGTTAACAGAGAACAGACCCACGGAAACCCATAGCAACGACAGCGACGACGGGAAAAATCAAGTTCCGCTCACTAAGGCCCGGCTGAGTAATGAGTTAGCTCATTCTAGGCTCTAAGCTCTTTGTGGGTTAGGAACGTGCCTAACAATTCAGTGAAATTGTTATATTGTACTTTCCCAAGAGCTCTGTGCAGGGTTCTGCGCACAGTAATCGCTCAATACAATTGATTGATGGACTGAGTAGTACTGTCATTGGCTATTTGAGGGGCTACTTCAGAGAATGGATTATTGTTTTCATTTTAAAAAAATCGAATGACGGAATAAAGAACATCTGATTAGAAGCTAGAATTCGCCACACGATTTTGACTGAGGTTTTTTTTAGGAATGAAAAAACAACTCAAATAGAGCGGTAATTGTTGTTTGTTTATTTAGCAGTAATTCACAACTTCTTCCATTGCAACCACTTTTCTTCCTCGTACTCGTGCGTCTTAGTGCTGGACATTAATGGTTAGACCGGTTTTTTTCCTTCTGGGGAAGTTTCATAATCTAACCTCTTTCTGCCATCAATTTGCTAGCAAGTCCGTGAGCATTTAACCTCAAAACAGATAGCCGCAGAGTCACAAAGCTCTCATTAAAACTGAAATCTCATTTCCAACCTATTTTCAACTTTCCCGGAATAAATGATTTGTACCTGAGGTTCTGAATGAGCAAAAGAGAATGAATCCATGTTGATAAACTTTGAAAGCAATATCAAGTTGACAAGCTAAGCAGCAGTGAATTATTTCCATAGACCTAAATCACGAGGTACTAGACAAAGACATATAAATTATATCCTCACACCCAAGTATCTGGGTGATGCATCTTTGAGAAATGGGTACCTGGAAATGGTATTTATTAAATGCCTCCTAAGTACAACTTTGGGGCGTCTATTAAGTACAATGCCCCGGACGAAGCCTTCGGAGGGTGCAACGGAAGCAGAGCAAATCAGTGGGAGCGAATCCCTCCCGAGGTTGGTCGCGTGGGGTCATTCCAGGTTTCTGAGGCTTCGGTTCTATCCGGTTCTCCAAACTGTCACAGAATCGATAAATCAATGGTGTTGACTGACCGCTTACGAGAACATTGTAATTTCCTCCTTGGGAGAGTGCAAAACAACAGAGTTGCAGACCCGTTCCCTGCCCACAAGGAGCTTACAGTCCACAGGGAGAGACAGACAATATATTAAATTACGGTTAAGTCCGTAAGTGCTGTGGGGCTGAGGGTGGGGTGGATATCCGAAAGCAGCGTGGCCTAGTGGGCCTGGGCGTCAGAAGGAAGGACCTGGGTCCTAATCTCACGTCCGTCATTTGTCCGCTGCGTGACCTTGGACGAAGCACTTCACTTCTCTGTGCCTCAGTTACCTCATCTGTGAAACGGGGATTAAGACTGTAAACCCCATGTGGGACAGGGACTGTGCCCAACCTGATTTGCTCCTATCCACCCGGGCTTAGTACGGTGCCTGGCACATAGTCAGGGCCTAACAGGTACCAAAATCATCACTATTATCAGGAGTAAAACCCATTCAGAATTATTTTGTGCGACGAAGCTTAGAAAACTGGTTTGAGAAGCAGCATGGCCTAGTGGAAAGAGCTCAGTCCTGGGAGTCGGAGAACCTGAGTTTTAATTCTGGCTCTGTCGGTTGCTTTCTGTGTGATCTTGAGCAAGTCATTTGGCTTCTCTGTGCCTCAGTTTCCCCAACCGTAAAATGAGGATTAAATGCCCGTTCTCCCTCCCTCCTTGAACCGTGAGCCCCATGGGACAACGCCCAGCCTAACTTGTATCTACTCTACCACTTAGAACAGTACTCAGTGTTTAACAAATGTAATAATAATAGCATTAAGGAAATACCAATATTCCCCCCACCCCCCTCAAGTGCAAAGGTTCTGCGAAGGGAAATCCAAGGTAAGCTCGTTGTGGGTAAGGAACGTATCTACCAACTCTGTTGCACTGTACTCTCCCAAGAGCTTAGCACAGTGTTCAGCACACAGTAAGTACTCAATAAATCCCATTGATCGATAGGGAAATGAATAGACAATTATAGGGTCCGGACCTACACGGCCTGTGGAAATCACTGGGCTGCGTAGGTCACGGTTCCCAAAGCACTTAGTACGGACAGTCCGTTCCACAAGGTATGCACTCAGTAAATGTCACTGTTTGATCAGTAGAAGGGGTTTTCATTAAGATGATCTGTAGGAGAGTGTGCGAGATTGGGAAGAAGATGGAGCAATCTCATTTGGCAGGTGAATTTAAGCCCAGGGTGGAGTGGGCGAAGAAGGTCCCTTAGGATCGAATGGTGGAAACAGCAGTGCTCTTTAAGGGTCAGACCTATGGGATTCATTCAATCGTATTTATGGAGCGCTTACTGTGTGCAGAACACTATAGTCCTTAGCAGGGGATGGATATGAACCCGAATCAATTCACCATGGCTTCTGGGGGCATTTGGGTAACTCACCATCCTTCCCTGAATAAATCTGAACACTCCTGAGTATTCCAAGGGGCCTCCCCATCCAACTGGGAAGGTCTGTCTAACTAGGAGCACCTTACCTATCAAGACTAGAAACTCGCGGGCGGGGAATTTGTCTGTTTTATATCTTACTCTCCCAAGCATTTAGTACAGTGTTCTGCACAGAATAAGCACTCAAAAAATACGAGTGACCTGTCTAGTTGGGAGGAACCAGTTAGACTGTAAGATCCTGGAGGATAGTGATCAGGGAGTGACCGAAGCAGCGTTGACTGGTAGAAAGAGCCCCGGCCTGGGAGTCAGCGGGACCTGGGTTCTAGTCCCGGCTCTGCCGCTTGACTGCTGCGTGACCTTGGGCACGTCGCTTCGCTTCTCTGGACCTCAGTTACCTCATCTGGAAAATGGGGATTAAGACCGCGAGCCCCACGTGGGACGTGGAGTGATTACATGGAGTGATTATCGTGTATCCAGCCCAGCGATCAGTGCAGTACTTGGCACATAATAAGCGCTTAACAAATACCACAGTTATTATCGGGTTTACCAATTTTCTTGTAGGAGCAAGTACTTAGTAGGGTTCTCTGCGGAGAGGGAGTGTTTAATTGAGGATCACTGATTGACTTATTAGTCGATTGGAGGAACCTTCCATCTTCTCATTTAGATAGATGAGCCGATGATGTCGTCTCTGTTCCTAGCATGGGAGGGGGACGCACACCTGTTGGTCCTCTGCTCTCCCATGTACCGAGGGGGTTGCAGAAGTAGTGATGGTATTTACTGGGCGCCTATTTTGCGCAGGGCCCCGGACGAAGCTCTTGGGAAATACTGCAAAAGCGCAGTCAATCAGCGGTATTTATTGAGTGCTTACCGCGTGCGGCGCACCGTACTAAGCATTTGGGAGAGTAGTGATAATAATAATGTTGGTATTCGTTAAGCACTTACTATGTGCAGAGCACTGTTCTAAGTGCTGGGGTATACAGGGTAATCAGGAGGCTCACAGTCTTCATCCCCATTTTACAGAGGAGGTCACTGAGGCACAGAGCAGTTAAGTGACTTGCCCACAGTCACACAGCTGCCAGATGGCAGAGCCAGGATTCGAACGATACAGTAGAGTTGGTAATAATAATAATTGGGATACTCGTTAAGAGTTTACTATGTGCCAAGCACCGTACTAAGCCCTGGGATAGATAGAATAATCATCAGGTCCCACAGCCTAAGTAGGAAGGCCAACGGGTATCGAATTGCATTTTGCAAATGAGGGAACTGAGGCACAGAGACGCTAAGTGACTTGACCAGGGTCACACAACAGGTAAGTGGCAGAGCTGGGATTAGAACCCAGGACTTTCTGACTCGCAGGCCCGGGTTCTAGCCACCAGGCTAAACTGCTTCTCTGGACACAAACCCTCTTCACGAGGAGTTTACAGTCTAGAGGGGAAGGCAGACAGTAATATAAATAAATTACAGATATGTACATAAGTGCCGTGGGGCTGAGGGACAAGTGAATATAATAATTATGGTATTTGTTAAGCGCTTACTATGTGCCGAGCACTGTTCTAAGCCCTGGAATAGATACAAGGTAATCAGGTTGTCCTACGTGAGGCTCACAGTTTAAGGGCTCACAGTTTAATCCCCATTTTACAGATGAGGTAACTGAGGCACAGAGAAGTTAAGTGACTTGCCCAAGGTCACCCAGCCAGACAAGTGGCAGATCGGGGATTAGAAGCCACGTCCTCTGACTCCCAAGCCCGTGCTCTTTCCACTGAGCCACGCTGCTTCTCAGAAATAATAATAATAATAATGTTGGTATTCGTTAAGCGCTCACTATGTGCTGAGCATTGTTCTAAATGCTGGGGTAGATACAAGGTAATCAGGTTGTCCCTCGTGGGGGTCACGGTCTTAATCCCCATTTTACAGATGGGGTCACTGAGGCACCGAGAAGTTAAGTGACTTGCCCAAAGTCACCCAGCTGACAGGTGACTGTCTCTATCTGTTGCCGACTTGCGCGTTCCAAGCGCTTAGTACAGTGCTCCGCACAGAGTAAGCGCTCAGTAAATACTGTTGAATGAATGAATGGTGGAGCCGGGATTAGAACCCATTCATTCATTCATTCAATCATATTCATTGAGCGCTTACTCTGTGCAGAGCACTGTACTAAGCGCTTGGAATGGACAAATCGGTAACAGTGCCCTTTGATAGGCTTACAGTCTGACCTCTGACTCCTAAGCCCGGGCTCTTTCCACTGAGCCAAGCCGCTTCTTGTATATCAGGCGCTTACGCATCCCCTGCCCACAAGGAGGGTGCACTCCAATGGGGGCGGATAGAAAGATTCACAAGCAGTGGAGACCCGCTAACGTTACCGAAGGTGCAGGCTCCGTCGGGCCCAAGTCCGGCGAGGGAGACATCGGGCCCGAGAACCGGAATGAAGCCGTGGGTTTCGGGGCTTGGTTTTTTCAGACGCCCCCCGCCCCCCCCCCACCGTGCCCTCTCATCCCCCACGGGCCACTTCCCCGCCGAGCGAGTGGGCAGAAACGGGAGCAGGCGGCGGTTTCCCAACCCTAATTAGTCACCTGGCATAAATCGTGACCTGCCTTGACGAGAGGCCTCCACAGCTCCGAAAGCCGCAACCTTCGTGTTTCCTCCGTCCCTCGCTCACCTTCAGTTTTCAGTCTGCTGCTAAATCCTGTCAGCTCTTCCTGCGCAGCACTTCCCGGAGACACCCCTTCCTCTCCATCTCCAAATGGCCGCCACCCTGGTCAAGGCGATTATTATGTCCTGGCTAGACTACTCAGTCAGCTTCCTCACTGCTCTCCCCTCTTCCGCCCTCTCCCCTCTCCGGGCCGGATTCCTCTCTGTTACCGGATCATTTTTTTTCCAAAATGGCTTGCCAGTTCTCAAGGACCTACGGTGGTCACCAGTTCCTCTCCATATCGAACAGTAACTCCTCATTACTGGATTTAAGAAGATCCTTCGGCTCTCTCCCTCTGAAATATCAACTCTCTTCTCTTGGGAGAAGCAGCGTGGCTTAGTGGATAGAGCAGGGCCCTGAGCGTCAGAAGGACCTGGGTTCTACCCATGTCTGCTGTGTGACTTTGGGCAAGTCACTGAACTTCCCTGGGCCTCAGTCACCTCATTTGTTAAATGAGGATTAAGAGTGAGAGCCCCATATGGGACAGGGACTGTATCCAATCTGATTAATTTATATCTATCTTAGCACTTAGAACAGACCTTGGTATCTAGTAAGCATTTAACAAGTACCATTTATTTCTTCTCCCACTACACCCCAGCTCACACCACCATTTAAAGAAGAATAAAGCCAGCCTGTGATAACAATCTAATAAAATATAACGGAACCAGCTTAACCGTTCTGCACAGTTCTCCTCCAGGATAATTGGCAAACTCCCTGGCTATCGTAGCTATTTCCCTCTCCCCAAAGTCCTTTATCTTTAATGAGCGAGGTCTGGTGAAACACTTTCCATTCTACTATTCGATTCCTATTTGATTTAAATATGGTTATCGTTAAAAATAGTAACTCACTCTACTTCTATGTTTCATTCTCTACGTATACCCGATTATTTCGAACTGCATTCTCATCGGGCTAGGCCCAAGTTCACGTCGATATCTCCGGAAAGGTAAAAGTGCAAAGTGTGTGATTTCTAGAAGTCAGATTGTTTATGTTTATGTCTCGTTTCGTTCTGTTTTGCTTTGCTGTCTATCTCCCCCGTTCAGACTGTGAGCCCGTCACTGGGCAGGGATCGTCTCTATCTGTCGCCGAATTGTACCTTCCAAGTGCTTACTACGGTGCTCTGCACGTAGTAAGCGCTCAGTAAATACTATTGAATGGATGAATGAATGTTTAATAATAATGTTGGTATTTGTTAAGCGCTTACTATGTGCAGAGCACTGTTCTGAGCGCTGGCGTAGACACAGGGGAATCAGGTGGTCCCACGTGGGGCTCACGGTCTTCATCCCCATTTTACAGATGAGGTCACTGAGGCACAGAGAAGTGAAGTGACTCGCCCACAATCACACAGCTGACGAGTGGCAGAGCCGGCATTCGAACCCATGACCTCTGACTCCAAAGCCCGGGCTCTTTCCACTGAGCCACACTGCTTCTTTAGAAATAATACCTGCCCCCCCCCCCCGCCCATTGCAATTAGAAATAACATCTCGCCCCTGCCAGATCCCAGTTGGAAATATCTGGCCCTTCCCCGATCCCGGTTAGAAATCGCATCTGCCCTCTCCCCAGACGCAGTTAGAAATAATATCTACCCACTCCCCGATCGCAAATCCTTTTAAGGGTTTACAAGGGGAATTTCCCAAATCGGGTACCTTGCAAATTTCCTTTTAGTTCGGCCTAATCTCCCTGGACACTTTGATTTCAGGGTTACAGGGTGCAACGCGTTCCCACAGGCTCCCAGAGAAAGGAGCATGTTTATCGAGAGGCTGGGATGGGCCCGGGGGGGGGGTCTGGATCGGGCCTGTTTTACAGGTCGGCGATGCCATCTACAGGACGATGCCTTTCAGGACAAAATGCCCAATCGATAGTATTTGATAGTATTTATTGAGCGCCTACTACTACTACTAATGATGTTGGTATTTGTTAAGCGCTTACTATGTGCTCCGAAGCACTGTTCGAAGCGCTGGGGTGGACACAGGGGAATCGGGTCGTCCCACGGCGGGCTCGCAGTCTTCATCCCCACTTTACCGGTGAGGTCACTGAGGCCCAGAGAAGTGAAGCGACTCGCCCACAGTCACACAGCTGACAGGTGGCGGAGCCGGGATTGGAACCCGTGACCTCTGACTCCAAAGCCCGTGCTCTTTCCACTGGGCCACGCTGCCTACGTGCAGGGCACTGTACTGAGCGCTCGGAAAGTACAATTCGGCAACGGAGACGATCCCCGCCCGATGACGGGCCCGCCGTCTAACTGCCCACCGTCTTCTGAGACACGGTGCGGACCTTCGTGATGTAGACAGATCGCGTTTCACAGTGGGAAGGGTCTTCCGGTGGTCTATTTCATTCATCCATTCACCCAATAGTATTTATCGAGCGCTTACTACGTGCAGAGCACCGGACTAAGCGCTTGGAATGGACGGATCGGTAACAGATAGAGACGGACCCTGCCCTTCGACGGGCGCGCGGTCTAATCGGGGAAAGAAACGTCCGCCCGAACGGGGACGTGAACCCCGGACCCTCAGATTAAAAGTCTGATACTCTACCGACTGAGCTATCCGGGCATTTCCATTTTAATTTGAAAAATCGGCTCTTGACTTGGGCCCTGAGCTCTCTCAGATCATTCCAGGGCTTCTCCTAAGAAGAACTGAAGCGGCGAGGCCTAGGTGGTAGAACTCGGTCCCGGAGACAGAAGGACCCGGCTTCTAATCCCGGCTCCGCCACTCGACTGCTGTGTGTCCTTGGCCGAGTCACTTAATGTCTCCATACGTCGCTTGCTTCATCTGAAAGATGGGGATTAAGACTGAGCCCCGTGTGAGACGGGGACCGTGTCGACTGCGCTCGACACAGTCGCGCGACATTATTAATACTGTCGACGGTCGTGTTAATAAATACTATTACTACGAGCGCCGACTGACCGATTTGAATGTCGCGGCTCTGAGCGGGACCTGAGGGGTGAATTTGGGGTGGGACTACAGAGGGAGGGGCCCACGGGGGTGAGGTTAAGAGAGAAACGATTGACTGAGGGCCAATAATAACAACGGTATCCGCGAAGAGCTCAAACGCCAAGCGCTGTTCTAAGCGCTGGGGGAGATGCAAGGTTATCGGATTGTCCCAGGTGGGGCTGACAGTCTTCATCCCCGTTTTACAGATGAGGTAATCGAGGCACAGAGAAGTTAAATTACCTGTCCAAAGTCACACAGCTAAGTGGCAGGATTAGGACCCGCGACCTCTGCCTCCCAAACTCCACTAAACCACGGTGCTTCTCACAGACCCACCCACAAGGGCCCAGATACGTGGATCCACCCAAACATGCACCCGTACCCTCACCCGCATTCTCTCTCTCTCTTTCTTTCTCTCTTTTCAGGCAATGACACGTAGACACGAGATGTTGGGTTGGTGGGGAGTGAAGACGAGACTGGACTCCACCCGTTCTGAAGAGGTTGTTCCTCACTAAGAATGATGTGGAAGAGTCCCACCCCCACCCAGGAGCCCTGAACTGCCTCCTTCTTCCCTCTGACCCACTTAAATAATAATAATAGTAATTGTGGCATTTGTTAAGCATTTACTATGTGCCAAGCATCGTACTAGTTAGTGCTTAACAGATGCCATAATTAGTACGCTCCGGGCTGGATGCAAGCAGGGTTGGACCCAATCTCTGTCCCACGTGGGGCTCACGGTCTCAATCCCCATTTTACAGATGGGGGAACTGAGGTCCAGAAAAGTGAAGTGACTTGCACGAGATCGCAGGGGAGAAAAGTGGGGGAGCCAGGATTGGAACCCAAGTCCTTCTGATGCCCAGGCCCGTGCCCAGGCCACGCTACCTCTTACCAGGTGGGATGGGACTGGAGACCCAAGAAGCTGGGAGGGCGTAGACTGGTCCTTTCGGTGCTCGTGGTGCTGTTTAGGATGCTGGCTAATGATAATAATAATAATGTTGGTATTTGTTAAGTGCTTACTGTGTGCCAAGCACTGTTCTAAGCGCTGGGTAGATACAAGGTAATCAGGTTGCCCCACACGGGGCTCACCGTCTTCATCCCCATTTTACAGCTGAAGTAACTGAGGCACAGAGAAGTTAAGTGACTTGCCCCGGGTCACACAGCTGACGATAATTGGGGTATCTGTTAAGCGTTTACTAGGTGCCAGGCATTGTTCTGAGCGCTGGGCTAGATACAAGATTGGATACAGTCCCTGCACCAAATAGGACTCACAGTCTTAATCCTCATTTTACAGATGAAGGAACTGAGGCACAGAGAAGTGACGCGACCTGCCCAAGGTCACACAACAGAAAAATGGTGGAGCTAGGATTGGAACCCAGGTCCTTCTGACTCCCAGGCCCATGTTTTATCCACTAGGCCACGCTGCGTCCCTGGCAGCGTGGCTCAGTGGAAAGAGCCCGGGCTTGGGGGTCAGAGGTCATGGGTTCAAATCCCGACTCGGCCACTTGTCAGCTGTGTGACCGTGGGCAAGTCACTTCACTTCTCTGCGCCTCAGTTCCCTCATCTGTAAAATGGGGATTAACTGCGAGCCTCACGTAGGACAACCCGATTACCCTGTATCTCCCCCAGTGCTTAGAACGGTGTTCTGCACAGAGTAAGCGCTTAACAGATACCAACATTATTATTATTCATTCAATAGTATTTATTGAGCACTTACTATGTGCAGAGCGCCGTACTAAGCACTTGGAATGTACAAGTCGGTAACAGATCGAGACAGTCCCTGCCCTTCGATGGACCTACGACGACGGGCTTACAGTCTGACAATAATACTATGATTATTCTTATATGATGATGTACAGAGGTTGTCTGCTCGTGTCCTTCTGAATTCCTGGATCCCTGACCCTCCCACCCTGGCTCCAGAGTTGCTGCATTCCATTCCCAGATCCCGATGACCGCGGGGCCATTTCGAACTCAGGCAGAGGAGGCTGGCTCCTTTCCGGTTTTCGGGCACTGGCGATCCTTAGTTTGATCCTAGGCCGTGACTTTCGGGGCTGCGGAACCCCTTCAGCACCTCTGAAAAGCCATGAATAATGATTGTGGTATTTGTTAAGCGCTTACACACGCCAAGCAATATCCCAAGCCCTGGGGTAGACAGAAGATAATCAGGTCCCACGCGGAGGTCCCATTTTAAATAAAGTGGAGAACAGGGATTGAATCCCCGTTTTGCAGATGAGGGAAATGAAGCCCAGAGAAGTGAAGTGACTTGTCCAAGGCCACTCAGCGGGTAAGTGGTGGAGCCGGAATTAAAACCCAGGTCCTTGGACTCCCAGCCCCGTGATCTTTCCACCAGGCAACGCTGCTTCTCTTAAAGTAAGGTACCGAGCCCCGGTGAGAAGGGAAAGGCAGGTAAGGCTTCCCCAGGGGCAATTTGGCACCTCCCTCCAGGAGAACTGTGACCAAGAGCGAGTAATGGGATGGAATGAGGATTTCCCTTTCCTGTGAGAATTTTATCGATGAATTTCCGGCGTCACGTGGGGCTGAGCGTCCGTCGTGCACTCGGCAATTGCAGCACTAAACATTTAATGTGAAATTTCAGAATGAGCAGCTTTCAGAGACCGTAACTAAACCGTATACGGTACTAAATATCGATGAACAAGAAAGGGTATCCCTCCCTTCGCCTCCCTCGTCCCCTCCCGCCACGCGTTGCCTCGTCCCAGGAACTCCTTCGTCAGCGATGAATGAGTCTTCCCTCGGCTTACCATTTCCGTTCACTGCTGCGAACCGTGCCCCTCGGATTTTCTTCGCTAATTCTGATTGCCCGCTTTCTCTCATCTGCACTAGAAAAACCTGGTTGCTCTTCTTCGCCCCCCCCCCCCGTCCCCCCCCCCGCCCGGCAAGGGCCCTCCGTTCTTCCAGAAAACTCTGAGCACCTCAACACGGAGCTATATCTTCTACCACATCGTATAACGTTCTGGTTCCTTTCGTCCTTCCCCCTCCCGGCCCCCAACGCCGGTTCATCCGACGGAGAGGGGCAGTGAGAGGGATCCCGGCGCCCAGGGATTGAGTGGGAGAAACGAGCGGGTTCGTCGCTCGGAGCTGGGACTTCCCCGACCGGGGCTTCCTGAAGCACAGCGTGGGAGGTAGAAGCAGGGAGGGCCTGTAGCGGGTGTCGGGGCGAGAGGGTGGACGCCGTGACCATCCCGCCTCAGAGCCCCGTTTTGGAGGCGATCCAGTCACGGTAGGCCGTCACTCGGGTGTAGACGCCGGGCTTATTGGGCTGAGCGCACTCGTCGCCCCAACTCACGATCCCCATGAGGTACCAGATGTTTCGGACATCCGAGCTGACCAGCGGCCCCCCGGAGTCGCCCTGCGGGGAGGAAAGAAAGGCGTGTTTGTCGTTCGCGTTCGGCATTAGCACGGGAGGCGGCGAGGCCGGCACGAGAAGCGGCGTGGCTCAGTGGAAAGGGCACGGGCTTTGGAGTCGGGGGTCGTGAGTTCGAATCCCGGCTCTGCCACTCGGCAGCTGTGTGACTGTGGGCGAGTCGCTTCACTTCTCCGGGCCTCGGTTACCTCATCTGGAAAATGGGGATGAAGACCGTGAGCCCCACGTGGGACAACCTGATTCCCCTGTGTCTACCCCAGCGCTTAGAACGGTGCTCTGCTAAGCTGTTTAGTGTGAGCGCTTAACAAATACCAACATTATCATTATCACGGAGCACGGGCCTGGGAGTCAGAAGGTCATGGGTTCTAGTCCCAGCTCCGCCACTTGTCTGCTCTGTGACCTTGGGCAAGTCACTTCACTTCTCAGTTACCCCGTCGATAAAATGGGGATTAAGAGTATGAGCCCGCTGAGGGACTGAGTCCAAACTGATTACTTCGAATCTACCCCAGTGCTTCGTACGGTGCCTGGCACAGCGTAAGTGCTTAACGAATACCATAAAAAAGGGAGTTGGATGTGTAGGATACTATATTTAAGAACTGAGGGGGAGAGCCAGATTGACTCCCTTGAGGGCCTGTGCCTATTCGATTCTGTGTCACCCCCCGCCCCCCACCACTCCCCGTTTAAATCTTTTCCCGAATTTAAATGTTAACTACCGTAATGAACGTTAACGAAATGGGAACAGTGCTGACATTGAGGCTAATTATGCTGTACTGAATTTGCCTTTCAGTGAGCAAGAAGCTGATCTGTGATTACAATTCTGCCTTCAAATAAATAACGTGCATATATTTCGTGAATTTAATGAAGGCTCTATTTTTGAAGGTGGGAGGAGGCCCCCCTTAGCCTAATGCCCCTTAAAGCCCCCGCATTAATACAGTCAGGATGCGGCGGTGTCAACCAGCTCTGACGTTCGTGCTTTTTAATCAATCGATCGTATCGATTCGGTGCTTACTATGTGCAGAGCACTGTGCTAAGCGCTTGAAGACGCTAGATACCTCTGTCGGCTCCGAGCCGTCTGTCACCTCAGCGCTCAATAAATCCGAGCGACTGACTGACTCGCGTGCTCTTCGCTTTTCCTTCTGCTGTGATGAGTCGACCGGAAGCAAACACTCACTTAGGCCCCTCGCCGATTAGACCCTTTATTTCCCGGCTCGACTCTCCCTCAGTGTCATCAACGAAGTTGGATCTGTGACCTTTGGGCGTTTGATATTCGCCCACCCCCAACCCCACAGCACTTATGTAAGTATCTATAACCTACACATTACAAATTATTCATTTATATTAACGTCCGCCTCCCTTTCTAGACTGTAAGCTCGTTAAGGGCAGGGAACGTATCTACCAACTCTGTTGTGCTCTCCTAAGCACTTAGTACAGTGCTCCGCACTCAGTAAGCACTCAATAAATACGGAGGAGGAGGGGGAGGAGGAGGAGGAGGAGGAGGAAGAGGAAGAGGAAGAGGAGGAGGAAGAGGAGGAGGAGGAGGAAGAGGAGGAGGAGGAGGAAGAGGAGGAGGAAGAGGAAGAGGAGGAGGAAGAGGAAGAGGAGGAGGAGGAGGAGGAGGAGGAGGAGGAGGAGGAGGAGGAGGAGGAAGAGGAAGAGGAGGAGGAGGAAGAAGAGGAAGAGGAGGAGGAAGAGGAGGAGGAGGAAGAAGAGGAAGAGGAGGAGGAAGAGGAGGAGGAGGAGGAGGAAGAAGAGGAGGAGGAGGAAGAGGAAGAGGAGGAGGAGGAGGAAGAGGAGGAGGAAGAGGAGGAGGAGGAGGAAGAGGAAGAGGAGGAGGAAGATAGGTTCTTATTTTCTAAGATCTCCTCACGGTGGCAGCAGAGACAGGGTAAAAATTAAGGGGTTGGAGGGGCAAATTAAAATACGCCTGGCAGGCGATCTGTCAGTCAAATAGGTAAGCTGATAATCTGTCAGTCAGACAGGCGTATTGACGAATAAGGGGGCCAGAGGTGACTGCAACCTCAACAATCTCTTTTGCCTTTAAGGGGCTAGAGCTGGGAACGTTCCCAGGGTAGTCATCTTCTTTTGGCGTTGTTTTTTTTGGGGGGGTCAAGGATGTGTCCAGTAGAATACCTGATTTTCCCCAAATCTGCACACAGCAGAATGAACCCGCATCATTCAAACCCATATTTCCAGTGGGCAGGGAACCTGTTTTCTGGTCCTGTTGAATCTCCCAAACTCATAATACAGTGTACGGCTAATCCGATGACGGTACAGATAATCAGGTCCCACGGTCTAAGTAGGAGGGAGAACGGGTATTGAGTCCCCATTTTACAGAAGAGGCGAATGAGGCCCAGAGAAGTTAAGGGACTTCCCCAGGTCACACAGCAGACGAGTGGCAGAGCCGCGATTCGAACCCGGGTCCTTCTGACTCCCGGGGCCTATCCAACTAGGCCACTGGGCCACGCAGAAGGCCGCTTGGCTCCCAAGCCAGGGGTTGGGGTTGACTTTAACCTACCTGACAGGCATCTCTTTTTCCTTCCAAGAACCCGGCGCACAGCATTCCGGGACTGATGGCGTTGTTGTAAATCTGGGGCTCGTTGCAGATATCTGAGTCTATGTAATTCACCTGGACCTGCCACAGGGCATTTTGGCTCATTCCTAAAGGGGAGAAATGGTGTTAGCATCTTCCAGTGCACAAGAGACACTGCGCACGCTCACACGTGTGCACCCCCCCCCCCACCCTCTCCCTCACACGCACACCCCGAGTCGATGAGAGTGTACAGTAGCCAAGTGCCATCTCGGTCACGTATTTTACATTGCGAAATGGAGTGGGCACAGAGCTAGTGTCCTTCCGAACAACTTGAAACGGGCAGTGCGGGTGCCCAGGGATGAACCTTTGTCCGGGATATCGACCCATCTTTACCCAGGATGTCAGGTTGCCCTGCAGACCTGAAGGTCCCGCCGGGCAGGGATCACGTCCACCTACTCTACCCACTTGTCCTCTGGCCCGCTGCGTGATCTCGGGCAAGCCAGTTAACCTCTCTCGCCTCAGTTCCCTCATCTGTAAAATGGGGATGAAGACCGTGAGCCCCACGTGGACAACCTGATCACCTTGGATCTACCCCAGCGCTCTGAACGGTGCTCGACGCATAGGAAGCGCTTAACGGACACCGGAATGGTTATCGTCATTACTGTGTTGCACTGTACTCTCCCCGAGCGCTTAGTACGGTGCTCTGCACACAGTAAACACTCAATAGAGGCTACTGATTGATTGACCTCTGCTCAAGACAAGAGTGGAGGTGACAGTGGTCTCCACTTGACTCTAGAAAGGGACTACAGAAATGTGAATAGCCCTCAAATACAACTCATTTCTTAGATTTCTAAAATGGTGCTCACTGCCCTTCTGAGGTTCCGGGTTAAAGCTCCGCTACTGACTGGCTGCATTTCCTCGGGCAAGCCATAGACACTCACGTTTTCCGCCCACTCCCCCGCTTCTCCACCTGTAAAACGGTAGAACAATAACAGCTCTACCTACCAGGCTATTGGAGGAATAATCGGCCGCGCCCTCGAATACAGAAAGATCCACACCACGGGTTTCCGGGACGCCACTGTCCCCTCCGAGGTGGGGCGACCTGAGCTGAATTTGCAATCCTCGAGAAGCTTGACTTATTCTCTGAGAGTGGGAATTAAGGCTGGCCCTCCCGGTGGCGTCTGGCTATGGGTTTCCCAACCCTTCGGTGAATACCGAGATCCGGGAACATTCCCCCGCCCTTTGGCTTTGGGCTTAAGGCCTCACCATCGTTCTCCCGCGCTCCAAATCCCGTCACGAACATCGCGTCGCCATTTTTTAACGTGCGGGAGGCGTCCGGAAGACAAACCCTGTGTACAGCATTCGAGTAGGGAACGGGTGTGGAAAGTTGGGCCAAGGAAATGTCAAAGTCATGGGCTGGGTAGCGGTAGTTTTCATGAACAATGATCTTCTTGAGAGTACGTCTCTCCATTCCTGGTTTTACAGTGACCCCGAAGGAAACAGTCCACTGGCTTGGTTCTGTATAACTGAAAAATATAAAGGAGAGTCAACCTTCCCTGACTGAGTCGATGACATCGATTAAGAGCTTACTCTGTGTCAGGCACTGTACCGAGCAGTAGTAGTTACATCGATCAGTGATACTTAAGGAAAGCTATAATGTATGCAGAGCACTGTGCGCCCGGGAAAAGAATACCCAGGAAGGGATTAGACACGGTCCCAGACGCTCAGAGGTCTCAGAGTCTGAAAGTAAAAGGAGGGGAGAGGGAAGTCTGCTCCATTCAACTTTTCTATTTTTTTCATTCAATAGTATTTCATTCCATAGTATTTACTGAGCGCTTACTATGTGCAGAGCACTGTGCTAAGCGCTTGGAATGTACAAATCGGTCACAGATAGAGACGGGTCCCTGCCCTTTGACGGGCTCACGGTCTAATCGACGGGCTTTCCTCATCTATAAAGTGTGGATAAAATATCAATCTTCCCTCTTCTTCGACTGTGAGCCCTATGGGTGTCGGGGACTATTTCCCTTTTTATTCATCTTCTGTCGATCCGAGTGCTTAGCCCATTGTGACCGCAGAAAAATGCTTTTCTTATCATGATGATAGTGATGAGCTGCTCCTTTTATTCTAAAATGGTTTTTAACAGTCCACAAATATCGCACAAGCAGAGTACAGAGCCCTTTTGAAGAGCATGTTTAAGAAGAGACAGAAAAGGAGCTCCCAATCTAATGACAGATCAGTCAGGAGTTGTGGATGGAATCCCACGTGTTCAGAATAACCCTCCATCTGGATAGCCGAGGAAGGGCGAGTAGCGCGACTTAGGGTAAAGATCACGGCCCTAGGAGTCAGAGGACCTGGGTTCTCTGCCACTTCTCTGCCGTGTGACCTTGGACGAGTCACTTGACTTTTCCGCGCTTAGGTTCCCTCGTCTGTGAAATGGGGATTGAGACCGAGTCCCACGTGGAAAGACGGATTAGTGTCCAATTTGGTATCTTGTGTCTAGCTCAGTGTTTAGTACGGTGCCTGGAGCCTAGTAAGTGCTTAACAGATGCCTTTTTCTAAAAAAAATTAAAAATAACGACAGAGCATAGTTACTTGGAATGTCACAGCACCTCTGATTCCTAACCCCCTACTCTGTGGTTCCAGCCTGACCCGACCCGGCTGCATCTCCCCGCTCCCCTCCATCCGGAGGCCCCTTCCCCCCCACCGCCGGTCACCCCCGTCCCGTACGTCCTGAAGCAGTGCGCCGCGCTGACGAGCCAGGAGCCGTTGATCAGGGTGGCCCCGCAGCGATGGATGCCGTTGTACTGCAGGCTGGCCTGCCAGGGCCATTCCCCCTCTTCCGCCGGGGTCCCGCCTATTATGCGGAGGCCGTCTCCCGTCGTTTTGCTCCGGCGGGTCCCACAGCCTGGAAGAACAACGCGTGACCGTGGGTTTATCTTAGGAGAAGAAATCACTGGGCGGAGGAGGGAAATCTCAGCCTGGAGAAGGCAAAACGGGGCTGCAGAAAATGCGACGGTCAGGGGGACAGAGTGGCTTCAGGTTTGCAAAAAGTGGCACAATCAGTGACTAAATCTATGCGTATGCATTCTATATATGTATATACGTGCATCTATATGTGTAACACAATATACAATTGCACAACTGTATAGACAACTATATGTATGTACATATGTAATGTATATGGACATTGTGTGTGTATTTATGTATTTATATCTATATACTTGTGTGCGTGTGTGTGTGTTTGTATAAAATGTATATGGACATTTTATACATTGTAGTCTCTTGGCCAGTAGGGGTTGAAGAAGGGCAACCGTAATATATATGGCATACGATATACAATTCTGCAATTGTGTATGCAATTGCACATATACGTTTATCCATATATGCATATACATATATCTATATATAATCGTATATATGGACATTTTGTACAGAGTTGCCCCTTGGTCAGTAAGTCAGACGATGTGGTACCCAATAAAAGAGCTCTACCATCCCATTTCGCTCCCAACTCCTTGTGAGAGAAATAAATAAGGAACTGTGGCAAAATGGGACAATCTAGATAGGTCTTTTATAGTTGGCCACACCGCCTGACTACTAGACCCGAATGGGGCAGAGACTTGCCTTGGTCTTGGAGCATTTCATTGTTTACATTTGGGTATTGCAATCCGTTGATTTCAAAAAATGATCAATGGTTTGAACTTACAGCTGTTGAGATAATCATCAGATTGTTTCTTGTTGATTCCTGTATCCAGGGGAGATAGAGATCGGTCAGAGTGTCCCGAAGTCCACCCAATTACGCCACCCATCGTCGCTCTGCTTATCCCGCCACGGCACGACAGCGAGATGCTGCCAGTCGATCGATTCATTCATTCGATCATTCTATCGTATTTATTGAGCGCTTACTGTGTGCAAAGCCCCGTGCTGAGTTATTCTGCCACAACAAGCCAACCAGATGCTACCAGTTGAGAAGTAGCGTGGCCTAGTGGATAGAGCACAGGCCTGGGAGTCAGAAACTCCTGGGTTCTAATCCCGGCTCTGCCACCTGTCTGCTGTGTGACCTCGGGCAAGTCATTTTACTTCTCTGTGCCTCAGTCACCTCATCTGTAAAATGGGGATGAAGACCGTGAACCCCATGTAGGACATGGACTGTATCCAACCTGATTAGCTCGCATCAACCCCAGCGCTTAGTATGGTGCCTGGCATATAATAATAGCAATGATAATGTTGGTATTGGCCAAGCACTGTTCTAAGCGCTGGGGTAGATACGAGGTAAGCAGGTTGTCCCACGTAGGGCTCCCGGTTTTCACCCCCATTTTCCAGATGAGAGAACTGAGGCACAGAGAATTGAAGTGACTTGCCCAAAGTCACACAGCTGAAAGGGGGCAGAGCCGGGATTCGAACCCAGGAACTTCTGACTCCCAAGCCCGGGCTCTTTCCACCGTATAGTCAGGGCTTAACAGATACCATAAAAAAAAAATTTTCAGTCACACCTCTCATCACTGATCCATTTATCCTGCCACAGCAAGCCAACCAGATGCTGCCAATCCAGCTACCCCACCCACCAATGATCTGGGTGGCCTCGTACCCATAGCGCAACCAGACAGGGGACAGGAATCTGTAGCCATTGGCATCATCTTGCATCTTCCAAGATCACTAAACACGGTCTTTGGCACCTAATAGGTTCTTAATAAGTACCGTCATCATTAATAGCACCCGGGGGGGAGTCATTACCATCTCAACAACTTCTATTATTATAACAACTGAGAGCGATCACCCGACAGGCGCCCAACGAGAGCCAAAGTCTCACCCGTGAGGTTGACGGAGTTGGGATCCACTTTGGGGGTCAGCGTGTTGGCCTTAAGTTTCGTGCTTAGAACGTGGGTCACGATTTTCTTCGCAGCTTGTGGACTGGTGGTAGAGGGAAATCTAAAATCCATCAGCATGTGGGCCATCACGCCCGCCTCTGCTGAACTGTAAATGGTCAAAAAATAAAGAAAACCCAAAAAATGAACATCGCGGTCGCGTTTTCTGCAGCCCTGTTTTGTCTCATCCGGGCTGAGTTTTCTCTCCTTTGCACGGTGATTTCTTCTCCTAAGATAAACCCAAGTCACCAGTCGACATCATCGATTCTTTCCACCGAGAACCTCAGTTGGTGACAGTTGTGTTTCTGAAATCTGTTTCCCCTGAGTCATGAAAACACGGTGAGGAGTCTGGTTTGGCTCAGGAGACCTTCATTTTTCAATTTTGCATTTGTAAAGGGACCGTTCCTTCACACCACCTGACTTAAGTGATGCTCCAGGACCCTGGAGTCACCGGTTTCAATTCTTCCCAGCCTTAAGCCCCGCGACGGGCGAAGCAGTCCTTTGCGCGGCTGGGAGAGTGGGCCGTGGGGGGTGTGCTCGGGAAGGCCAGGGTCTGTGCCTCCACGGAGGCCCCTGATGGCAGCTCTCCACAGGCTCCTTGAGCCCGCTCGTCGTGCCAGACTTCGACTCTGAAAGCCTAGCTCCCATTCTGCTCTCCCCCAGGGCCTGTTGGCACTCTCTGCCAACCGCTGGTCAGATGCCCTAGAGCAGCAACAGGGAGGATCCCTCCCCCCAAGGCCGAGCAGGAGGGCCTGCGATGTCCTCAGGGCAACCGGCCCCTGGCCCAAGCGGGGGAGGGGAGCTTCAGGGAAGTCTGGGCTGCCTTTCTCTCCTCCACCTAGCCCCAGGTGCCATCTGGATTCCCACTCCCCTCGCCCCCTGCTCCATCTCCACTCCCAACCCCATACTCGGGAGCCCCGTGGGACCTTCCTGGGTTGGGCCCGAGGAGATTCTCCATCTCCGGAACCCCGTTTCAGAGGGGGCCTGGAGCTCCTCTCCACCCTCCCACCCCCCAGGACAGTTGAGGGGGAGATGGGATCCCCCTGGGCATCAGACATCCGGCAACGCTCCAGATCCGCCCGAACCACCTGGGAGAGAGGGGGCTCTGTTTCGTGGGGTGCAGCTGAGGATGGGGGAGAAGCCCTCACAGGAGCGAAGCATCGATTTCCACCTTCATTCAAGAAGTCCAGACTGAGGCTTTCGCTGTCATCCCAAACTCTCGGCGCCGTGACCTCTAACCCCTCTGGGAACGGCCTGCACTTATCCGAGGCCTCGGGTGAGGGAGGAGGACATTCCCGAGGACACAGAATGGAGTTCCTCGCCCGGCTGTCTGGGTCAACTCTGTAGCAGGTGCCTCACCCTGTCAAGATGCGGGGTGAGGAGACAGGGAGAGGGACCTGTGGCAGTTTCCCTGCTGGGGGATTCACGCACCTGAATTGGATGACTTGAGACTTGACGTACTGGCGTCGTAGTGAGGAGCTGAGAAAGGCCTTGCTCACCTGTTCGAAGACACGCGCGACACGTCAGTCACCACCATGAGCCAGGAGAGCGGCCAGAGGGAGGTGACCTACCCCACTGCTGAGAGGGAGCCGCTACTGCCCGCTCGGCCGGGTGTCCCGCGGATCCGGAGCCTCCATCCCGCGGGCAGCCTCAGAGAGGCGACTCACTCCCTGACCTCTGGCTTTAATGGGGAAGGCTGCCATGAAAATATTTACAACTCAGACAGAATCTCCCAGGTTCCTCACTCTTGTTTTGGGGAGGACAGAGAAAGATCCGGTTTAAAGAGATAGAAGGGGGAGCCTGTTCTTTACTGTTAAGCTGCCAGAGGCCCAATTTTCTCTCTTACTGCCTACGTAGTTGAGCATTCTGGGGCTGGTACGTCTACCCGGTTGACAGATTGCATTTCAGTCTTTTCCTCTAGACCGTAAGCTCGTCATGGGCAGGGAACGTGTCTGTTAATTTTGTCGTTCGGTATTCTCCCGGCACTTAGTACGGTGCTCCGCACAGAATGAGCCCTCGATAAATACCAGACTGATTGATCGATTCCAGCACATTTTCCCCTCTCGCACCTCTCAGTCTCTCTCCCCCACTCCACTTCAGGTATATAAGAAGAATTATAGTCCAGAGCACTCTGCATCTACCCTTGAGCCAATCGAGAGACCCTCCCGCCCCACTGATTCATTCATTCATTCATTCACCCGCATTTATTGAGTGCCTACTGTCTGCAAAGCACTGTACTAAGTGCTTGGGAGAAAAGAACCTGACACTGAGGGCTTTTTATTCCTCCGAAGCTGAATCGTGAGTAAAAACAAAATGGGATGGCATCAGATGTCCTCACCGTCGGTTGGTTGACTGGGGACGGGTCATCGGGGCTGTTAAAAAAAAATCTCCTTAGGTCCAGGCTCGGGGATCAAGACCAGGGTTGCCTTGATTCCCACGCGGCCTTGCCATTAGCTTTCACGCCCACGTGTTTCGCAAAAGCCTTCCAGTGACCTGGATGTCAGGCATGGTGAAAAATGCTTTGGAATTGGACTCCGGCAGGATCTCTCAGCACGTAAATATATTTTGGTGAGTCTTCTCACCTTCACCCAGACACTCAGAATAATGATAATAGCAGTAATGATGATAGTGATAATAATAACAATAATATTTTTAAGCACTACGGGCCAAGCCCTGAACTAAACACTAGCATAGATAGAAAATAATTAGGTTGCTTCAGTCCCTGTCGCCAAAGGGGCTCACAGTCTAAGTAGCGGGGAGAACAGGTTTTTGGGGGAGGGGGTGTTTTAAGGTTATTTGTTCAGCACTTACTTTGTGCCACACATTTTCTAAGCCCTGACTACAGGATAATCAGATTGGACCCAGTCCACGTCCTACACGGGGCTCATAGTCTTCATCCCTATTTTACAAATGAGGTAACTGAAGCGTAGAGAAGTGAAGTGACTTGCCCAAGATCACAGAGTAGGTAAAGTGGCAGAGCTGGAATTACTTGATCCCTTTAAACCTTGATATCCACCCCACTCACAGCCCAACGGCACTTGTGGACATACCCGTAAGTTATTTTAATGTCTGTCAACCCCGCTAGACTCCTTTCGGGCGGGGAAACGGGTCTACCAGTTCTCTTGTCTCGCACTGTACTGCTCAGCACAGTGCTCCGCATACAGTAAGCACTAAATAAGTACCACTGATTGGTTAGAAGGAGGCAGAGGAGCTGGGAGACAGAAGACCTGGGTTCCAGTTCCACCTCTGCCGCTTGCTTGCTGTGTGACCTTGGACAAGTCATTGAACTTTTCTGGGCCTCAGCTCCCTCATCTGTAAACGGGAGATTCAATACCTGTTCCCCCACCTACTTACCATGTGAGTCCCGTGTGGGAACTGATGATTTTATATCTACTCCAGAGTGTAGAACGGTGCTCGGCACGGAGAACGTACTCAACAAATATCATTATTAACATTATTATTTTAAAGGACCTCGAGAGACCGTACTAAGTAAATGTGAGGGAAATCCTCACTCACCAGAGTTTCGATAGCCTGGCTCATCTTGGTGTAATTCTGCGTGCCTTCCTTGCCAAAGTCGGGATAGCGTTGGTGACTGGAGAATTTTAAGGTGCTGATGTAATTGTACGGCTTCTTCTGATCTGCAGAGAGAGAGGAGAAACAACAGATTAATCGCTGCAGGCTCTTTTGGGTGCTTTAATTCAATATAACTCAGGCAAGCAGTAAAGATCTCCTCACTTCCCCACCCCCTCCCAGCTCCCAAAAGTTTCTGGGGAAGGATCAGACAGGAGAAAACCTCTTGTCGATAAAGCCAAGGGAAGACCGGACTCCAGAAGGTCTTCCCAAAGAAAATACCCAGCCGACAGCCTGGGGAGGCCAGACTTTCACCCGCCTCTAGGAAGGGGACTGGTCGAGATGGTCTCACGAGGGTCCGTCCAAACCTACAATGCTTCAGGAAGAATGTTTGGAGAAGCAGCGTGGCTCAGTGGAAAGGGCCCCGGCTTAGGGAGCCAGAGGTCATGGGTTCGAATCCCGGCTCTGCCACTTGGCAGCTGTGTGACTGTGGGCAAGCCACTTTGCTTCTCTGTGCCTCAGTGACCTCAGCTGGAAAATGGGGATGAAGACTGTGAGCCCCACGTGGGACAGCCTGATCACCCTGTATCTATGCCAGCGCTTAGAACCGTGCTCTGCACATAGTAAGCGCTTAACAGATACCGACATTATTATTATTCAGGAAGCCCACGCTCCTGCCTCTAGATGGGGTTGGTTCTGTCGGGCAGAGAGGATGATTCGGCAAGTCGGTAGGAGGACTATTCAAGATGAAAGGAATTCCACTGCTGTCCTCAGTCTGGATCTGCCCCCGGAGTAAAGGCAATAGCCAGAATTTTTTTTTAATGGTATTTGTTAAGCACTTAATATGTGCCAGGTATAGGTCTAAGAGCTGGGGTAGATACAAACTAATCAGGTTGGACACAATTCCTGTCCCACATGGGGCTCACAATCTTAACCTCCGCTTTTATAAACGAGGTCACTTAGGCCCAGAAAGGTTAAGTGACTTGATCAAGGTCACACAGCAGACCAGTGGGGGAGCTGGGCTCAGAACTCAGATCATTCTGACTCCCAGGCCCGAGCTCTATCCACCAGGCCGTGCTATTTCTCTAATTTCCAGAACGATGATCGACTCCAAGGGCTCCATTTCTTGAAATGACCAGGCAGCTCCAAATCGTGCCTTTTTTCCGTTCAGACACGCAGAGATTACTTCCTCTCTGCTCCTCTTGCCAGGCAAGGTTGACCGGGCAGGCTAAGTTTCCCCAACAGTTCTAGGCTTTTCACCAGATAGCCACGCCGGGGTGATCGTCCACCCGGAACAACAGTAAAGATCAGGGGTTCCCATTCTGTATGACTGAAAACACAGTCAAGTGACAGAGTTGGACCCTCCGTGATTAGCCGCGGGATTGGGTTATGTGGTTCTAATCCCGTCTTGTCCACGGCTCTGCTGGGTGACCTTGGGCATATCACTTCACTTCTCTGTGCCTTAGTTACCGCATCTGTAAAATGGGGTAAATTTTGTTAAATGGGGTAAATTTTGCTCAAATAAATAAGCAACTGGGAGAACGGCAGCATGGCACAAGGCACAAGGCACATGGCACCAAATCTGTAAAAGACTACGAGCCCCAAGCGGGACATGGACTGTGTCCAATCTGGCCTGTATCTACCTCAGCGCTTGGTCCGATAGCTAGCGCAGAGTAAATGCATAACAAATGTCAGTTAGAAAAACCGGTCAGTTGGACAGCGGTTGTAAAATAGAAGCAGCACTGCCTAGTGGATAGAGCACAAGCCTGGGAATCAAAAGAACCTGGGCTCTAATCCCGCCTCTGCCACTTGTCTGCTGGATCATTTGGGGGCAAGTCATTTCACTTCTCTGTGCCTCAGTTACCTCATCTCCAAAATGGGAATTAAGCCTCTGAGCCCCAAGTGGAACAAGGACTGCGTCCAGCCCGGTTAACTCGTATCTACCCCACCGGCGCCCGGACCATAGTAAGTATTTAACAAATATCATAAAACGATAAATTGTAAACTCCTTGAAAGCTGGGATCCTGCCTGTCAGCTCTACTGTGCTCTCCCAAGCCCAGTGCTCCACACGGAGAAGGCGCTCCTTAAATATCATAGCCTGATGACAGAAAACCAAGATTTTTATTCGTGAGACACAAGTTTCCGGCTTCAAGAACTCAGTCTTACTCGGCAATATAAGAAGCGGTTATTATGCCAGCGGCGTATCCGTCTGCCTGTAAATCAATTCAGTGGTATTTATTGAGCACTGACTCTCGTATCTGGTTTTCGCCTGGTTGTATATTCCAGGGGAAGCTGCACTCAGATAAATAAGCAATTGGGAGAACAGCAGCATGGCACAAGGAAAGAGCTTGGGAGTCAGAGGAGCTGAGTTCTAAACCCTACTCCACCTGTCCGCTGCATCATCTGGGGCGAGTCATTTCACTTCTCCGTGCTTCAGTTACCTCATCCGTAAATTGGGGATTAGAACTCTGAGCCCCACACGGGACGGGACACGGTCAGCGTCCAACCCGATCACCCCGTAACTACCCCGACGCTTGGTTCAGTGACTAGCACGTGTTAAGTGTCGAACAAATAACGTTAAAAAAGGAAGGAATTTGGCTTCAGAGTCTTAACTCGGGCTGATCCAAGTGGCCGCCAGGAGAGACGCTGGCCTCCGGATCGAGTCGTTCCGGTTCTGATCCTTTCCCTTCCTTGGAGCGAGAAGCAAAGTGGGACCAAAGAAGTGATCCGAGGAGCTGAGAAAGAGGAGGTTTAGAGTAAAGGGTTGGCAATTGCTCTGCTTCTAGCCCTCTTAGCCAACAGCCTGCAGGGTTTTTCTTGTGGGTTGCACGTCTCCATGAATAATAACAATAACAACGGTGGAATTTGTCAAACGCCTACAATGTGTCAAGAACCGAACTGAGCACCGGGGTAGATCCCAGATAATCAAGTTGATCACAGTCCCGGTCCCGCATACGGCTCGCAGTCTAAGTGGGAAGGAGAGCAAGTATCCAATCCCTATTTTACAGATGAGGAAAACGAGGCACGGAGAGGTGAAGTGACTTGCCCGGGGTCACCCGGGAAGACGAGTGGCAGAGACTGGACTAGAACCCAGGACCTCTGACTCTTAGACCCGGGCTCTTTCCACCAGGTCAAGCCGCTTCTCGTGACGGCAGGGATCATGGCCCTATCCCTGTGCAGAGCACTGTACTAAGCGCTTGAGAAGTACAGTTCAGCAGCAAATGGAGGCAATCCCTGCCCACACGGGCTCACAGTCTAGAAGGGAGGAGATTGACATCGAAACAAGTAAAGGGGCATCGGTAGCCGTCATTAGAAATAAATAGAATTATAGATCTATACACGTCATTAATAAAAATAAATGGAATTATAATTTTAAATATGTCCACAGATTCACAAGTGCTGTGGGGCGGGGAGGGGGATAGAGCAAAGGGAGCGAGTCGGGGCGATGGGGAGGGGAGGGGGAGCAGAGGAAAAGGGGGGGCTTAGTCTGGGAAAAGGAGGGTTTAGTCTGCTCCACAAACACCGTTAGACGCTCAGTAATAATAATAATAATGTTGGTATTTGTTAAGCGCTTACTATGTGCAGAGCACTGTTCTAAGCGCTGGGGGAGATACAGGGGGATCAGGTTGTCCCACGTGGGGCTCACAGTCTGAACCCCCATTTTATAGATGAGGGAACTGAGGCCCAGAGAAGTGAAGTGACTTGCTCACAGTCACAGAGCTGACAAGTGGCAGAACTGGGATTCGAACCCGTGACCTCTGACTCCCAAGCCCTTACTCATTCCACCGAGCCACGCGCTTCTCTAAATCCGGCCTATCTGACCGCTTGAAAGGCGGACATAACCAGCTTAGCCCATCAGTTCAGCGAGAACTGGAATGACACCTGCCGTTTGCTGAGCTGTTCCCCCCTGGGACCTTGAGGACTTGTGACGAACCCTACACGATAATATCTCTCATCACAACCGCGTCTGTACAGGTGCGCGGTGCGTGGTTCGCTTTGGTTTCCGGAAGCCAGTCTCCGGAGTCACGTCTTCCTCATGACTCCGACGACGAGTCAGATGGTCCCGGCCAATGACGGGGAGGATTTTTGATGGCTCATTCCCTTGGGAGGGGCCCGATGAATTCCTGAAGCATCGGAAGCATGTGACTCAGTCACCGAGTGTGACCATTTGGATTTAGAAGATGGGGTTGGGTAAGGGGTGGGAGAACGGATCGGCTGCCAATTTCTAGGAGACCCCGCGCGTGGGCCTGGCCCCTACCCTCCGCAGGCAGCGCTAGGCCCCTCCGGTTCATACCAGACACTCCAGTATGGACACATAATAATGATAATGATAATAATTGTGGTATTCGTGAATAATAATAACGTTGGTATTTGTTAAGCGCTTACTATAGGCAGAGCACTGTTCTAAACACTGGGTTAGATACAGGGTGATCAGGTTGTCCCACGTGGGGCTCACAGTCTTAATCCCCATTTTCCAGATGAGGTCACTGAGGCCCAGAGAAGCGAAGTGACCCGCCCACAGTCGCACGGCTGATAAGTGGCGGAGCCGAGATACGAACCCTTGGCTTCCGACTCCCGAGCTCGGGCTCTTCCCACTGAGCCACGCCGCTTCTTACGATGTGCCAGGCACCGTCCTAAGCACTGGGGTAGATACAAGGTAATTGGGTTGGACCCAGTCCCCGTCCCACATGGGGCTCACGGTCTGACTCCCCATTTTACAGCTGTGGTAACTGAGGCCCGGAGAAGCCAAGTGACTTGCCCGAGGTCACAGAGCAGACAAGTGGCAGAGTTGGGACTAGAACCCAGGTGCTTCTGACTCCCAGGCCCGCGTCCTCTCCATTAGGCCCCGCTGCCTCTCGAAACGTCTCTCGATGTGAGCTCACTGTGGGCAGGGAACACCATTACCAACCGTCATATCGCACTCTCCCGAACACTTAGTTGTAGCGTTCTGTACACCTCAAGTGCTCCATCGATACGGCTGACGGAACGGCGCAGACACGTACCCGGATTGTAATCCCGCTCGGCCGGCCGTCTGCCGTGCGGCCTGGGGCAAGTCATCTAACTCGCTGTGCCTCAGTTTCCTCAGCTGTAAAAGAGGGATGAGATTCTTGTTCTCCCTCCCCCTCAGACGGACGCTCCATGTGGAACAGGGACAGAGCCCGGCTGATTATCATCTTCTATCTATAAGTAGGATACTTGACACGTAGTGTGCACTTAACCAATACCATCATTATTAGCTCACTTCTCTGGGCCTCAGTTTCCTCATCTGCAAAATGGGAATTCAATGCCCATCCTCCCTCCTACTTAGATTGCGTGCCCCGGGTGAGACCTGATTATCTTGCATCTACTCCGGCGCTTAGAACACCTCTTGGCATATCGTAAATGCCTAACGGATACCCTGGGGATATTTTTGGCCAGTACCTTATTCAAGCAAGTCTAGTGTCACTCAGTCGGTCAGTCAATCAACAGTATTTGAGCGCCAACTGTGTGCCGAGCACTGGAGTAAACCCCTGAGAGAGTACGATACGATTAATAGACGTGATTCTTGCCCTCGGGAACCTCCTAATCTACAGGGGGAAGCAGACACATGAAAAAATTTATAGATGAAAGGAAGGAACGGAAGCAGAAAATGGGGATCATATATCAAGTTGTCGGCTGGACTCGGGCCACAACCTCTCTTGTGGAACGAGAGAAAAATCAGAATCTCACTGCAGTGGGAATAGCCACATAAGCTCCAATAAAATCAGAGGCGTTCCTTTGCTTGTGGGGACGGGAAGAAGAGTAGAAGCTGATTTTAGGAAGATGATGATAATGTCGGTATCTGTTAAGCGCCCACTATGTGCAGAGCGCTGTTCTAAGCGCTGGGGGAGATACAGGGTCATCGGGTCGTCCCACGCGAGGCTCACAGTCTTCATCCCCATTTTACAGATGAGGGAACTCAGGCGCGGAGAAGCGAAGCGACTCGCCCACAGTCACACAGCGGACAAGTGGCAGAGCGGGGAGTCGAACCCGTGACCTCCGACTCCCAAGCCCGGGCTCTTTCCACTGAGCCACGCTGCTTCTCATAAGATGGCAGCCAGATCTTTCATTTCCAGGAACCTTTGAATAATAATAACGCTAACGTTGGTATTTGTTAAGCGCTTACTATGTGCAGACCACTGTTCTAAGCACTGGGGGAGATACAGGGTCATCGGCTCGTCCCACGTGAGGCTCACAGTCTTAATCCCCATTTTCCAGATGAGGTAACTGAGGCGCAGAGAAGTGAAGCGACTCGCCCACAGTCACACAGCTGACGAGTGGCAGAGCCGGGATTTGAACCTATGACCTCTGACTCCCAAGCCCGGCCTCTTTCCACCGAGCCACGCTGCTTCCCAAATAATAATGTTGGTATTTGTTAAACGCCTACTACGTGCAGAGCACCGTTCTAAGCGCTGGGGGAGAGACAGGGTCACCAGCTTGTCCCACGTGAGGCTCCCGGTCTTCATCCCCGTTTTACAGTTGAGGGAACTGAGAAGCGCAGTGACTCGCCCACAGTCCCCCAGCTGCGGGATTCGAACCCATGACCTCCGACTCCCAAGATGGGCCTCTTTCCCCTGAGCCACGCAACCTCCGAAGGGTTCCGCTCTGAGGTACGGGACCACGGCCGACTAACTCCCCGCGACTTACCCCGACATTTATGTACTTCTACTCCGCTTCAGTCCTTGCGCGTAAGCCCTTTTCCAATCGTCCGTTTAATGACTTGGTTTTATTAGTCTGTAAATGGTTTTCCAGCCGCCAATCCCGTGGGGGCGGAGGTTCCTCGTGGGTAGGGAATGCGTCACTCCCTGCTTTGGGGCTGCCCAACTGCTTAGAGCCACGTATGGCCCGAAGCGGGCGCTCTATAAGTGCAATTTCCGCTCCCGCACTCAGTCCGGCCCCCTGCCATAAGAAGCAGCGAGGCTCAGTGGAAAGAGGAGCCCGGCCTCGGGAGTCAGAGGTGGCGGGTTCTGATCCCGGCCCCGCCGCCTGGCAGCCGGGTGACCTCCGACGACGAGCCGCTTCACTTCTCTGGGCCTCGGTGACCTCATCTGGAAAAGGGGGATGAAGACTGTGGGACCCCGTGGGACCACCTGATTACCCTGGATCCACCCCAGCGCTCAGGACAGCGCTCGGCACATAATGAGCGCTTAACAAATACCATCGTCGTCATCGAGATAAAAAAATTTACTATTCATTCACTCCATAGTATTTATTGAGCGCTTACTACGTGCAGAGCACTGGACCGAGCGCTCGGAATGGACAGATCGGTAACGGATAGAGACGGCCCCTGCCCTTCGACGGGCTCGCGGTCTGATCGGGGGAGACGGACGGACGAGAGCGATAGCGATAAATACTATCTTGGGGTGAGTAGGGGTTCAGGAATCAATCCCATCGATTGTATCTGTTGAGCACCTGTTGTGTGCGGGGCTCTGTACTAAGAGCTCGTGAGCGTACAATACGACGGAGTTGGTAGGCGTGTTCCTTGCCCATAATAATAATAATAATGACGCTTACTATGTGCAAAGCCCCTTTCTAAGCACTGGAGAGGACATGAGGTGTTCAGGTTGTCCCCCGGTGAGGCTCGCAGTCCTCATCCCCATTTTCCAGATGAGGTGACTGAGGCCCAGAGAAGTGAAGTGACTCGCCCGAAGTCACACAGCTGACGAGCGGCAGAGCCGGGATTCGAACCCGTAACCTCCGACTCCCCGGCCCGGGCTCTTTCCACTGAGCCACGCTGCTTCTGGAACACGGTCTAGAGAACGTGCTGTGGTGTAGACTTTTCAGTTGCGCTATTATCTGGGTCTTGGCGCTGACCTCTTTAGTGGTTGCTAGCATTTAGCAATTTGTAATAATGACCACTGTTCTATTTGTTTAGCTCATGGTGGGCAGGGAACGTGACTGCAAATTCTGTTGTAGCGTAATAATGTTGGTATTTGTTAAGCGCTTACTACGTGCAGAGCCCTGTTTTAAGCGCTGGCGGAGATAACAGGGTAATCAGTTTGTCCCACGTGAGGCGCGCGGTTAATCCCCATTTTACAGATGAGGTGTACTCTCCCAGGTGCTTAGTAGAGTGCTCTGCACACAGTCAGTGCTCAATAAACGCCACCGTTTGACTGATTAAGCATTTACTCTGGGCCGAGCCCTACACGGAACGCTTGGGCAAATACGGTACACTGAGGTAGACCCTCTCGCACATGGAACTCCCGGTCTAAGCTGGGGGGGAGAGTGAGAATTGAATCCTCATCTTCCAGCTGAAGAAGCCGAAGCACAGAGAGGTCAAGTGACCTGTCCACAATTTTACACGGCCGGCAAGCGTCGGACCTGGAATTAGAACCCAGGTCTCCTTGCTTCCAATTCTATGCTCTTTCCACGAGGCCGCCTCTCCCTATTTCCTATCGCTCTCAGTCCCGGCCCTCTTTCCCGGCAAGGGAGGTAGATCTGAAATACGGGATGGCGCCGCCTGCCTCACACCCACGAGTGAGTAGTCGGGGCTCGGCGGAAAGAGCCCGAGCTTGGGAGCCAGAGGTCATGGGTTCGAATCCCAGCTCCGCCACTTGTCGGCTGTGTGACTGTGGGCGAGTCACTTCACTTCTCTGGGCCCAAGTTCCCTCATCTGTAAAATGGGGATTAACTGTGAGCTTCACGAGGGACAACTTGATTACCCTGTATCTACCTCGGCGCTTAGAACAGCGCTCTGCACATAGTAAGCGCCTAACGGACACCAGCGTTATTATTAGTAGCAAAGGTAATGCTTAGCACAGAGTGTAGTGTGCCGCACTAAAGGCTTGGGAGAGTGGAGCTGAAGGAAAATGCTTCCAATGGGCCCAAACCACACTGCCAACTATTCTCTTATCCAGTAGCAAACCCAGGCAGACCAAAGGGAGAGAAAGAATTCCTGCGGATGAAAGCATTATACGAAAGCGGGTGGTTAACCTTGGCTGGATAGACGGATGGATGGGTGGATGAAGGGATGGTTGGATGGAGGGATGCAATTCACAGCCCGAGATAAACGCAGACGGGAAACGGAAGGGGAGGGAGGCTTGGCCAAGCAACGCGGACGATAAAACAGCAAGACCCTACTCACTGTATCTCACGTAGTGAACGATGAGGCCGATACACACCGCCAAGACGATCAGCGACGTGAAGGCGATGAACCCAATGACCCATGGCTCTATCTGGGTTCTTCTTTTTCTGACAGGTACCGTGGTTTGTCTAGAGAGAGAGAGAGAGAGAAACCCATCATCAAGTAACTGAGAGCAGAATCCCCCCCCCGCCCCCCAAAGAATGTAGCTATTTCAATCAATCGTTCGGTCAACTAATAATATTTGCTGAGTGCTGAATGTGGGCAGACCACTCCGCTAAGTGCTCCGCCCAGAAATGGCCACTGTGTTATCCTTTCTCCTTCATGGGGCTTCTCCGTTCCCTACTCCCTACGGATGTTTCTCACGTCCGCTGCATTCGTCCATTCAATCGCATTTACTGAGCGCTTACTATGTGCAGAGCACTGCACTAAGCACTTGGAATGACAATCTGGCAACAGATAGAGACAATCCCTGCCCGACAACGGGCTCACCATCCAAACGGGGGGCGGGGGGGGGGGGGGCATATCGCAAAGCAAAACATAAGAAAACAAAACAAGTAGTCTGGTGTAGATATCATCAAGATAAATAGAATCATAGATGTTCTCAGAGGAAGGTTTCCCAGGCACGGAACCCACCAGTGATGCAGTTGATCGTGACTACGACTGTGAAGCGGAAGGAACCGTGGGAATAGTGTTGCCAATCCCACCTCACCTCCTGTCTGCCGTGTGACCTCGAGCAAGTCATTTCACTTCTCGATTCCTCAGTTTCCTCTTCTGTTAAATGGGTATTAAATCCTACTCCCTCCTACTTAGACCACGATCCCCGTGAGGGACAGGGACCATGTCAAACTTTATCTTCATCTACCCTAACAGTTCAATGCTCGTCACACAGTAAGCGCTTAACAAATACCATAATCATTATTACTGCGTCTCTAGATTTCACAAAGTGAAAGGGCGAGGAATTTTTCTAGAAGTCTCCCAGATTTTCTGATCCTTTCCAAATGCAAAACCTGATCCTTTATTATTTAGTATTTCCGGAAATGCTATCGGATGAAATCCCAAGAGCTTAGTACAGTGTTCCGCACAGAATGAGTGCTGAATGAATATCGCTGATGGACTGATCGATCCCAGAGAAAAGCCAGACGCATGCATGGTTGTCCCGCCCCGACAGACAAGGGGCCATCTGTGTCTCGCCAAGGGTGTTGGGCACGGTGGACACCGGGATGTCCTTCAAAGGCAGAAGCGGGCTGACGGGCAGATAGGACGGGAGATCGGACGCGAAGGATTCTCGGTGAAGGATCAGGCAACCCTGTGACCGACTCACTGTGGGAGCCTGGGTGAGTCACTTAACCTCCGTGAACCCCGATTTCTCCCCGTGCAAAACAGGTTGAACGGTAGAGGCCCCTCCCTAACTTTCAGGGGGTTGTGAGGCTAAGTGTGCTAACTGGGGAAACGCGTCCAGGGCCTCTGAGAAGCAGTGCAATTCTCATTATGACTGTCATTCTTATTAAATCAAGTAATAATGATAATAACAGGACTTCACTCCCTAGGCCTCTTGATTTTTTGTTTTTCCTCAAAACGAAACTTCCCCTCTCTTCGCAGCTTCCCGAGGCTCCCAGTCCCCAGCGAGGTGGTTATCTGGGGGTTCCACAGTGGGTTGCCCGGTGACCTCGGGGCACGTCTCTGACCATTTCCTGGACCACCTTCCTCCTTTAGGCCTGTAGCATCCCGGTAACCTTGGGATTATCTGCGTCTCAGGATCCGCCCATCCCAGCATTCTCCCTCTCTCTGCCCCTCCCATTATCGCCGCCAAACTAAGCCCTGCTCTCCCCGCCGGCCCCCAGCCTCTGACCCCTCGCTCAAGTTCTTCCCCCAGGAGTTCCATCTCAGTCCTCACCTTCAAAGCCCTCCCTCCCAAAATCCTACTTTTCCAGAAAGGCTTCCCCAGTTCATTCCCATACCCTGAGTCATAGCAATAGCAATAATAATAGTCATAATAACATCTGTCAAGTACTTACTGTGCGATAAGCACCGTACTAAGTGTCGAGGTAAATTAATCAATCGTATTTGAGCGCTTGCCGTGTGCAAAGCACTGTGCCAAGTACTTGGGAGAGTACAGTATAGCAATGTGATAATAATAATAATGGTATTTGTTGTTAAGCGCTTAGTAAGTTCTTAACAAATACCATAATTGTTACGTTCCAGACACTGTTCTAAGCACTGGGATAGATATAAGATAATGGGGTTGGACACAGTCCCTGTCCCACACAGGGCTCACGGTCTTAATCAGCATTTTACAGACGAGGGAACTGAGGCCCGGAGAAGTGAAGCGACTTGCCCGAGGCCACACAGCAGACATGTGGCGGAGCCTGACTTAGAACCCATGACCTCCTGACTCCCAGGCCCGGGCTCTATCCACTGGGCCATGCCGCTCCTCACATTGCCCGTTGAATTACCGTTTAGAGGATACGGGACGATCGGGTCGGACCCGGTTCCTGTATCACAGCCTCAGGGGGATGGAGACAGGGATTTAATCCCCATTCTACGGATGAAGAAACTGAGGCGCGGTTTCCAAGGCGACAGAAGCCACCTCCAGCACTTTTTTAAATTTATTTGTAACCATCCTCCGCGCACGTGGATATAGAGGTAGTCAGTCGCTACTTTGCATGTATTTTATGCCTTTCTCCCCCATTAGATTGGAAGCTCCTTATGGACACAGGACGTCCACAAGAAGCAGCTGGGATTTTTGGCTTATCTATCCCTGTCTCTACTCTCTTCTAATGCCAGTTCTCCTCCTCCCTGCTCCCCTTATTACCACATTATATGTGTCCGCCTTCCTCCTCCATTCGATCTGATGCTCTTCCAGGGTTCTTTAATACTAATAATGTCGGTAATTTATTAAGCGCTTACTATGTGCAGACCACTGTTCTAAGCGCTGGGTTATATACAGGGTAATTAGGTTGTCCCACATGAGGCCCACAGTCTTAATCCCCATTTTATAGATGAGGTAACTGAGGCACCGGGAAGTTAAGTGACTTGCCCACAGTCACACAGCTGACGAGTGGCTGAGCTGGGATTCGACCCCATGACCTCTGACTCCCAATCCCGTGCTCCTTCCACTGAGCCACGCTGCTTCACTTCCACAGTACTTCGCCAAGTGCTTAGTACACTGCTCTGCAAACAACAGACGCTCAGTAAATACTGTCGAGGGAACCCGTCACCTCAAGGCTCAACACCTCTGCCCAGCATCCTCTGCTGAAGAGTAGAGGGCGTTGGGTTCATCTTCTGCGTCATGTATGCGCTTGGCTCTTCGACCTTTGAGCACTCGATATTCTCCCCGCCCTCAACCCCACAGCACTTATGGACATGCGTGTGAATTATATATGATAAATTATTTATTTATATTGACGTCTGTCTCCCCCCTCCTAGACCGGAAGCTCCCTGTGGACGGGATACACCACTGATGATGATGCGAGCGATCAATAAATACGACCGACTGAACCGACGACGACGATCTTCGGCACTTTCCCGGTGACTAAATAGAGGCTCCGAAATCATATGATCCGCTGAAGGTCCTTCGGAGGCTCGGCGGCAGAGCGGAGGATAGAGCGGGCTTTGGAATGGATTCGGTCCTGTGATCTGTTAATTTATCTTCAGAGCTGAAAATGCTTCCACGGATGTCCCTGCCATTCTTTTATCACCTGGCTTCCTCATCTCCGCCCGCCATCTTCTCCCTCTCCGCCCACCCATTCACACATTCATTGATCCAGTTGTATTTTTTGAGCGCTTACTGTGTGCAGAGCACTCTACTGAGCGCTTGGGAGAGTACGGTACAACGATAAACAGATACATGTTCCCTGGTGGCCCCTTCCAAGCTATAAAGGCAGACTATGACCAAACCCGGGAAGGAGCGTGCCAGGATTTCCATCCGGCATTCGTCTCTTCTGAGGAAAACGCCCATAGCGATGTCAGGAGGCATGGCGTGATGGATAGAGCCCCGTCCTGGGAGTCAGAAGGTCATGGGTTCCAATCCTAGCTCCGGCACGTGGCTGCTGTGTGACCTTGGGCAAGTCACTTTACTTCTCTGGGCCCCAGTTACCTCGTCTGTAAAACGGGGATTGAGACCGTGAGCCCCGCGCGGGACGGGGACTGCATCCAACCTGATTAGCTTGTATCTACCCCAGCGCTTAGTACCGTGCCTGGCACATAGTGAGCGCTTAACAAATACCGTAATTATCATTATATATGCAACATGGTATTTCCCGGGGTGAAAACACAGCAGGGTCATCTGTGGCCTTTGCAGGAGAAAGGTACCGGAAGAAAGCCATTCCCTCCGAACTCCTCTCCCGGGCCCACTGGGATACGAGCCCATTCCCGCCGGGTGGATAACGTTGGCTAAACCGTGTGCAGTCCCGGCAGGCTCACACCCTTGATGACTGACCTAGATAGCAAGTTTTCTATTTAAGAAGTTGCAGGAGTTGCCACATTCCCTGGCTTGTTGCCAGTGAACATTTCCCCTTGGTTTTGGCTTCTACTGCCTCGTTCATTTCTTTCGTATCACACCCGCCCATGGCCACACGGTCTTCGATAACGCTGACAGAGATTATTCTTTTCTCTTGGTAAAGTCCCAGAACAGGCAACTTCCAGGTCAGTCTGACTGGGAGCCTGGAATGGGGAGGAATTATAATAATGATAATAATGATCATAATAATAGTGGTATTTGTTAAGTGGTTACCTTGGGCCAAGCACTCCACAAAGCTGGAGTCGATACAAGATAATCAGGTCCCTCATGGGGCTCATAGTCTAAGTAGGAGGGAGAACAGGTATCGAATCTCCATTTTGCGGAGACTGGAACTGAGGGGCAACAAGGAAGTTGAGTGACCTGCCTAAGGTCACCCAGCGGACGAGCGGCGGAGCTGGAGATAAGAACCCGGCAGGTTCTCTGACTTTCGGGCCCCTGATCTTTCCACTGAGTCACACCTTTTCCCAACAGCAGGGAAAAGAAGGTCAGGTCTCTGTCTTCATCGTCATCATCGACGTCATGAGACGCAGCGAGGCCTAGTGGAAAGGGCACGGGCCGGGGAGTCAGAGGACCTGGGCTCTGATTCCAGCTCCACCTCTTATCTGCCGTGTGACCTCGTGACCTGATTTCTCTGTGCCTCAGTTCCCTCCTCGGAAAAGTAGGGCTGTGAACCCCATGGGGACAGGGACTGCGTCCAACCTGGTTATCTTGTATCTACCCTACCGCTTAGTACAGTGCCTGACACATAGTAAGTGCTTAACGGAATCCAAAAGCAAAAAAAAAATCATCAACCAACTAGGTGCCGAGCACCCAACTACACTTTCAGTAATGATGGTGCCTAATTCAGGAAATAAGAGCTGCTTTTGGTAGTGGAGACAGGAAGCCTCCTGGAAGACCTTTCGTCTTTCCACTTTGCTTCTTCTAGCCCAAGGGTTTAATCTTCTGCAGTTGACTTCGGTCATCTCTCGAACTCCTCCTAGGAATCGGGCACATCCTCCAATCCACCAATCTATTTCTTCCTACAGAACTGATTCCGGACAGCGACCTAGAGAGCGTAACACCGGCTGAGGCCGTTTGGATTTGATCTTTCTATCTGCCACTCACCCACCCTCACGCGAAGAGAGACACAAGCTCTCAACTTTCAAACCCTGTTTAATAATAGCGATTAAGCTTTTCGTTAAAGGTTTACGACGTGCGGAGCACCGCGGTCGACACAAAATAATCGGCCCCCTCCGTGGGGCTCACAGTCTAAACAGGTATCGAATCCCCCTTTTTACAGATGAGGAAACTGAGGCACGGAGAAGTGAAGTGACTTGTCCACGCTCACGCAGCTGGCAGGTGACAGAGGCGGGATCGGAAGCCTGGTCCTCCGATTCCTAGGCCTGGGCTCTTTCCACTGAGCCAGGCGGCTTCCCAACCATCTGGAAAGTGACTGTAATATCAGCTGCAACTCCATTACCAGAGTGCAATGAAATGGTCTGTACTGAAAATGGCAGGTGATAAGATCCGCCAATTCATTGGCCCAAAAGCTTTTTACGAACAGTAATAGCAGTGATTCTTGAAAAGCTCTGATCTCAGTGGCATTTACTACGCTCTCCAATCCAATCTGGCCCCACATTAGGCTAGTAAAGCAGGCACACCCCTTGCTCTTTAGGAGCCTCCAGTCAAAGGCCAGAGTTTGGGTTACAGGTAAGGTCTGGCGGGAAATTCACCGAGCACCCAAGCCGTTTCACTGGAGCGGATGTTTCAGGGATGTGCCCGCGGAGATCCCTGATTGCCTGTTGGATGGAGTTTCTCAAAATGCCGCCCCGCGTGGGTGGAGATGGAAGAAATCTGGGGGATGATCTGACCTCAGTCAAAATAAATAGTGACGTGTTTGGATTCTGCTCGCAGCAGTTGCTCAATGCGACAGGAATGACATCCTGTTGAGTCCCAGTGGGCAGAGAGCAAATCAGCTATGCGGCTTATTGTCGGGGGGTGGGTCTGCTGATCCCAGCCCAGCGCGCTCTCTCTCTCTTCTACACCTCTGCTCAACCCTGCGGTACTTCAAATTCACACAGCTTGGCCTCCAAGGGCCCTGAAGAAGAAGAACAAAGCGGCACGGGAAGCAGAGTGGCCTGGGGGAATAAAGCCCAGGCCTGGGAGTCAGAAGGATCCGGCTTCCAATCCCAGCTCCCCCACTCGCCTGCCCTATGACCTCGTGCAAGTGGTTTAACTTCCCTGGGCCTCGGTTCCCTCCCCTGCAGAATGGGGATTCAGTATCCGTTCTCCTTCCTACTTAGACCGTGAGTCCCTCGTGGGACCTGAGGATCCTGCACCTGCTCCGGAGCTTAGTACAGTGATTGGCACATAGAAAACGCTTACCAAACGCCACAAGAGTCATATTACAAATAGAAATGATTGCTGTCGCTCCACAAGCTCTTGAGGATACTGCTGATCGCCATTTAGTCAGCCTGCCGTGCGTGCTGACTGCCCGTGTGGTGTGCTGAAGGCCAGCCAATTGTATTTATTGAGCATTTACTGTGTGCGGAGCACTGTGTCGAGCCCTTGGGAGAGTACAGTACTACACTAAACAGACACATTCCCCGCCCGCAACGAGTTACCCTCGTCTCCATCGCAGACTCACCGTCCGCTGCCGACAAACCAGCGATCTCTTGCGCTTCCCTGCCTCGGTCTGTAGAACAGATCCGATCACGATGCCCGCTGTGGTTTTTGCAGCTATGACACATCGAAAAGGTGTTTCGGGACAATCTATCGATCAATCGTATTCACTGAGAGCTTACTACGGGTGGAGGATTCGATGGATGGCATCTACTGCGTGCTTACTGAGGCCCGGTGTGGGCAGGGGTTGTTCTCTCTGTATTGCTGAATCGGACTTCCCAAGTGCTTAGTACAGTGCTCTCGAAGCGCTCGATAAATACGATTGAATTGAATTTCAGAGTAGTGTACTAAGCGTTTGGGAGAGTAGAATCGCACAGAGCTTACAGAGCTCCCTCCCCTCTGTGAGCTTACAGTCAAAGAGCCGAGCGCTTGGTAGACTACAGAAAAATAAAGTCGGTAGACACGGTCCCCGCCCATAGAACGGCCTAGAGGAAAAGAGTAGGGAAAAGAGTAAAGAAAAGTAGCAACTGATTTAATCAATAGATCAGCCAACTGTCATTATTATTATTATTAACAAGTATCCTTCCTAAATGTCTAACGCTGTTGTAAACACTGTTAGAGAAGCGGCGTGGCTCAGTGGAAAGAGCCCGGGCTTGGGAGTCAGAGGTCATGGGTTCAAATGTCGGCTCAGCCACTTGTCAGCTGTGTGACTTTGAGCAAGTCACTTCACTTCTCTGTGCTTTAGTTGCCTCATCTGTATAGAACGGGGATTAAGACCGTGAGCCCCGTGGGGGACAGGGACTGTGTCCAACCCGATTTGCTTGTATCTATCCCAGGACGTAGTACAGTATCTGGCACATGATAAGTGCTTAAAAAATACCACAATTGTTATTATTACTGTTACCTAGCAAGAGATCACCGCATTCCCCAGTTATTAGTAGTAGCCGTCTCCTGTTCTTTTCCCTTCTCTTCCCTCCCGGGGGGGGGGGGGGGGGGGGACAGCCACCGGCTTGCAGGGGATCCGTATACCTTGGGAGATGGCGGTCAGTGACCCGGACCTATTCCGGAGCCCAGAAATCTTGGAAGAGAATCCCTGGGGCAGGGGCCGGGGGAGTAGCTGACTCTGGAAAGTGAGGGGTGGGGGTGCCGGGAGCCGGGGCCGGTGAAGAGGGTCTCGTCGGTCAGCCGTCCCGTCGTATTTATCGAGCGCTTATTGCGTGCGGAGCACCGTACTGAGTGCTTGGGAGAGTATAATATAACGATAAACGGACACATCCCCTGCCAGGTACCTGGGACTCAGAGTCCCCGCTCCACGTGGACCTCCCGGTCTGAGTAGGAGGGAGATTGAGTACTGAATCCCCATTGCACAGGTGAGGAAACCGAGGCCCAGAGAAGCTGAGCGACTTCACACGGCGAGCGAGCGGTGGAATCGGAATCAGAACTCAGGGCCGCTCACTGCCAAACCCGTGCTCCTTCCACTAGGCCAGGCTCCTGCCCGTGATCTCCTCCCTCGTTGCTCTCTGCGTCCACCCTCAGAGCTCGGTGGTTAGAGATGAAATCTTCGGGGTCCACCCAGTCCAACACCCCTCCCCTCCCCCGGGGCGCCCGACTCCCGTCAACTGGCCCCGGCCCGATCCCGGGAGCCGGGTGACGGGCCACCCACTCGGGCCCGTGAGGGTGAGTCAGGGAGCCAGGTGGCTCTGGGAATCTGCCCAACTAAATCGCAACAGGAAGAAGCCTTCGGGAGCCTCCTCCCCAACTCCAGCCCACCCCGAAGGCGACGGTAGTCTGGAGGACGGCGGCCATCCGTGGATTTGTTACCGCCACCCTGGTGATTTCGGCCCTCCGGTCCGAAATGCCCCCGGACGATATGAAATTTCAGCGACACGAGACGTGGGTCACGTTCCGCCTAACCTTCTACCCGACTCTGCGTCGACGGGGAGGGGAGGCTTCCATTTTTGCTGATGCTTGGGTCCTGCCCTCGGTTGATGCATTCACTCCCCCTCAGCGATGTTGCCCCGAAGAGGACCCTTCCCAAATCTCGGGGAGCCTTTTCGATCAGAAATGAACAGTGATTCATAGCGTAGCAGGAAGCTGGGCGAAGTATAAATAAATCAATCTCCACTGGAAGTGCCTCCGTTGGATCGTAAGCTCCTCGAGGGCAGAGATTGCCACACCACCATCTCCCCGCCTTAAATCCCCCCGTCGCCACGTCAGCCCTTAGCGTCACCTGAGCGCCGACGTACTCGCGACCTCCCTACCCGAATCACGTACTTGTCTTCTCGCTTCATTAATAATGACCGGTATTCGATAAGTGCTTACTATAAGTCAAGTGTCATACTAAGCACTGGGCTAGATGCAAGCTGGTCGTCTCCCAGACGGGACCCACAGCCTCAGAGACAGTTCGATAGTATTTATTGAGCGCTTACTACGTGCAGAGCACCGGACTGAGCGCCTGGAATGGACGGATCGGCAACAGATAGAGACGGTCCCTGCCCTCCGACGGGCTTACGGTCTAATCGGGGGAGACGGACGGACAGGAACGATAGCAGTAAATAGAACCGGGACAATGGCAGCCCTCTAGACTAGCTCACTGTGGGCAGGGGATCTGTCTGTTGTTATACTGTAGTCCCCCAACCGCTTAGTACATCACTCTGTACACAGTAAGCGCTCAATAAATACGACTGACTGAGTAGGAGGGAGCATGCATATTGAATCTCCATTTTGCAGTTGAGGAAACAAAGTTAAGTGACTTGTCCAAGGTCCCACAGCAGACAAGTGACAGAGCTGGGGTTTAGAGGTCAGGTCCTCTAGGCAGCGTGGCTCAGTGGAAAGAGTACGGGCTTCGGAGTCAGCGGTCACGAGTTCGAATCCCAGCTCTGCCACTTGTCAGCTGTGTGACCGTGGGCGAGTCACTTCTCTGTGCCTCAGTTCCCTCGTCTGTAAAATGGGGATTAAGACCGTGAGCCCCACGTGGGACATCCTGATTCCCCTGTGTCTCCCCCAGCGCTTAGAACAGTGCTCGGCACATAGTAAGCGCTTAACAAATACCAACATTATTATTATTAGTCAGGGAAAGCCTCATGGAGGAGATGGGTCTTCGATAATTATGACGTCCTCTGACGCCCAAGCCCGGACTCTTTCCTCTGTTTCTCATTACTTCTTCCTCTCTGTAGACCGTAAGCTCCTTGTGGGTAGGGACCATGTCTAGCAACTGTTGTACTCTCCCAAAGGCTCAGTACAGTGCTCTGCACGCAGTGAGTGCTCAATAAATACCACCGATGGATTGATCTGAAAAATATTTCGGTGTTCGTCTCCCCCGTTAGATTGTAAGCTCCTTGAGGGCAGGGGTGCACCCAAGCGTTTAACGATAATAATAATTATTACGATCATCGTGGTACTTAAGCGCTTATTATGCGCCAAGCTCGGTTCTAAGCGCCGAGGCGGATACAGATTAATCAGGTTGGACACTGTTCCTGTCCGACGTGGGGCTCATAGTCTTAATCCCCATTTTTACAGATGAGACAACTGAGGCACGGACTTGCCCAAGGTCACACAGCAGACAAGTGATGGAGTCAAGATTAGAAACCATAGCCTTGTGACTCCCAGGTCCGTGTTCTCTCCGCTACACCATCCGCCTCATTTAGAAGAGCGCGCACGACAGGAGCTCGACGACGACGATGACGGCTGCGTTTGCCCTAACGCTTAGTTCCGTGTGTTGCGCTCGGTCGGTGCTCAGAGAGTGCCGTTAAGTCCAGTGACCAGTAGAAGGGCAAGCCCGTTATTCTACCTTTCGCACATGTGGAGGGAGCACCAGCCGGGAAGTCAGGAACTCCGTGGCCTAGTGGATGGAGCAGAGGTCTGGGAGTCGGAAGGGCCTGGGTTCTAATCTCAGCTCCGCCACTTGTCCCAAAAACACGGTCCTCAAAAACACTGCTGCACATGACAATCGGGCCGTGCGTCTCTGCTGATGACCACGGTAATAATAATAACGGCAGTATTTGAGCGTGGCTCAGTGGAAAGGGCCCGGGCGTGGGAGTCAGAGGTCATGGGTTCGACTCCCGGCTCTGCCACTACCGTGGACGAGTCGCTTCACTTCTCTGTGCCTCGGTTACCTCATCTGTAAAATGGGGATTAACCGTGAGCCTCGCGTGGGACGACCCGATGACCCTGTATCTACCCCAGCGCTTAGAACAGTGCTCTGCGCGTAGTAAGCGCTTAACCAATACCAACATTATTATTATTATTATTATCACTACGTGCCAAGCACTGGCGTAGACACACGATAAACAGATCGGACACCAGTCCCCGTCCCACGTGGGGTTCACGGTCTACGGGGGAGGGAGAACACGTATTTAATCCCCGTTATAAGAAACCCGAATCACAGATTAGGTGAAACGACTTACCCAAGTTCTCACAAAAGGCAAGCAGCAGAGTTAAGAGAAGAACGCGTGTCCTCTGCTATATAAGGGCAGGATTATACATCACACTGGCGACGACGGGAACTGCCAACTGAGGAACTGGTCTGAATGGCTGATGATTAAAGATGGCCATCTGAGCTGGGCACCATTTCGGGCCTCTTGTCGAGCATAAAACCATAGCAGAACGCCTCACCTTAACAGACCTTTTAGTTTGGCCGACAACAGTAGGATGGTCCTTACTGTTTAAACCCCAAGTGACACGTATAAATATTTCTGCTTCCCCTCCTTGAACTCCTCCAGGATCTATCTCTTCGTAATATCTGTGCTCGCTTCCTACGTGCCAAGGACTGCACTGAGCATCGTAGATACAAGACAGTCCGATCAGATACAGTCCTGTGTGGGGCTCAAAATCCAGGGATGGGTAAACAGCTATTCAATCCCCATTTTACAAGATGAGAAAACTGAGACGCAGAGGAGTCGAATTTTTTTATGGTATTGGTTAAGCACTTAGCAGATATCGAGCCCCGTTCTAAATCCTGGGGTGGATAAAAGGAAATCAGGTCGGACACAGTTCCTGTCCCACAGAGGGCTCACAGTCTAAACTGGCAGAAAGATTTAATCCCCGTTCTACAGATGAGGTAACTGAGGCACAGGGAAATGAAGCGACTCACCCAAAGGCCACCGAGTAGGCGAATAACGGAGCCAGGATTTGAACCCAGCGGCCACTCTGGGGTTCTTTCTTTCACAAACTCCTGGACCCATTTTCCTGGAGCCATAAGAACTGACAGACTACTGGATGGCGAGCCGCCTCCGGACGGTCAAACGGGTCCCCCGTCTCACAAACCCTCCCAAGGTCCCTGTGGTCCGATAAATCCGAATTCATAGAGCACGGATTACTCTGTGCATCGCTGATATTTCCTGGGTATGATAGAGACCAAATTATAAGGATTCGTGCAATTCCAAACGTAATTCCAGGGATCTAGTCTGTCTCCGACAATTCCACCAACGGATACGTGGCCGAGTGCGTGGGCTCTCCTCTTAGGTGCATTGGTCATAATCGATATTATTGTGATAATAATTGTGATATTTATTAATTGTTTGCCAAGCTTTGTACTAAGCAGTCGGGTCCCACATGGGGATCACAGTCTTGTACTGAATCTCCATTTTGCAGATGAGGAAACTGAGGCACAGAGAAGAGAAGCGACTTGCCCGCGATCACACGGCCGGCAAGCGGCGGACGCACGAGATTAGGACGCCTCTGATTCTCAGGCCTGTGCTCTATCCACCCGGCCACACCGCTTCTGCTCAGGGAGTGTGTGGGTGTCCTCTTAGGCCTTGCATTGCCTCGGTTTGGAATGCCCTGCACCCAGTAAGCGCTCGATAAATGCGATTGAACGAATGAATAAAACGTGACTCGGTGGAAAGAGCCCGAGCTCGGGAGTCAGAGGTCATGGGTTCAAATCCCGGCTCCGTCACTTGTCAGCTGTGTGACTGTGGGCGAGTCATTTAACTTCTCTGGGCCTCAGTTCCCTCATCTGTAAAACGGGGATTAACCGTGAGCCTCGCGTGGGACGACCCGACGACCCCCGTATCTCCCCCAGCGCTTAGAACTGTGCTCCGCACGTAGTAAGTGCTTAACGAGTACCAACATTGTTATTATTATTAAAAATGGGAGGGGCCATCATTACTCTTAATGAAAACAAAATGATTTTTTCTAAAGTTTAAAAAGTTCACAAAAAGGGTTAAACTTCTGTACTGCTAATGGGGTCTATGCCCTTACACATTCTCCTGTTCTTGGGGTTGGTTTTGTCTTTCTTGAAGCCTTCCATTCTCTTCTCATTTTGCTGTCACCAATTTGTTTTTCAGGCAGAAGGAACGTAAACCAAGATCATGAGCCCAAATCTCCGGTCCACAGTTCTCGGGAGTCTGGTAGGAGAAAGCGAGTGCTCTCTGTTTCTTTTTGAATTCTCTGGGGGTGGTTCCTCCTCCGGCTTCCATCACCTGCCTCCTCTCTCCCCCAACCTCCGTCAGCTGCTTCCCCCTCTGCCCCCAGCTTCCATCATCAGCCTCCTCCTCCCCCACCCCTCGTCTCCGCAGGGCAGAACCCCCCCGCACCTAGTTGCTTCCTAGCATCTGTGGAAAACGTCGGTGTCCAGCTCGATTCCCTTGTGTGCACCCCGGCGCTTAATACGGTACCTGACCCTTAGCGCTTGATAAAAACCAACTAATACAGAATCAAAGACCATTTCGGTATTTTGGTATCTATAAAATGGTCGTCAACCCGGCAGGACCGTGTTTCCTTAAGCAGCCCCCTTTCGCGGTTGAGAAGACCGAGGCTCAGGGGGACTTAACATCATTTATTCATTCATTCAATAGTATTTATTGAGCGCTTACTGCGTGCAGAGCACTGTACTGAGCGCCTGGAATGAACAGGTCGGCAACAGATAGGGACGGTCCCTGCCGTTTGACGGGCTCACGGTCTGATCGGGGGAGACGGACGGACGAGATTTAGTAATTCAGGGGGTCAGGAGGAATTAGGATTCACTATCCCTCAGCTTGGCTTTTACCCGTCCGTGACGAACCGAGCTCAAGACCCGGATGGAAATCGGAAAGGTCTGTCGCAGACTATTAGATCAGACGTTCGGGACGGTCGTGACGGCCTCGATGGCCTGGACCCACCCGCGCCCGACCGACCGGGCCAAACGAAGCTTGGATTTCCTAACCGGGTTTTCTTTTTTACCCGGGCCCTAAGCTTTCAAACAGATTACCGTTTCCTCTTCCACCCAGACGCCTAAAGTTGTTGCGGTATCCACCCTTCAGTTCCCCATCCCTGCTGAAATCATCCCATCCTCCCTAATTATCGGGACTGTGCCTACTTTAAGGAGCCGTGACACACATTCAGTTCTGGGCCCTCGTTCAGGAGGGAAGGTGACAGGAGAGCAGGCGAAGATGCCTCCTTGATGAAAACTTCCCTGTGCTCCTTTAAATTAAACAAAGGGTGACTTTCCAAGCACTTAGTACAGTGTCCCGCCCCCGCAAATGAGAACTGCGGTATTTGTTAAGTGCTTACTATGTGCCAGGCACTGTAAACGCTCACCAATCACGGACTGATTGACTCATCTGAAGCAGGTTCAGGTATTTTTGAATATCTTTCCCCTAAACCTCGCTCGTACACCTTTGATTTTTCTACCTTTCTATTCCCCTCCATTTGGATTCTATAAAAGGTATTTATTCTACAGTTTCCATCGAATGTGCTCAGGGTAGTGGCTGGTTCGTTTTGAAGTAGGAGGCTATTACACCATTCCTTCTTCCCTCCACTCTGCATAAACCCTCATTATACACCTTCTCTTCCAACATTCCTCCTTTCTCCTTTTTTCAATAGGGTATTGGTAAAGCGCTTACTATGCGCCCGGTGCGCTAAGTGCCGGAGTAGGTACAAATTAATCTGGTTGGACTCCTGTCCCACACAGGGCTCCCAGTCTTAATTCCCATTTTGCAGATGAGGTAACTGAGGCACCGGGAAGCCAAGGGACACCCAGCAGACAAGTGGTCGAGCCGGGGTCAGAACCCAGGTCCCTCCGGACTCCCAGGCTCTGCTCTATCCACTATCTACCGAGAAGCGGTTTGGCTCAGTGGAAAGAGCCCGGGCTTGGGAGTCAGAGGTCATGGGTTCGAATCCTGACTCTGCCACTTGGCAGCTGTGTGACTGTGGCCGAGTCACCACTTAACTTCTCTGTGGCTCAGTTACCTCATCTGTAAAATGGGGGTGAAGGCTGCGAGCCCCATGTGGGACAACCTGATTACCCTGTATCTACCCCAGCACGTAGAACAGTGCTCGGCACATAGTAAGCGCTTAACGAATACCAACATTGGTATGATTATCATTAGGCCACACTGCTCCTCTCCTACTCTTCTTTCCTCCACTCCCCATTTTTCTACAACTTCTTCGTATTTCAGTTGGGATTTTTCTCCCAAGAGAAAGAATATTAGTAGAGATATCGGTCTGACTCGACTGTAACTTTGTTATAGTCTCATGTTCTTATGTGATCAACATAGTATCTATGAAACGCCGACCCTCTGCCCAGCACTGTGCCAAGTACTGGAGTATATTCAAGATAATCAGGCCGGACACATTCCCTGTCCCAGAATCTAAAAGGGAGAGAGAGGAAATATTTTCTTCTCCATTTTACAGAAGGGGAAACGGGCTTAGAGAAGTGAAGTGACTTGTCCAAGGTCACACAGTAAGCAAGCGATGAAGCCGGGATTAGGACTTGAAACCTCTGACTTCCAGTCCGCTGCTCTTTCCACTGGGTCACGCTTGCCCTCCCTTGTGCTGGTTGCTCCTCTGACTAAATACGAATTGAAACAATAGTTTGAGGAAATGATAGACTAAGGAATCTTGGTCTTGCCCATTCGGCTGCCATTTACGCCACTTAACGACCATAATTAAATTCACTGCTGTTTGTCATGGGGCATTTGTGGCTTCTTCCCTTCTCTTCTGCCAGGTAAGATTTGACCTTCCCTTCACTCTAGAGTTTAACTGTGGGGACGACTGTTCCGTGACTTTTGCTCCTCTTGACCTTGCCACTCTAGTTTATCTTTTCACACATCTAACAGACTGGCCCATCAACCCTGGTGGCTTCAACCGGATGGAGTCCATCAGAACCAAGTTGCAAACTGGGTTTCGGGCAAGATGTCCTCAAACCCCCCCCCTAAAACAACCCGACGATCCCCTAAAATAACCCAACCGGCCTCTGAAGATGCCTTCGTCTTCTACTTCCAAATATACTCCTCTACCCCCTACCCTTTCTGACTCTCCTTGAAGTGGTTTGCTTCTGCAGCGTGGCTCAGTGGAAAGAGCCCGGGCTTCGGAGTCGGAGGTCATGGGTTCGACTCCCGGCTCGGCCGCTTGTCAGCCGTGTGACTTTGGGCGAGTCACTTCACTTCTCTGTGCCTCAGTGACCTCATCTGCAAAATGAGGATTAACTGTGAGCCTCACGTGGGACGACCTGATTCCCCTGTATCTCCCCCAGCGCTTAGAACAGTGCTCTGCACATAGTAAGCGCTTAACAAATACCAACAGTATTATTATTATTACTATTCTGGTCAACCTTTCAGCTTCCAGACCTGCTCAGAGTCCAACTCTAGGAAAGCTGTCGGTCAAGGGGGACAATTAATCAGGTGGGTCACCTTTGACCTGGGAGCCCGTCAAAAGGCCGACTCCAATTCTCGTCTCCTTTTTTCACTAAAGGAAGGGGGAAACAATCACTCCCGGGCACCCAGACTACGACTTCTAAGATGATTTTCCATCACACAGAAGTACTTTCCCATTAGAGGATGAGTTAATAGTATTTTGTTCCTGAACTGCTTGTTTTACCTTTCTGAAGTGAATAAGGTATTTAGACACCACTCTTCATATTTAAAATTATACATCGTCTCCTTTCAAAGTGGCTTTTGATTTGAGTAGTCTAATAAAATATGCAACTCAGAGAATATAAAAGTATCATTTAGCACAATCAGAATATAAAATTATTTTCAGAGGTTCCTCTGAATCAGATACTGTTTTTCATCGTGTTTGAACTGGACTCTGGGAGGAAATAGGATTTCATTTCAGAGTGATAGATTAGTAGATTATGTAAGGCAAATTTCCATCCATCATCATTTCATTAACCTCAAGCATAGTTCATTGTTTTGGAAGTCATGAAATAGTCTTCAGATTCCAGCGATAAATCGGCAAGGCCCCTAGAACTCCAAATCTTTTTTTCCTCTAGTTCCTCACACCCACATTTTAAGAAAATGAATGCTTTCAGTAAGAAATCAAAGCCATGCCGATAGGAGCCTTGTTACCAGGCAAACTCAACTATCCCCCTAATAAACAGACACGTTCTTCTAGCTGGGAAGAGAGAGAAAAGAAAAAAGAAAAATGAAAACACCTACTTTTCCCAGCCGAAATCATCCGGCATTTCTAGAAGAGAAAGCAATGTATGGAAAGAAAAATATGGAAAATAACTGATGATCTTTTCCGATATTCTTCTGAGCCTCCTCCATCGACCCGGCCCCGCATCTCTCCGTTGCCCGTGCCCCGTGTCTCTTTCGATTATGAACCACCCGAAGAAAAGGCAAAAGTGAACTTACTGGAACATCTTCTAGCAACGAGAAGCTCTTCGAGGCCACTTACGCGCCGTCCCAAGAGCGACAAGCAAGACCGAGCCGTCCGGGTTATATCAGATGCTGCCGTGGGCTGGATGGGGATGAGGAAAGAAGTCACCGGCAATTTAGCTAGAACTCGTCTGACAGGGTTTCACTACAGCTGCTGGGATTGGCCATGCGACAGGAAAGAAGGGTATGGATTTCCAGTTTCAGCGAGGAGCTACGCGGGCCACGCCGGCCACTCGGAAAGGACTTTCTAGTCCTGGGTCGTGCAGAACTCAAACGCGAACGGGTAGGAGAGTAGGAAATCCACGGAAAAGATTGTCAGCTACTGACAGCTGAGGTTCACCCTTCCGAGTCAGTCCCGCCTGGGCTATAGGTTAACTGCTACTGACGGGGCTTTGGTGATCGTGAAAACCGATAGCTTGAGTTTATAAAATGCCTTCGAGGCTCCTGATGCACATTGAAAAGCCAAGTTGTTTGCCATGTTCCTGTACTGTAGTGGGCAAGTGTTACACCTTCATTTCCAAACCGAAGAAATTAAAGCTCCAGAAGAGCTGCTTACAGTTTTACATCTAGTCAACGGGAGAGATACGTATCCTGCTGTTAATTCCAGTTTTTTCTCCCTCTGTCAGACCGCCCCATCTCCCCGACTCGCTCCCTTCGCTCTACCCCGCCTCCCCACCCCAGAGCACTTGCGTACATATGTACATATCTATAATCCTATCTATATTAATGCCTGTTTACTTGTTTTGATGTGTATGTCTATAATTCTGTTTATTTATAACGAGGCTGTTGACGCCTGTTTACTTGTTTTGATGTCTGTCTCCCCGCTTCTAGACTTTGAGCCCGTTGTGAACAGGGATTGTCTCTCTTTGTTGCTGAATTATACTTTCTAAGCGCTTAGTCCAGAGCTCTGCATACAGAAAGCGCTCAATAAATATGATTGGATGAATGAATGAATGACTGCCCTAGTGGATTTTGGAGAGGAAGCAAAAATCCAAATTCACCGCCCACAATAATAATAATAATAATAATAATGTCGGTATTTGTTAAGCGCTTACTGTGTGCAGAGCACTGTTCTAAGCGCTGGGGTAGACACAGGGGGATCGGGTTGTCCCACGTGGGGCTCACGGTCTGAATCCCCATTTTACAGATGAGGGCACTGAGGCACAGAGAAGTGAAGTGACTCGCCCACAGTCACACAGCCGACAAGCGGCAGAGCCGGGATTTGAACCCATGACCTCTGACTCCAAAGCCCGTGCTCTTTCCACTGAGCCACGCTGCTTCTCCATTTGGATTTCACACTTTTCTGGAGCGGAAGGAAGTACCGGAGAGTTGTACTCTCTCAAGCACTTAATATAGAGCTCTGTGTACAGTAAGTGTTCGAAAAATACGACTGATTGATTGATTGACTAATTGAGTTGGAGAAAGTGGGATGAGAAAGGGGCAAACCTTAAGTCTTATCTGAGGCCAGCCTAAGGAATCACATTCAATCAGCTTAGCTTCCCGCCACTGTGACTTTCGACCAAACAATCATACTCATTAAGCGTCTACTGCCTTCAGAGACTATACGAAGCGCTCGAAAGAATACAACGTAATCGATCGATCGATCGTATTTATTGAGCACTTACTGTGTACAGAGCACTGTCCTAAGCACTTGGCAGAGTACAATGCAACAGAGTCGGTAGACACGTTCCCTATCCACCCATAAGGAGCTTACAGTCTCTTGTGCTGTGCTCATTTGTATATATTATTTATTACCCTCTTTATTTTGTTAATGAGGTGTATGTCTCCTCGACTCTATCCATCTTGATGACGTCGTTCCGTTCTGTTTCGCTTGGCTGTCTGTCTCCCCCGCTTAGACCGTGAACCCGTCAGTGGGCGGGGATTGTCTCTATCTGTTGCCGAAATGTACATTCCAAGTGCTTAGCACGGTGCTCTGCCCATAGTAAGCGCTCAATAAATACCATTGAATGAATGAATGAATGAAGACGCTCTGGAAGTCTCTGATCCGCCTTTGTATCCTAAACCGCTAAGACTTTCGGAACGCTGACGTACGATCGATTAATGGGGACTCTACTTCAGAAAAGGAACTATTTTAGGTAACACGTGATGATGATGGTATTTGTTAAGCGCTTACTATGGGCAAAGCACTGCTCTGAGCGCTCGGGGTTACGAGGTGATCAGGTCGTCCCAGGTGGGGCTCACAGTTTTGATCCCCATTTTCCAGATGAGGTAAATGAGGCCCAGAGAAGTGAAGTGACTTGCCCAAAGTCACACCATGAAGTGTGTGTGCTCGTCTGCCAGCGTGTGCGGGTGTGTGCATTTGTGTCTGTGGGTGCGTGGTGCTTCTTACGAAGAGAAATGGCGAGAATAAATCAGTGCTCCTATCGGCCCCTCACTGGAAATAGGATCTGTGGGTAGGAGATGGAGGGTGATAATCTCTTGGGTCTTTAGTTCCTAGTCCCACTTTTTATCTCTTCTCCATTTTGTCACCCCTTTCCTAGACCCACCGAAACTAGAGCTGGTGGAAGTGTGTGTGTGTGTGTGTGCGCTTGTGCGCGCTTGTGCCTGTGCCTGTGTGGGTCCGGGTCTGGGTCTGGGTGAGTCAATGTGATTGAGCAGGTGAATGCTCTTGCGCGCTTGCATTTTTGCGGATGGGAAGCGGCGGGGCTTAGTGGAAAGAGCACGGATTTGGGTCAGAAGACGCGCGTTCTAACCCCGGCTCCGCCGTGTGACCGCGGGCAAGCCACTGCACTTCTCCGTGCCTCGGTCACCTCATCTGTAAAATGGGGATTGAGACTGCGAACCCCGCGGGGGACACCTGAGAACTTTGCAGCTACCCCAGCGCTTAGAACAGTGCTTGGCACATAGTAAGCTCTTAACAGATACCATCATCATCATTACTATTATTATCATTTCTACAGAGCATTAGGTTTGAGTGGGTTTCGGAGGGTGATTGTGTGAGTAAGAGTTAGCGTGTGTTGAACTGTACTCTCCCAACCACCTGCCACTTGTCAGCTGGGTGGCTGCGGGCAAGTCACTTCACTTCTCTGTGTCTCGGGTCCCTCATCTGCAAAATGAGGATGAAGACCGGTGAGCCTCACGTGGGACAACCTGCTGACCTTGTATCTCCCCCGGCGCTTAAGAACAGTGCCCTGCACGTAGTAAGCACTTAACAAATCCCGACATTATTGGAGAAGCAGCGTGGCTCAGTGGAAAGAGCACAGGCTTGGGAGTCAGAGGTCGTGGGTTCTGATCCCAGCTCTGCCACTTGTCAGCTGTGTGACTTCGGGCAAGTCGCTTCACTTCTCTGTGCCTCAGTTCCCTCATCTGTAAAATGGCGACGAAGACTGTGAGCCCCACGTGGGGCAACCTGATCACCTCGTATCCCTCCCAGCGCTTAGAACAATGCTTTGCACATAGTAAGCGCTTAAAAATGCCATTACTATTATCAGTATAATGTTCTGCACGTAGTAAACACTCAGTCAATGGCCGGGGGGGGGGGGGGGGGTGTGAATAGGAATGTGCAGGTCGCTGGAGGGGTTTGAGTGTGAGTTTGCCTACAACTCTGTGGGAGTCCGTGTGCGAGGCCATGTGACTGTACACGACTGGAATCCTTCGTTTTATTTTCTGAAAATTAATTTGGTGACTTCAGCAAAAATGATCGGCCAGTTGGTTTTCGTTTTTGTTTTCCCTTACGTGGTATTCGTTAACCATCTGCTATGTGTCAGGCACCGACTGTGCCCCGGGGTAAATAAAAGATAATCGGGTTGGACACAATCCCTGTCCCACACAGGGCTCACGCTCTGAATCCCCACTATGTAGATGAGGTAACCGAGGCACGGAGAAGTTAATTGACTTGTCCGAGGTCACACGGCATACAGTCGCGAAGAGCCCCCGTTGGGGGAGATTTTAAAAAACGACAAAACCAACCTCATTTGGGGATTGCTGCTCTCTGATGACAGTCACATCATAGCCAGACTCGCCGGACCGGTTTCGTCCCAGTTGTACGTGGCTTCTTTCGTCGGCAGGCGGACGGTAAACCCCAAACATGGCCCAAGATGTACGTGTGTGTGTGTGTGTGTGTGTGTGTGTGGATCAAAACCCAGATAGAGCCCCACGCGGCTCTTCTGAATTATAGTAAGCCTAGGATGGTAGATCTGGGAAGGAAAACTGTTATTCGGGCCCGGTTCAAGAGGAGCCTGCAGACGGGTCTTAGCGAATCTGAAAAAGGTGAAAATTAGTCGCCGTATCTGCCGGAATGATTCCCTCTCCTCCAGATGTGAGCTCCTTTTTTAGGTGGGGATCACGCCTACCAGTTCGTGTTGGACTGTACTCTCCCAAGGACCCAGTACAGGGCTCAGTCCAGTGCTCTGCACGCGGTGTTCATTCATTCGGTAGCATGTATTGAGCGCTTACTACGTGCGGAGCGCTGTACTAAGCGCTTGGAATGTACAACTGGGCAACAGATAGAGACGGTCCCTGCCCGACGACGGGCTCGCAGTCTAAACGGGAGAGACAGACGGCAAAGAGAAGCAGAGCATAACAGGACAAGTCAACATCATCGAGATAAATAGAATCAAGGAGGCATATACCTCATTGACAAAATGAATAGGGTAATAAATGATATATGCCAATGAGCACAGTGCTGAGAGGAGGGGAAGGGGGAAGAGCAGAGAGTGGGGGGGAAGAGAGGGGAGGGGGAAGCATTTCTTAAGCGCCTACTATGTGCCAAGCACTGTTCTAAGCGCTGGGGTGGATACAAGGTAATCAGATTGTCCCACACGGGGCTCACAGTCTTCATCCCCAGATTAAGATGAGGGAAATGAGGCCCAGAGAAGTGAAGTGACTTGCCCAAGGTCACACAGCAGACACGTGGCGGAGGCGGGATTAGAACCCATGGCCTCTGACTCCCAAGCTCTTTCCACTGAGCCACGCCGCTTCTCTAAATGGTAAGCTCTTAATAAATACTATCGACGGATTGATCGGTAGCGGGGGTGATAAAAGTAGTAGCGGGCAGTGGTAGGAGCTGGGAAGCAGCGTGGCGGAGCGGATCGCGCATGGGCTTGGGAGTCATGGGTTCTGATCTTGCCTCTGCCGCTTGTCTGCTGTGTGACCTCGGGCAAGTCACGACCTCTCTGGGCCTCGGTTCCCCCATCCGTAAAAAGGGGATTGAGAGCGTGAACCCCACGTGGAACGAGGACTGTGTCCAACCTGATCTGCCTTGGCGCTTAGCGCGGCGCCTGGCACGTAGCGAACGCCTAATTATCAATTAATGAGTGGGAGCGATGGTATTTATTAGTACCGTTTTAGTATTCGGTATTGTTAATTAGGGCATTTATGATAACAGTAGCCGTACTGATTGGATTTTTTTTATCACCGTTCTATCTCGTAGGGGTTTGCCAGGTGCCGATTTCTGATCTCAGCTCCGGGGTGGATACAAGGCTAATCAGGTTGAACGGAGTCCCCGTCCCACGTGGAGCTCAGTGCACAATGCTAAGCACTGGGGGAAACCAAAATACAAAAATGACACGTTCTCTGCCCACAGGGAACTTACGCTCTAATTGGGGGAGGCAGGCGTGAAAATAATTAGAGATGATGGGCTAATAAAAATACTTCATGGAATGCATAATTGAAAAATGTATATATTTTAAGTGGTGAGGAAGGTTACAGATAATTACTTAAATGCTAGATGTCTCTGCAGCCAGTTCTCCTAAAATAAATATGGTGTTTGTTAAGCGCTCACCGTGTGCTGGGGTAGCCAGTCAACCGGTTAATCGTATTTCTTGACCACTCACTGGGTGCAGAGCACTGTACGAAGCACTTGTGAGAGTCCAATATAACAATATGACAGGGAGGCAGCGTGGCTCAGCGGAAGGAGCCTGGGCTTCGGGGTCAGAGGTCACGGGTTCGACTGCCGGCTCTGCCACTTGTCAGCTGTGGGACTGCGGGCGAGTCCCTTCACTTCTCTGTGCCTCATTGACCTCATCTGGAAAATGGGGATTAACTGTGAGCCTCGCGTGGGACGACCCGATGACCCCGTATCTCCCCCGGCGCTTAGAACAGTGCTCGGCACCTAGTAAGCGCTTAACAAATACCAACGTTATTATTATTATAACGGACACATTCCCTGCCCACGACGAGTTTACGGTCCGGAGGGCGAGACAGACGTGAAAATAGATTATGGCTATCTACGTAAGTGTAGAGCAGGTCCCTGTCCCACATGGGGTTTAAAGCCTAAGAGGGAGGGCCAACAGTTATTACATCCCCATTTTAGAATTGAGGAAACTGAGGCGCAGAGAAGATAAGGGACTTCTGATGGTATTTTTGAAGTGCTTACTATGTGCCGGGACGGTTCTAAGCACTGGGGTAGAGAAACGGCGTGGCTCAGTGGAAAGAGCCCGGACTTGGGAGTCAGAGGTCATGGGTTCTAATCCCGGCTCTGCCACTTAGCAGCTGATGACTTTGGGCAAGTCACTTAACTTCTCTGGGCCTCCGTTACCTCATCCGTAAAATGGGGATGAAGACCGGGAACCCCACGTGGGACAATCTGATCACCTTGCATCCCTGCCCCTCCCCAGCGCTTGGAACAGTGCTTTGCTCAGAGTAAGCGCTTAACAAATACTTATTATACAAGGTAATCAGGTTGGACACAGCCCATGTCTCACATGATGCTCACAATCTTAATCCCTATTTGACAGAAGAGGTAAGTGAGGCACAGAGCAGTGAAATGACTTGCCCAAGGTCACGCAGCAGACAAGTGGCAGAGGCAGGACTAGAACCCAGATCCTCCCGACTCGCAAGCCCGGGTTCTAGCGACTTGGCCACGTTGCTCAAGCTCCTCGGGACTTGCTCGAGAGACATCGTGGCTCAGCGGAAAGAGCCCGGGCTTGGGAGTCAGAGGTCATGGATTTGAATCCCGGCTCTGCCACTCGTCAGCTGTGTGACTGTGGGCAAGTCGCTTCACTTCTCTGTGCCTCAGTTCCCTCATCTGTAAAATGGCGATGAAGACGGTGAGCCTCACGTGGGACAACCTGATCACCCTGTATCTCCCCCAGCGCTTAGAACCCAGAGTAAGAGCTTAACAAATACCAACATTATTATTAACTCACCAAGTCAGGGGCAGGGCCAGGATTAGAACCCAGGTCTCCTCACTCCCAGCGCTGGGTTTATCCGCCAGGCCCTGCGGCTTCCAAAACGCGGAGGGCATAGCCTCACAAAACACCGCGCTTAGAAAACACGGGCCGCCAGGCTCGCGGTGTATTCCTCCTCATGCCTGGTCTCGAACCATCTCTTTCATCGCCACCGAGATGCCTCTGTATCTAGAAAAGCTTGTGCCGTCTGACCAGCTGCTCGGAACATGGTGTCTCTTGAGTGCTTATTATGTGCAGAGCTCTGTGCTGAGCGCTCGGGAGAGTACCTTGCAACAGAGTTGGTAGAATGGAAGCTCATCTCTAATAATAAAAATAGTAACGATGGTATTGGTTAAGCACTTACTATGTGCCAAGCATTGCTCTAAGTGCTGGACCGAAAGCTCACTGTGCGAAGGGAACGTTTCAGTTTATTATTGCATTGGATTGGATTGGATTTTGTATCGTATTGTACTCACCCAAGCGCTTAGTACAGTGCTCTGCACACAGTAAGCGCTCAGTAAATACAATTCGCGACCGACACGTTCCAGAGAGTGCAAAATGACAAAATAACAGACACGTTCCCTGCCTACAGCGAGTTCCTCGTCGGCATCCATAGGGGTAAAAACTTGTTCTGGCTGTTAGAGTAGTAAGAGCATTTATTAATCGCTTGCTGTGTGCAGAGCACTGTACTAAGCACTGGGAGAGAAGAAGAAGAAGAAGAAGAATAGTAATAATGTTGGTATTTGTAAAGCGCTTACTATGTGCAGAGCACCGTTCTAAGCGCTGGGTTACATTCAGGGTGATCAGGTCGTCCCACGTGGGGCTCACAGTTTTAATCCCCATTTTCCAGATGAGGGAACTGAGGCCCAGAGAAGTGAAGTGACTCGCCCACGGTCGCACAGCTGACAAGCGGCGGAGCCGGCATTCGAACCCATGGCCTCTGACTCCCAAGCCCGGGCTCTTTCCACTGAGCCACGCCGGTGGGAATTGGATACGGTCCCTGTCTAATGTCACAGCCTAAGCCGTGAATGCCGATAAATGATGAGGGAGATGAAGAAAGCTCCTCTATCTTTTGTGGTTTCACAGAGGACAGATGATAAATACACGGTGTCTAATGAATGCCTGTAAACGATGACCATGATGATGAAAGCTCCTCTACGTTTTGTGGTTTCTCGGAGGATGGAGACATCGATGTCGAAATGCTGTCCGGTACCATCAGAGAATAGGAAGGCGTTGATTCACGACAGAGGGAGGAAGTAGATTGGGAAGAGTTCATTAATTCTGGAGGGGCGTTGTGGTAATGACCCGGCTTTGCTCCGCACTCTCCTTAGAGATGTACGGAGTCCTCTTCTGATAATCGATCGGTCGATCAGTGATAGTTATCGAGTGCCTTCTTTGAGGCCTACCTGAAAAACAAACGAATGAGTTTTGAGGAAATTTAGCCATATTTGGAAGGCCAGATGCCTCGATTTCGGTGAGCATATTTGGGACACATCATCAGGAGGACTGAATCTCTAGACTCTAAGCCCGTCAAAGGGCAGGGACCGTCTCTATCTGTTACCGATTTGTCCATTCCAAGCGCTTAGTACAGTGCTCTGCACATAGTAAGCGCTCAATAAATACTATTGAATGAATAAAGGCACTAAGAATAACTATAATAATCATGGTATTTGTTAATTGTTCCTGTGCGCCAAGCATTTCGCCAAGCGCCGGGGTAGATACAGGGTGATCCACCACACGGGACTCGCACTTTTAATCCCCATTTTATAGATGAGGTAGCCGAGGCCCAGAGTAGTGACTTACTCAAGGTCACACAGCGGACAAGTGGCGGAGCCAGGATTAGAACCCACGTCCTCTGACTCCCAAGCCCGGGCTCTTTCCACTGAACCACGCTGCTTCCCCAGCTGCTAATGCTAGGAAGAGTCCAGGGAAAGCGTGGAAAAGGCAGAGCAGCAACTGGCTGGATAAAAACCCTAACTACGATAACGGAAGAACCTTCGGCGAGGTTACGGATCACGGCAGAAGACAGGACGTCCTGGAGAAAATACGACCGTAGAGTCGCCGTGAATCGGAAACGACTCGATGGCACTTGATAATAACATTCAGTGAGATCAGAGCGCGGTACTAAGCGCTTGGCAGATCACAATACAACCGAGTTGGTAGACGTTCCCTGCCCACAACAAATTGCCTTTGGAAATCCCCCCAAATCCCTGCCAACGAGGAACGGTAGAGATTTTTGGAACCGGAGCAATAAACTGCAGCGCTCCCTCCCGCCCTCAAAAAAAATGGAAAATACCGGCTACGCGATGTTGCCAATTCAGAGATGTCACAACTGTTATTCAGCCTGTTCAAGTGTTTCTAAAAGTTCCCCATCCACTCAGTGTTTTATAAACCTAGAAAACGTTCCACGGTTTGGTTTTGTTTTCTGAATCTTCCAACCTCAGAGCGATACGGATATAGAGTCAAAAACAGTCGCCGCTGATGGTGAACTTCACCTCTGAGTGCCCTCGTGGCCGAAAAGGCCAATGTGGAACCCACCCGGTCCCAGCCACACTGCGCACACAATAAGGCTGTGCTCCGTTGTGTTCTCGTGCTTAATATTTGTAGTGCCTGGTGCGGTTTTCCATTCTGCCTCCTTATGTCTCCTTGCATATAAAGGACATTTATCCGAAGCCTATCGAATTCATTCAGTTGTATTTATTTCTTAAGCGCTTACTCTGTGCAGAGCACTGTACTGAGTTCTTGGGAAAATACAACAATAAACAGTGACATTCCCCGCCCATGATGAGCTCACAATCTAGAGGGGGGAGACAGACATCGCTACAAATGAAATAAAATCAGAGATATACGTGGCCTTTCCTCTCCATCCAAACAGCTATCTTACCGGTACGAGCTCTCATAATATCCCGGCCGCATTATTGTGTCAACCTTCTCTCTGATCTCCCTCCCTCCTGTCTCTCCCCGCTCCGGTCTATTCTTCATTCCGCTGCCCGGCTCATCTTCCTGCAGAAACGCCCTGGGCCTGTCACTCCCCTTCTTTTAAAACCCTCCAGCGGTTGCCCATCGACCTCGGCACGAAACAAAAACTTCTCACTCTAGGCTTCGAGGCTCTCCGTCCCCTCGCCCCCTCCTACCTTTCCTCCTTCCTCTCTTTCTACCGTCCGCCCCGCACGCTCCGCTCCTCCGCCGCCCGCCTCCTCGCCGTCCCCCGTTCTCGCCCGTCCCGCCGTCGACCCCCGGCCCGCGTCCTCCCGCCGTCCCGGAACGTCCTCCCTCCTCACCTCCGCCAAACTAACTCTCTTCCCCTCTTCAAAACCCTACTTAGAGCTCACCTCCTCCGAGAGGCCTTCCCAGACTGAGCTCCCCCTTTTCCCTCTGCTCCCTCTGCTCCCCCTCTGTCCCCCCTTCACCTCCCCTCTGCTAAGCCCCCTTTCCCCCCCCTTTCCCTCCGCTCCTCCCCCTCCCCCTTCCCCTCCCCTCCGCACCGTGCTCCTCCGCTCATTTGTATGTAGATTTTCATTACCCTATTTATTTTGTCGATGAGATGTCCATCCCCTTGATTCTATTTATTGCTATTGTTTTAATGAGATGTTCATCCCCCGATTCTATTTATTGCTGTTGTCTCTGTCCGTCCGTCTCCCCCGATTAGACTGAGAGCCCGTCAGTGGGCAGGGACTCGTCTCTGTTGCCTAGTAGATAGGGCACGGGCCTGGGAGTCAGAAAGACCCGGGTTCTAATCCCGGCTCTGCCATCTGTCTGCTGTGTGAGCATGGGCAAGTCACTTCACTTCTCTGTGCCTCAGCTCCCTTCTCTGTAAAGTGAAATTAAGACCGTGATCCCTATTTGGGACAGTGACTATGTCCGACCCAGTTTGTTTATATCCACCCCGGCTCTCAGTAAAGTGCCTGGCACATTTTGAGGGCTTAACAGATACCGTCGTCATTATTGTTACTATTACTATTATTATCGTTATTGTCGTTACTATGCTGCCACGTCCGATCATCAACCGAAGACCAGGGCTTTGTGTCAGGTTCTTACCGGATCCCATCCTGATCTGTGTTTGGGCTGAGTGACCATTACGGTCCACCCGTGGGCCCGCACTAATTAGCCCGGCTAATTAGGGAGCCTGTTCTCGGCTTCGCTCTCCCCTTGCTCTCTTTCAAACGTGGCAGGCTTCGGGGTTTTGTTTTCGGTGAGAATGCAAAGAGCGTCAGTCACGTAATTACCTTGCGCTGCCGTGCCAGCAGGAAGTGACCAGTCGGGAGAGTTCTTGGGGCGGTAGAGACTTTCGGAGCCGGGGAAGTAAAACGCAGCGGCCCCTCCCGCCCTCAAAAAAAAAAAATGGAAACTATCTGCTGCCCGCTGTTACCAATTCAGAGATGTCGCAAACATTCGTTCTCCCCATTCAGGTGTTTCTAAAACCTCCCCATCGCTAAACGTTTTACGGACCTTCCGTTTCCCAAACGTCTTCAGTTGCACAGCTTTGGGCCAGTTCCTTCTTTGGCTCTGACAGAGCTTCTCCTCCCAGTGACAATGACATCCTGTCCCGCATCTGGGCCTCGCCGTCCTGGGAACTGCCTTTCTTTCTGTCACCGATAAGTAAGTAGCAGCTTTTCAACAGCTTTTACGGAGCCGCTTCTGGGTGAGGATCGGGGACACAGTGTTAAAATCCACCCTTTCCGCTCCAGCCAAACTGCTATCACCTCAATGGGATCACTCCTCCTATCCCACCGAGGTCACTGCCTCAGCCTCCCCGCTGACCTCCCGGCCTCCTGTCTCTCCCCGCTCCGGTCCTTACTTCGCTCCGCTGCCCAGATCATTTTTCTACAAAAACCTTCAGTCTACTCCTCAAAACACCCCAGCGGTTGCCCACCCATCTCCACATCGAACAGAAACTCCTCACCGTTGGCTTTAAGGCACTCCATCACCTTGCCCCTTCCTAGAAGCAGCGTGGCTCGGTGGCAAGAGCCCGGGCTTGGGAGTCAGAGGTCACGGGTTCGAATCCCGGCTCTGCCACTCGGCAGCTGCGTGACTGTGGGCAGGTCGCTTGACCTCTCTGTGCCTCAGTGACCTCAACTGTAAAATGGGGATGAAGAGTGCGAGCCTCACGTGGGACAACCTGATGACCCTGTATCTCTCCTAGCGCTTAGAACGGTGGTCTGCACATAGTAAGCGCTTAACAAATGCCAACACTGTTATTATTATTACCTCACCTCGTTGCTCTCCTAATACAACCCAGTCCGCACGCCTCGCTCCTCTAACGCTCACCTTCTCACTGTGCCTCGATCTCGCCTATCTCACCGCTGACCGCTCACACACATCCTGCCTCTGGCCTGGAACGGCCTCCTTCCTCAAATCTGACGGACAATTACTCTTCCCCCCCTTCAAAGCCTTATCGAAGGCCCATCTCCTCCAAGAGGGCTTCCCTGACTAAGCCCTCCTTTCCTCATCTCCCTTCTGCGTCGCCATGATTTGCTCCCTTTATCCATCCCCCCTCCCAGCCCCGAAGCACCTAGGTCCATATCTGTCATTTATTTATCTTAATGTCTGTCTCCCCCCCCCCCCCCTTTTAGACCGTAAACTCGCTGTGGGCAGGGAATGTGTCTCTACTGTTGTATTGTACTCTCCCAGTTGCTTAGTACAGTGCTCTGCACACAGTAAGCACTCAATAAATTTGATTGAATGAACGAATGAGCCAGTTCAGCTTCCGTGGCTGAGGCAGACTGAGGTCTGGCTGGTGGAGGGAATAACCATGGAAACAGGCAGTTGGTGAGGTCAGGTCCGCACGAAAAGCCCCGGCTTTTCTTCACGAAAGGTACGGGCAGCGTGGCTCGGTGGAAAGAGCCGGGGCTTGGGAGTCGGAGGTCATGGGTTCGAATCCCTGCTCTGCCGCTTGTCAGCTGTGTGACTGTGGGCCAGTCACTTCACTTCTCTGTGCTTCAGTTACCTCATCTGTAAAATGGGGATTAACCGTGAGCCTCACGTGGGACCACCTGATGACCCTGTATCTACCCCAGCGCTCAGAACGGTGCTCTGCACATAGGAAGCGCTTAACAGATACCAACGTTATTATTACAAGACGGGACAGTGCTTGGATGTGTGGGCGTGAGTGTGTTCATGTCTGTGGGTGTGTGAGTGCTGGTCCGTGTGCCTGGGTATGCTGGTTCAAGTGGTGGTTGGAGGAGGTGGGGGAGAAGTAATAATAATAATAATTGCGGTATTTGCTAAGTGCTTACTATGTGCCCACCGCTGTTCTAAGCCGTGGGGTAGATAAAGGGTCATCGGGTTGTCCCACGTGGGGCTCCGCCGTCTTAATCCTCATTTTCCAGATGAGGTGACTGAGGCCCAGAGAAGTTAAATGACTTGCCCAAAGCCACACAGCAGATAAGTGGTGGAGATGGGATTGGAACCCTTGACTTTCTGACTCCCGGGCCCGGGCTCTATCCACTAGGCCATGCTGCTTCTCGTGGAGGGGAGAAGGGAGAGGGGAAGGGATAGGAGGAAGAGGAGGAGGAGGAGAAAGGAAGGAAAGGGCCAAAGGAGGAGGAGAAAGAAAAGGAAGAAGGAAATTCTTGAGGGACTCATTACCAGGATAATGTGGAACTATTTCATTCATTCATGCATTCATTCAATCGTATTTACTGAGTGCTTACTGTGTGCAGAGCACTGTACTGAGCATTTGGGAGAGTACAGCAGAACAATAAACAGATACATTCCCTGTCCATAACGCGCTTTCCCGTCAGACCACAAAACTCAGTTTCCTCCCGTTCCTGGCTGCTTCCCCAATGAGTCCCACCCCCCACCCCCTTACCCCCAGCCCAGCCCCAGCACAGCCCTTACTCCAGCCTGAAAAGCAACATGGTCAGGCTTCCACCACCAGGAAAGGGGCAATATTTCCGACCCTCGGCCGAGATTCCACCTTTCCACTTCTCTACGGTGTGACCTCGGGCAACTCACTTCACTTCTCCCTACCTCAGTTTCCTCATCCGTAGAACGGGGATTGAGACCGTGAGCCTCGTGTGGGACGGGGACTGCGTCCAAGCTGATCAGCTTGTATCTGCCCCAGCTCTTAGCACGGTGCCTGGCAGGTAGTAAGCGCTTAACAAATATCACTGTTGTTATTATTATTAGGCAACAGGAAATGGTAAGAAGATGAAATCTCTGTAGCATACAATCAGTCCAATAACCTGCAGCCCGGGTGGTTGAGGATTTGGGGACGTAGCCATTCAAAACGAAGCCTCTCGGGGAAGTCAATCGGTTCTAACAATCAGCTCATTGAAAGGCATCCTCCCCGGTGACAAGTTGGGAGTCTGACTTCCAGGCAGGGCTGGTGATCCCTGGGCTAGCTCTATTCATTCATTCATTCATTCAATAGTATTTATGGAGCGCTTACTATATGCAGAGCACTGTACTAAGCGCTTGGACTGTACGAATCGGTAACAGACAGAGACGGTCCCTGCCCTTTGACGGGCTAAGGATAAGACAACTGACCGAATTTTCCCAGCCAGACTCCCTCGTTTCAGGAGCCGGCCCAGGGGCCGGAGCTAGTTCGCACGTCCGAAATTCGAGTCGCTCAGTTATATTTATTGAGCACTTACCGTGTGAAGAACACTCGTACTTGGGAGAGTACAACGGAACAATAGAACTGACCCATTCCCTGCCCAAAATGAGCTTACAGTCTAGAGGGGGAGATGGACATTAATATAATACGTAAAATTAGAGATATGCACCTAAGTAACGGGGGGCTGGGAGGGAGGATGGATGAAGGGAGCAAGTCAGGCTGATGCAGAAAGGACCGGGAGAAGACGAAAGGAGGGCTTAGCAGGGAAGGCCTCTTGGAGGAGATGGGCATTCAATAGGGCTCTAAAGGTGGTAGAGAGTAACTGTCTGGCGGATGTGAGGAGAGAGGGCGTTCCAGGCCAGAGGCAGGCTCATTCATTCATTCAGTAGTATTTATTGAGCGCTTACTACGTGCAGAGCACTGTACTAAGCGATTGGAATGTACAAATCGGCAACAGATCGAGACGGTCCCTGCCCTCTGACGGACTGGCGGTCTAATCGGGGAAGACAGATGGAGAAAAACAGTAGCGATAAATAGAATCAAGGGGATGAACATCTCATTAAAACAATAGCAATAAATAGAATCAAGGGGATGGACATCTCATTAACAAAATAAATAGGGTGATGAAAATATACACAATGGAGCGGACGAGCACGGTGCTGAGGGGAGGGGAAGGGACAGGGGGAGGAGCGGAGGGAAAGGGGGGAAAAGAGGGCTTAGCAGAGGGGAGGTGAAGGGAGGGTAGAGGGGGAGCAGAGGGAAAAGGGGGAGCTCAGTCTGGGAAGGCCTCTCGGAGGAGGTGAGCTCTCAGCAGGGCCTCGAAGAGGGGAAGAGAGTGAGTTTGGCGGAGGTGAGGAGGGAGGGCGTCCCGGGACGGCGGGAGGACGCGGCCCGGGGGTCGACGGCGGGACGGGCGAGAACGGGGGACGGCGAGGAGGCGGGCGGCGGAGGAGCGGGGCGTGCGGGGCGGGCGGTGGAGAGAGAGAAGGGAGGGGAGGTAGGAGGGGGCGAGGGGACGGACGGCCTCGAAGCCTAGAGTGAGAAGTTTTGTTTCGTGCGGAGTTTGATGGGCAACCACCGGAGGTTTTTAAGGAGGCTGTGGGCGACGGGTCTGTGGTGAGTCAGTGGAGATGGAGGTACGGTGAGAAGGTTAGCATTAGCGTAGCAAAGTGTGCGGGCTGGGTTTTATGACTGACGGATGTTCATCCAGATCAGCCTGCCCACCGGGCCCGCATCCGGAGCCCACGACCGTCACATCTGGCCGGGGTGCCGACCGCCCCCTCCTCCTGTCTCCCCCATCCAGGATAGGCCGTGACGTTTTCCTCAGTGGGCTCCGGGCAAAGGCGGGGGTTCTGCCGCGGGGCGCGGTCCCGCTGACTCACGGGACTCCAAGTGGGAATCGTGTGTCAGCAAGGCCCGGCTCGGAAAGAAAACCCCAGAGGGTTGTGGGGACAGGCAGGCTCCGGAGTCGGCCGGCCTTCGAGCGGCTCGTTCAACTGGGCTCGCGTCCTGGAACCAGCAGCCGCCGCCGTAGGTGGCCCGGGCCTGTGGCGACAGGTAGCCAAGGTGCCTCTGCTGAGGTAGCTGTGAGGAGAGCCGGAAATTCTCACGCTCAGTGGAAAGGAGAGAGAGACAGAGGCAGACCGGCAGACTGACGGAGATAGAGAGGAGCAAGAGTACCGTGTCTAGGCCCATCTGCAGTAGCCGCTCTTGAGTAGCAATTATCCACGCTAATCACTGATCCGTCAATCGATGAGTTGCCTCGATCTCTCTGCGAAGCGCCGGAGTAGATACAAGATGCCCGGATAAAGTAGATGCAAGACGCAAGCCCGACGAGGCTCGGAATCGGAGGGGAGGAGGAAGGAGAAAAGATATTTAATCCCCATTTTACAGATAATAATAATGATGTTGGTATTTGTTAAGCGCTTACCGCGTGCAGGGCACTGTGCTGAGCGCCGGGGGAGAGACAGGGTCATCGGGTGGTCCCACGCGGGGCTCCCGGTCTTCATCCCCATTTTACAGATGAGGTAACTGAGGCCCAGAGAATCCTAATAATAATAATGACGTCGGTATTTAAGCGCTTACAATGTGCAGAGCACCGTTCTAAGCGCTGGGGTAGATACGGGGTCATCGGGTCGTCCCACGTGGGGCCCCCCGGTCCTCATCCCCGTTTTACAGACGAGGGAACTGAGGCCCAGAGAAGCGAAGTGACTCGCCCACGGTCACACGGCTGACAAGCGGCAGAGCCGGGATTCGAACCCACGGCCCGTGACCCCAAAGCTCGTGCTCTTCCCACTGAGCCGCACTGCTTCTCTGAGGGAATCCCCATTTTGCAGATGAGGAAACGGAGGCACGCGGAAGTCGTTTGACTCGCCCAAGACCACGCAACAGACAAGTGGCGGGGCGGGGATCGGAACCCGGGTCCTCTGACTCCCGGGGCCGGGGTCTTTTCACTAGGCCTCGCTGCTTCCCGAGGAGTTTTTAGCGAAGAACCAGAAGAGCTACCGTTGCCATAGTAACTCTGGCCAGTCGTCAACCCAGGGCATTGCGTCACTGGGCGATTATTTTCTTCAGTCGAAAGGGAAATAGACGGGTCTAGACATTCTTCCTTTCCATGCCAATCCAGAGTACTGTGCCAATCTCTCCTCTCCCAGCGTCTTTCTGGACCTCGGACCAGAAGCGGAAGTGGGGTCCGTCGCCTGATCGAAGCCTCATTTTTCAAGGCTTCTCATTCTCGGTAGTGTTTTCAGTCACACGACAGTAATAATCGTAATAGTACTCGTTAAGTGTTTGCTCTGTGTCGAGCGCCGCTCTAAGCACTGGGGTAGATACAAGGTTAACAGGTCACGTACAAGGCTCGCAGTCTAAATAGGAGGGAAAACAGGGATCGGATCCCCATTTTACAGATGAGGTAACTGAGGCCTAGTGAAGTGACCTGCCCAAGGTCACATGGCAGACAAGCGGACTTCCCTCGGATCCCTCACTGCCCCTCTCTCCCTGCTGGGAGAGCTTGTCCCGGACCCTCCTTGGAGAGAAAGCCGCGGCCCGACCGAAACGTAAGTTCATTACGGGCAGGGAATGTGTCTGCTAATTCCGCTGTATCGTACTCTCCCAGGCGCTCGGTACGGCGCTCTGCACGTAGTAAGCGCGCGATAAACACCGTCGATGGATCGGCTGATCAGCGTAGGCCAAGCGGCACGAGGCAGGACCTTGGATTAGGCGGGACCACCGTACGTGGGGCTCTTCCGAGCTCACCGCCGGCAGGCCGGCCGGAGAATCAATCAGTCGATCCATCGACCGTGTTTACAATACTAATAACGTCGGCATTTGTCAAGCGCTTACTATGTGCGGAGCACTGTTCCAAGCCCCGGGGTAGACACAGGGGGATGAGCTTGTCCCACGTGGGGCTCACGGTCTCCATCCCCATTTTCCAGATGAGGTCACTGAGGCCCAGAGAAGTGAAGTCACTTGCCCACCGTCACCCGGCTGACGAGCGGCGGGGCTGGGAGTCGAACTCGTGACCTCCGACCCCAGAGCCCGTGCCCTTTCCACTGAGCCACGCTGCTTTATCGGGTGCTTACTGTGTGCAGAGCGCTGTGCTGAGCATTCGGGAGAGCACAGTATAACGGATTTGGTGGACACGTTCCCTGCCCTCGGCGTCTGCCTAAACCACAACCTCCCCCGTAACCACCACTGCCGTAACCGCCACCGGCTCCACCGCCACTATCCAGACCGACCCGTCACCGTTATCTTCACGAGCGTCAGTTTGCTGCGCACCTTGGAGGCACGGAGCGCTGCGCTAGACGCTACGGAAACCGGTTGAAAGGCTCGGACGCGCTCCGGCCCTCAGAGACGAGCCGGCCGAGGAGGGGCGATGAGAAAGAAACAGTCGTCAGCCCGTCCGTAGAGAAAGACGGTGATTATCCAGTAACCCGGAGGCGACGAGGTCGAGGAGATCCCAGATCGCTCTGGCTGACGGAAGGATGGGTGGGGTGAATTTGGGGGATGGGTTTTCGAAGACCCACTTGGAGATGGGAATTACACAAGGGGAGGGAGGCGGCGGTGTGAATAAGATCCTTAACGAGGTCTCTCGCCGCCGCGTGAGAGGAAAACGCGAAGACAGAAGAGGAGGAAGCGGAGAAGGAAGAATCTCCCCGGCACCAACGCGGGGGCTGGAACAGAGTGGAGGTGGAGCAGGGTGGTCAAGCTGATTAGAACAGTGTTTGGCACGTAGTAAGCGCTGAACAGATACCAAATACCATCAGTATTATAATAATAATGTTGGGTTTTGTTAAGCGCTTACTATGTGCAGAGCACTGCTCTAAGCGCTGGGGTAGACACAGGGGGATCGGGTCGTCCCACGTGGGGCTCACGGTCTGAATCCCCATTTGACAGATGAGGTCACCGAGGCCCCCGAGAAGTGAAGTGACTCGCCCACGGTCACACAGCTGACCAGTGGCAGAGCTGGGATTCGAACTCATGACCTCGGACTCCAAAGCCCGTGCTCTTCAGGCAGATATTGTTCGTGGACCTCGTTGGGAAACAGTGCGGCCTAGCGGATAGAGCACAGGCCCGGGAGTGAGAGGCCTTGGGTTCCAATCCCGGCTCCGCCACTTGTCCGCTGCGTGACCTCGGGCAGGTCCCTTCACTTCTCTGGACCTCAGGCACCTCGTCTGGAAAATGGGGATTAAGACCGTGAGCCCCATGGAGGACGTGGACCGTGTCCAATCTGATTAGTTTTTACCTACCTTAGCGCTTAGTACAGCGCTTGACACACAGTATGCGCTTAAGAAATTAGACTCTCCCCCGATTAGACCGTAAGCCCGCCGATGGGCAGGGGTCGTCTCTATCTGTTGCCGAACTGTCCGTTCCAAGCGCTTAGTACGGTGCTCTGCACATAGTAAGCGCTCAATAAATACTGTCGAATGAATGAACGAACGAACGAGAAGCGGCGTGGCTCAGTGGAAAGAGCACGGGCTTTGGAGTCAGAGGTCATGGGTCCGAATCCCAGCTCGGCCCCGTGTCAGCCGTGTGACTTCGGGCGAGTCACTTCACTTCTCGGTGCCTCGGTTACCTCCTCTGTAAAATGGGGATTAAGACCGTGAGCCCCACGTGGGGCAACCCGATCCCCCTGGATCTCCCCCGGCGCTTAGAACAGTGCTCGGCACATAGTGAGCGCTTAACGGATACCGGCATTAAAAAAAGCTATCGTTTAGGAATGGGCTATCTACCACCGTCGCCGAGAAGAGCTCATTTCACCTTAAGTACCACCTGGTCGTGTCCCCCTCTAGTCTGGAAATCTCATAGAATAAATCAATCGATGGCATTATCGAGCGCTTGCCGTGCGCGGAGCACTGCACTGAGGGCTTGGGAGAGTACAACATAGCAGAGATGGTAGACACGTTCCCTGTCCAAACTGAGCTTCCAATCTAGAGGGGGAGACAGACAGGAATAGAAATTCATAAAAGCGGGATTTCCCGTTAAGGAAGACTGTTGAGACTGCATTTAGGAGGGATTTTAGGAGAGAAGCGGCATGGCTCAGGGGCTCAGGGGAAAGAGCACGGGCTTCGGAGTCAGAGGTCATGAGTCCGACTCCCGGCTCCGCCACCTGTCAGCTGTGTGACTGTGGGCGAGTCACTTCGCTTCTCTGGGCCTCGGTGACCTCATCTGTAAAATGGGGATGAAGACCGTGAGCCCCACGTGGGACAACCCGATTCCCCTGTGACTACCCCAGCGCTTAGAACGGTGCTCTGCACATAGTAAGCGCTTAACAAATGCCAACATTGTTATTTTATTTGTGAACGCTCTTTTTCGACTGTGACCCCTCTGCGAGACGGGGACGGTGACAAATTTTCACCCGCGTACCCTTTTTTCAGAGTTCAGAACAGTGCTCTGCACACAGTAAGCTGTTGATAACTACGAGAACCACTATCCGCAGCTACTCTGTTCACCAGGCCCCTCCTCCCAACGCGATCCCCTCCCCTCTCATATACCCACGACACAGACCACCACTCACCTGCGGAGATATGAAAACCAAGCCTCCCTTCTGGTGGAAAACAGCACCAGAGGAGGAGACACAAAAGCAAATCAGCCTTTGGTAAAGCCAGACGCTGTCTTATCACCTGCTCCCACACTTCCGCTGAATCTTGGAGGGCCACGGCCAACGGCCCCGGGGTCTGAGTGTCGGGCTCCTGACAACAAGCAGAAGTGGAAACTTTCCTTCACTCGCCCACGCTGAGCGCTTACTGCGCACTAAGCCCTTGGGAGGGTGAGATACAACGATAGACACGTCTCCTGCCCACAGAGAGCTCCGATCGCCTACATCCCTAACGTTAAACAGTGGATCAAGGTTTTGATTGCCTACGTCCCTGACGTTAAACAGGGCTTTATAAATGAATTCATGATGGCATTCGTTAAGCACTTACTATGTGGCGAGCACCGTTCTAAGCGCTGGGGTGGATACAAGGTCATCAGGTTGTCCCACAGAGGGCTTACGGTCTTCATCTCCATTTTGCAGATGAGGTAACTGAGGCCCAGAGAAGTGAGGGTGACTTGCCCAAAGCCACACGCCTGGCAAGTGGCAGAGCCGGGATTCGAACCCATGCCCTCTGACTCCCAAGCCCGGGGCTCTTCCCGTTGAGCCACGCTGCTTCTTTATAAAGCAAAACTCTTAACCTCGAGCCCCTTGTGGGAAGCAGCATGTGCGACCTCGTGGACAGAGCACGGGTCTTGGAGTCAGAGGAGCTGGTTTCTAATCCCAGCTCTGTCCCCTGTCTGCTGTGTGACCTTGGGCTGGTCACTTCACTTCACCATGCCTCAGTTACCTCATCCGGAAAATGGGGATTGAGACGGTGAGTACCACCTGGGCTAGGGACGGTGTTCCGTCTTGTACAGCACTTTAGTACAGTTCTGGGCACATAATAATTGCTTAATAAATGCCATTAAAAGAGAAGGTGGAACAGGGACTGTGTCCAACCTGATTATCCCAGTGCTTAATACAGTGCTTGGTACATAGTAAGCACTGACAGATACTATTATCACTGCAATTATTATTTCATCGAGACAGAGTATGTCCGCTGTGCCCTCTGTGCCCTGAATCCCAGGGCAATTCTGGAAGCGTTTGATTGGCAGTGAGCGGTGAGGCTCCACAGGAATTTCCAGACATCTCCCTTCTCTTTCTTCATGAAGAGAGCATTCCTGGTGGCATTTTTGAAATCCTGTGGCATTTCCTCGGTGTTCCAGTGGTTGAAGAATGATTTTCTCCAAAGCGAGGTAGATCCAAAAATGATCTTTTGGAGAGTCCTATCTGAAAAGCGACTATCAACAGATTGGAGATTGTCTTTATAGACTAAGAAAAATACTCATTCCGGCCCAGGTTAAACCTGTGCCCTCCCTTCTCTCTGTCTCTCTTGCTCTCGCTCTCAGAGGAGGTGGTGTGGAGATTGCTAGGAGCCATGTAGTCCTCTGACATGGGGAAGAAGAGGAGGATGCTGACATTCATTCATTCATTCCTTCCTTCATTCATTCATTTAATCGTATTTATTGAGCTCTTACCGTGTGCAGAGCACCCAGCAATAAACAATCCCTGCCCGCAACGGGCTTACAGTCCGGGGGGGCCGGCAGAGAGACAGAGATCAAAACAGGTAAGCGAGCATCAGTATAAATAAATGGAATTATAGATATATATATAGATATACATCGGTGGTGTGGGGCGGGGAGGGGGGGACGAGCAAAGGGAGTGTGTCAAAGTGACGCGGAAGGGAGAGGGAGCGGAGGAAAAGGGGGCTTAGTCTGGCAAGGCCTCCCGGAGGAGGGGCTTCGAAGTGATAATTTGGCGGATTTGAGGAGGGAGGGCGTTCCGGGCCGGAGGGAGGACGTGGGCCTGGGGTCGACGGCGAGACGGGCGAGATGGAGACACCGCGAGAAGGTTAGCGACACCAGAGGAGTGGAGCGTGTGGGCTGGGATGGAGAAGGAGAGAAGGGAAGTGAGGTGAGAAGGGGCGAGAAGGGGCAAGGGGCATCCGTGCCAAGGATCCCGTGTGCCAGGCAGGACGGCCTGTTGCGGCGCCGCTGCCGCTCTCGTGTTGAGACTTTCCCAATCTTCCTGGAAGTGTGAAGACCTGCCCAATAATCTCCAATGCAAATGGGGACTTCGGATCAGAAAATTAAATGTAAATGTAGATTGCCTGACCGCCAGTCAGGAAGGCATCTGAAATGTTGCCTGCAATGTTAAATCCTTTTGCAAGTCACTTGACCTCCCTGTGTCTCAGCTTCCTCAACTGTAAAATGGCTGTAAGCCCCACGTGGGAAGGGGATCACGTCCCACCTGATCATCTTGCATCTACCCGAGTGCTTAGGACAGTGCTTGGCACAGAGTAATCCCTTCACAAATGCGCCGACAATAATAATAAATGTTATCATCATCTTCCTCCTCCTCCTCCTCCTCATCATTCCAGGAAGCGGGAAAAGCCAAAACAGAAAAAAGAAAGCTAATATATTGTCGTTCTCCACACGACTGAATGGGGCGAAATGGAATAACAATTAGAGCCTCAAGTCAGATCACGGTGTGGCAAGGGCAGTCGTTTCAGGGGTAACTGCGGTGTCCTCAGAAAGTTTCCTCTACTCCGAGCAGATCTGGACGTTCCGAGTCCAGAAACTGCCTGACCGTGAAACGCTCCCCATCCCTTCCAGAATCCCTCTCCCCGATGAAGAAACGTTTCTCCAAAACAAAGCAGACCTGGCACCCGTCTCTGTGAGCCACCCTTTCCTTCTAAGAGTTAAAAAATTCAGAAAAATGATCTCTTGGGGAGTCTTATTGGAAAAGTGGCCGTCAAGAGATTTCAGATTGCCTTTATATACTAAGAAAAATAATGATCTGAGCCCGGCTAAACCAGTCCTCTCGCTTTTCTCTCTTTTTCCCTCCCCCTCCTCTCTCTTGTTCTCACTCGCTTTCTCAGTCTCATAAGCTGTCCCTGTCTCTCTCTCTCTCGCGCTCTCTCTCTCATAATTTTCTTCTTATCACTCTCCTCCTCTTCCCTGGCTTTTTCCCTTCCTTTTTCCCTTCTTGCCTTTCAACTCTTCTGTTAATCACCTCTTCCTACTCCCCTTGCCCTGGGATTTCTCTTTTCCCTTTCCCATTCTCCTCTCCATCTCCTTTGCTTCGGGTTGTTCCTCTCTGCCTTTTCCCACTCCCGTGCCGCCTTTCCCTTCTATTTCCCCCTCGAGACTGTAAAGTCGCTATGGGCAGGGAACTCGTCTACCAACTCGGTGTAGTCTCCCCAGTGCTTTGGACAGTGCTCTCCACACACAGTAAGCACTCGATAAATTCAGTTGATTATTATTTTCGGAGCCTGCCCTCCAGCCTCTCAGTCTCTTTCAGTCCTCTCCTACTCCACCTGCCCAGCTTTACTTCAGCATTCTTTGGTCGGTCTCCCTTCCTATTTATGTCTTATTTTTCTTTCTTTGTTTCCGTCTTTTTTTATCCTGTTCCTCCCTTCCCCCTGGAACCCTCAGGCTTCTCTCACCTCTGAAGGGGAAGCGGGGAAGGGAGCCAAAGAAGGACGGGAGGATGGGCCCGCTAGCGGATAGAACACCAGCCTGAGAGGCAGAAGGTCAAGGGTCCTGATCTCGGTTCCGCCATCTGTCCGCCGTGTGGCCTCGAGTAAGTCATTTGGCTTCTCTGTGCCTCGGTTACCTCCTCTGTAAAATGGGGATAGAGACCGTGAGCCCCACGTGGGACAAGGAACTGCCTCAGTTACCTCCTCCGTGAAATGGGGATAAGACCGGGAGCCCCACGTGGGACAAGGAACTGCCTCAGTTACCTCCTCCGTGAAATGGGGATAAGACCGGGAGCCCCACGTGGGACAGGAACTGCCTCAGTTACCTCCTCCGTGAAATGGGGATAAGACCGTGAGCCCCACGTGGGACAAGGAACTGCCTCAGTTACCTCCTCCGTGAAATGGGGATAAAGACCGTGAGCCCCAGGTGGGACAGGAACTGCGTCCAACCCGATTACCTTGTATCCACCCCGGCGCTTAGAAGGGAGCCCGACACCTAGTGAGCGCTTAACGGATACCACAAAATCGTTATTATTGTCACTGTTACCACCGACTTATCTCAGGAGGGGGGATTGGGCTCCGTAAGGCCCCTTCTCCTCAACCTCGGACGCTTGCCCTCTGAGGTCGAATGGTCAGTCCCGTCAGCCTGTGGCAGGGAGGCCTCACGAAACCTGCGCCCCTCGCCACACCCTCCCAGGTGAGTGTTTCAACCGCTGCGGGCCCCTGCCCAGGCCATGGGGCAGGCTGACGGGGAGCCCAAATCCCGTCGCCATTCCCCAGAGGGGTGGGGAGAGCCCCAGGGAGACTGGGAACGGGTGGAACTCACCTCAGATGTTCCTAAGCTCAACCACAGAGAGCTCAGGGAGAGACCACACCAGGGCCTCGCCCACAGAGACAAAGGTTCTCACAGCTTCCAACCGGAGGGAGCCTCGAGGGCCCGGGCTAACACCCACGCCGAGGATTGGGAAATGGGTACCATCACAGTGATCGCTCGACTGTCAGCGTTCATAAGCTCCACCCTAGAGGGGAAGACGTACTCAGCGACCGGCGTTTGAGAATCGGCTCTGTCCGTGGGAGGTGAAGAGGAGGAGACCGACGGCCCCGTATGGGCGTCTAGACTGTCAGCTCCTCGTGGTCGGGGTACAAGTCTACCGATTCCCTTCTTCTGTACTCTCCCCAGCTCTGTACCCGGTAAGCACTCAGTAAATCGACTCCGTTCCGGGAGAACGTTGGAATCTACGTCTGATAGCCAGCCGATCTGCAATCGGTACATAATTTTCCAAAATTAAAAGTGATCTGCTCCAACAAAATCTCGTGTTCATTTCTTTATTTATGCCCCAGAAGTAGCTTCTGATTTTTTTCTCCTCAGGCGCTAAGCACCGGGGTAGATCCTAGGTAATCGGACCAGACCCAGTCCTTGTCCCGCACGGGACTCACGGTCTAAAAGGGAAGGAGTAAAGGGATTTTGTTCCCATCTGCAGGTGCAGAGGAGTCAAGTGACTTGCCCAAGCTCACGCAGCAGGTAAGTGGCAGAGGGGGTGATGAGAACCCAGTCCTCTGATCCCCAAGCCCGTGCTCTTTCCGTTAGGCCACACTGCTTCTCTTCATGAGGAGGGATGAGAGCTTACGAAAAGTTCAACTCCTAGCGCTACAGACCTCGCTCGGATAGAATTTTTATGGAAAATGAGAGAACTCTCCCTAGTAGGAGGAGAACGGTATTTACTGAGCACCCACCGGGGCGCCAGGATCTGTGTGTCCGCCGGTCGATCGATCGATGTCATTTTTCGAGCACTTACTGTGTGCTGAGCTCTGTCCTAACTGCTCGGGAGGGCACGATCCAGGAGAGTTGGTAGACACGATCCCTGCCCACCGAGGCCTCCTCGGCGTCTAATCTACCCCAGAGTTGTCAGAGGTTGTCGGCAGGACTCTTCCGTACTCACCTCCACTCCCGTTCCTTGTCCCTCTGCCTACGGTGGCCGACTGTCCTGTTTTATACCGGACGGTCTGGCTTGCAGTTGTTCTCCGGCCCGTGACCCCCCTGCCCAGGGTGGAGCCGGAGCCGGATGCCTTTGTTTTTGAAATCCCGGTCTTCCTCCACCTTCCCCTCCGAGTCTCAAGGCTCGGGAGCAGATTTCTATTCGGGGGGGGGGGGGCTGGAGGGAGGAGGTTGGAGCCAAGGGCTCCAGAGAAAGTTGGGAGTGCTCGGGCCCCCCCCCCCCCCCCCCGGATTCACGTATCCCGCAGGGATACGGCCATTCATTCGTTCGATAGTATTTATTGAGCGCTTCCTATGTGCAGAGCACCGTACTACTTGCCAGCTGTGTGACTGTGGGCGAGTCACTTCACTTCTCTGTGCCTCGGTTACCTCATCTGGAAAATGGGGATTAAGACTGCGAGCCCCCCATGAGACAACCCGATTCCCCTGTGTGTACCCCAGCGCTTAGAACAGTGCTCTGCACGTAGTAAGCGCTTAACAAATACCAACAGTATTATTATTATTGTTGAGCGCTTGGAATGTACAAATCGGCAACGGCTACAGTCCCTGCCCTTTGACGGGCTTACGGTCTAACCGGGGGAGACGGGCAGACGAGAACGATGGCGGTAAATAGAGTCGGGAGGAAGAACAGCTCGTAAAAACAATGGCAAACAAATAGAATCGGGGCGGTGGACATCTGGTTAAACAAAATAAGTAGGGCGATGAAGATAGATACGGTCGAGCGGACGAGTACGGTGCCGAGGGGGTGGGCCGGGAGAGGGGGAGGAGGAGAGGGAGAGGGGGGAGAAGAGGGTTTAGCTGCGGAGAGGTGAAGGGGGGCGGGGGTAGAGGGAGCAGAGAGAAAAAGGGTCACAAGCAGAGTCCCCCGGTGTGACTCGTGGGGTGACGTGTGTGTGACGTGTGACTCCTGTGACGTGGTTTGTCTGGTATCCACAAGGTTAACAGTGGCCACCCTCCCCTCCCCCGCGAATCAGATCTGTTCTTTCAGACTGAGCAAACATCTTAATAATGGTGACACAGTTCTCCTACCACTGCCTCAGGGGCCTGGGAATTACACTTTTCAAAAATAGACTCCAACCACCCAGCTGTTTTCTTCATCCGTGTGTATCTACCCACTCATGCGCAGGTATCGTGAAAATCTGTCTTTGCTAGGGAACCTGGCGGTCGTTGACACCATTCCCGGCCGTTGGGTAACTGTTCGTTCACCCATTTAAAAAGGTGTGATGAGGTGGTTATTACAGTGCCCGTGGGGGAGGGTCTTGGCCACTGTAATTTAGGATTTCGGTTCAGAGATCCGTATCTAGAAACTTCCTGACGGGGGAATTCTGTCTGAGGTAAGAATGCCTGGGCAAAGAGGAAACGAAGAAGGGAGAGTGGGGTGGAGACGCCTCCCAGAGAAGACGACGCAGGGGATGTACAATGCTCTGCACACGGTAAGCGCTCAATAAATGCTACCGATGGAAGGGTCACCCCCCTCTCCTCTTGCTGGCTTCCCTCTTTGGGCGGAACAGAGGGGTCTGGATCCCCAACTGTATTGCTCGTGGAAGGCTGGCGGGAGAACTTTCCCAAACCGAGCTTCCGCTTTTCCCTCTGCTCCCTCTGCTCCCCCTCCGCCCTCTGCTCCCTTCACCTCCCCTCAGCTAAGCCCCCTTTCCCTCTGCTCCTCCCCTCAGCACCGTGCTCATCTGTCTATATTTTCATTCCCCTATTTATTCTGTTAACGAGGTGTCCATCCCCTCGATTCTATTCATCGTGATAACGTTGTCTCGTTTTTGTCCGTCCGTCTCCCCCGATCAGACCGTGAGCCGTCACCGGGCGGGGATTGTCTCCATCTGTTGCCGAACTGTCTATTCCAAGCGCTTAGTCCAGTGCTCTGCCCGTAGTAAGCGCTCGATAAATACTATTGAATGAATGAATGAATGAATGAATGAACGAACGGCTCTTTCCACCGGCGTTTTCACCTCCACATCAACAGAATCTCCTCGCCGTCGGCTTCAGAGCGCTCAATCACCTTGCCCCCTCTTACCTTCCTACTCTGATTTCCTGCTACAAACCGCCCACCTACTCGCTGAACCCCGATCCCATCTTTCTGGCCACCGACCTCTCGCCCCCCCTCCTGCCTCTGGCCTGGAACTCCCTTCTTCGGCGTGGCTCAGTGGAGGGGGCCCGGGCTTTGGAGTCAGAGGTCATGAGTTCAAATCCCAGCTGTGGGACCGTGGGTAAGTCACTTAACTTCTCTGCGCCTCAGTTCCCTCGTCTGGGAAATGGGGATTTAGAACAGTGCTCTGCACATAGTAAGCGCTTAACAAATGCCAACATCATTATTATTATTATTCTCCTTCCTAGCCTACAGCTGGTCACTCCACCTTCAAAGCCTTGTTAAAAATCACACCCCCTCCAAGAGGCCTTCCCCGACTAAGCCCTCATTCCTCCTTCTCTCACTCCCTTCTGCGTCGCCCCTGCAGTTGGATTTCCTGCCTTTATTCACCCCTCCCTCAGTCCCCGCCACTTAGGTCCACATCCGAAATCTAGTTATTTCAATTCAGGTCCGTCTCGCCCTCTGGACTGTGAACTAGGGGTGAACTGAGAGCTCACCTCCTCCGAGAGGCCTTCCCAGACTGAGCTCCCCCTTTTCCCTCTGCTCCCTCTGCTCCCCCTCCGTCCCCCCCCCTTCACCTCCCCTCGGCTAAGCCCCCTTTTCCCCCCCTTCCCTCCGCTCCTCCCCCTCCCCCTTCCCCTCCCCTCCGCACCGTGCTCCTCCGCTCATTTGTATGTAGATTTTCATCACCCTATTTATTTTGTCGATGAGATGTCCATCCCCTTGATTCTATTTATTGCTATTGTTTTAATGAGATGTTCATCCCCCTGATTCTATGTATTGCTATTGTCTCTGCCCGTCCGTCTCCCCCGATTAGACTGTGAGCCCGTCAGTGGGCCGGGACTGTCTCTGTTGCCGATTTGCACATTCCAAGCGCTTAGTACAGCGCTCTGCGCATAGTAAGCGCTCAATAAATACAATTGAATGAGTGAATGAATGAACAGGGAACGTTCCGTTGCCGAATTGTCCATTCCAAGCGCTTAGTACAGTGCTCCGCACATAGTAGGCGCTCAATAAATACAATTGAATGAATGAATGAATGAACAGGGAACATTCCGTTGCCGAATTGTCCATTCCAAGCGCTTAGTACAGTGCTCTGCCCATAATAAGCGCTCAATAAATACTACTGAATGACTGTCTACCAACTCTACTGATTTGTAATAATGTTGGTATTTGTTGGTATCTGTTGAGCGCTTACTATGTGCCGAGCACCGTTCTAAGCGCTGGGGTAGACGTAGGGGAATCAGGTCGTCCCACGTGGGGGCTCACGGTCTTAATCCCCATTTTACAGATGAGGGAACTGAGGCCCAGAGAAGTTAAGTGACTCGCCCACGGTCACGCAGCCGACAAGTGGCCGAGCCGGGATTTGAACTCATGACCCCTGACCCCAAAGCCCGCGCTCTTTCCACTGAGCCACGCTTGTAGTCTCCCAGTCTCTCAGTACGGCGCTCTGCCCGCAGCGGATGCTCAACAGAATCCGTCGATCCATCGGTGAGTGAGCTGACGGCTAATATTTCCGGTCCGATTATCCCGACCTGACGATTAGACGGCGCTAGGCTGTAAGCTCATTACGGGCAGGGAACGTGTCCGCTAATTCCGCCGTGGTGTATTCTCCCAAACGCTTAGTACGGTGCTGCTCTGCCCAGAGTCAGCACTCAATAAATACCAATGATCTGGAGAGTCAGAGTGAGGGCGGTTTATCCTGTGCCCTCTTTCTCCCCACTACCCTCACCCCGTGAGCTCCGATGGACATTTCCACATACGCGGTTGCCTCTCCTACTTGCGGTCGATTTCACTGCCCGTCTCCCCCGGGAGATGATAAAAGCCTCAGGGCAGGAACTGTGTCTCCTCACTCCATTGTACATTCCCAAATGCTTAGCACAGTGCTCTGCACCTAGTAGGCGCTCAGTAAGTACTACCGACGATCGCATAGACCCGCCCTGCTCGGTGCCTGCTTCGTCGGAAGCAGCGGGGCTCGGTGGAAAGAGCCCGGGCTTGGGAGGCGGGGGGGCGGGGGTTCGAATCCCGGCTCTGCCACTCGTCAGCCGGGGGACCGTGGGCGAGTCGCTTCACTTCTCTGGGCCTCAGTGACTTCATCTGTACCATGGGGATGAAGACTGGGAGCCTCATGCGGGACAACCCGATTCCCCTGTATCCCCCCCCCAGCGCTTAGTACAGCGCTCTGCACATAGTAAGCACTTAACAAATACCCACATTATCATCATTAGTATTATTATTACAGTGGGGAATAAGAATGTGAGCCCCACGTGGGACAACTTGATTGCCTTGTAACTCCCCCAGCGCTTAGAACAGTGCTTGGCACATAGTAAGCGCTTAACAAACGCCATCATCATTATTATTATTAGTATTAACTGGAGTTCTTCGATGGTGGTCTTTTCGCTGACTGTCAGACTTCAGCCAAGATAATAGTAGTGATAATAATTGTGATATTCGTTAAACACTCACTTTGTGCCTGGCACTCTCCTAAACCCCGGGGTAGATATGAGCAGTAGATATAAAACGCAAATCGGATGCGGTCCCTGTCCCACATAATAATAACGTTGGTACTCGTTAAGCGCTTACTATGTGCAGAGCACTGTTCTGAGTGCTGGGGTAGATACAGGGTCCTCGGGTTGTCCCGCATGAGGCTCACAGTCTTAATCCCCATTTTACAGATGAGGGAACTGAGGCACAGAGAAGTTAAGTGACAGGTACATTCCAAGTGCTTAACAAATACCATTAAAAAAAAAAAGAGTAAATATCCGTTCTTCCTGCGCCTTAGATTGTGAGCCCCAGGTTGGACGGGGATTGCGTCCGGCCCGATTATAATAATGTTGGTATCTGTTAAGCGCTCGCTAGGCGCAGAGCACCGTTCTAAGCGCCGGGGGAGATACAGGGTCATCGGGTCGTCCCACGGGAGGCTCGCGGTTAATGCCCATTTTCCAGAGGAGGTCACTGAGGCCCAGAGAAGTGAAGCGACTCGCCCACGGTCCCACGGCTGACGAGCGGCAGAGCCGAGATTCGAACCCGGGACCTCCGACTCCGAAGCCCGGGCTCTTTCCACGGAGCCACGCTGCTTCCCGATTATCTTTTATCCGCCCCCGTGCTTGGGACGCAGTAAGGGTTTAGCCACTAATAGTTAATAATGATAATCAGTAGCGGTAGCATTGTTATTGTTGACAGTGGAGTGATTGCTTTCAACAGACAGCTAGGAGAATTAGCCACACCTCTGAAGCCTTCCTCCTCTAAGTACTCAGCTGCATTCTACTGCTCTTCATGATTTTTTAACATATCTGTTAAGCACTCACTCTATCATAGTACTGTTGGTATCTGTTAAGCGCTTACTACGTGCAGAGCACCGTTCTAAGCGCCGGGGGAGAGACGGGGTCATCGGGTCGTCCCACGGGAGGCTCACGGTCTTCATCCCCATTCTACAGATGAGGTCACCGAGGCCCAGAGAAGTGAAGTGACTTGCCCGCGGTCCCACAGTTGACGAGTGGCCGATCCGGGATTCGAACCCACGACCTCTGACTCCCAAGCCCGGGCTCTTCCCGCTGAGCCGCGCTGCTTCACACTCTGTGCCAGGCACGGGTCTGAGCCACGGGGCGGATGGAAGGTAATCGGGTTAGACCCCAGTCCGTGTCCCACGTGGGGCTCCCGGCCTTCATCCCCCTTTTACAGATGAAGTAACCGAGGCCCAGAGAAGCGAAGCGACTTGCCCACAGTCACACGGCAGACAAGAGGCAGAGCCAGGACCGGAACCCAGGTCCCTCTGACTCCCGGGCCCGGGCTCTACCGGGCCACGCCGCTTCTCTGCGGGCGATCAGCGACCTATTGGGCCGTGCGAGTCGGGGGGACGGTTTATCGATCCCAGATCCCGGGGAAACGCTCCCGGAATGAAGTTACGCTCGTCGGACGAGGCGACGGCGGGGAGAGACCCCCCTTCCCTCAACCCTCCCCCTCGGCCCCCGCACCCGCCGGCGAGCCGGGCGCCGGATCGATGCCCGGAGCCGACTCGCTGAAATCCGCGAGTTCGACCGCGGCTTCGCGTTGGCCGGATTATCGAGATCATCGCCGGGGACTATCACGAGGCGGGACCCGTGGCGCTCGTCACGCCGAGAGGGTGACTGGAAGGTAACGAGAGGTTAGCCGTCAGGCCGGGCTTGGGTGCGTTTGCGTTCGGAGGGGGGATCCTTTCTCTTTGGCGCGCACACGTCCACCTGAGGCCAAGAGGCCAGGGTACGAGGAGAAGGAAGTTCCAGCAGACCCCTAACGGGGGAGGTAAGAGAATAGAAAGGAGAAACCGGAGGCGGCTCGTTGAGAAACCGACTGGAACGCGAGGCTCAGATGTGGCTCACTTCCCCTGCCTTTCTCTGCGGGGGTAAAGGCCCTTGAAAGTGAAAGCGGCCTCCTCCAGGCCCTCTCGTCTCTCCCACATCTTCCCCTCCTCATCCTCATCCTTCCAGTCCGATCGGACCGTCAGCCCGTCAGGCGGCAGGGACCGGCTCTATCTGTTGCCGGCTTGTTCATTCCAAGCGCCTAGTCCGGTGCTCTGCACGTAGTAAGCGCTCACTAAATACCATGGAACGAACGCATGAATCCTCCTCCTCCTCCTCGACCGCGGACGGCACCGCCTGCTCCAAGCAGTGGCTAGAGCCTGGGCCCGAGCGAATGGATGAGTCAGGAGGTCTCGGGTTCTAATCTCCGCTCTGCCACTCGTCAGCTGTGTGACTGTGGGCAAGTCACTTCACTTCTCGGGGGCCTCAGTTCCCTCATCTGGAAAATGGGGACTAAGACTGCGCGCCTCCCGTGGGACGACCCGATGACCCCGTATCTCCCCCGGCGCTTAGAACGGTGCTCTGCGCACAGTGAGCGCTTAACGGATACCAACGTAGTCATTAATCCCGGCTCCGCCGCTTGTCCGCCGCGTGACCTCGGACAAATCGTCTCTCCGTACCTCAGTCTCCTCATCTGTAAAATGGGGATTAAGACTGGGAGCCCCGTGTGGGCCGGGGGGTCTGTGGCCAACCCGATTATCCTGTGTCCACCCCGGCGCTGAGAACGGTGCCTGGCTCACGGTAGGAGCTTGACACTTGATTCTGTTAATTTGCTCTCGATTCTATTTATTCGCTATTGTTTTAATGAGATGTTCATCCCCCCGATTCGATTCATTACTGTTGTCCTTGTCTGTCCGTCTCCCCCGATCAGACCGCGAGCCCGTCGAAGGGCAGGGGCCGTCTCTATCTGTTACCGATTTGTCCGTTCCAAGCGCTTAGTCCAGTGCTCTGCACATAGAAAGCACTCGATAAATGCTATCGAATGAATGAATGACTGAACACACACCGTGATTATTGTTATCGTTACATAGCACATAGTCTCGCTCTCACCGGGTTGGAACTCTCCCGATGTTGATGAATCCCCGTCCGATCAATCGATCAGTGGTATTCATTGAGCGTTTACCGAGGGCAGGGCGCTGAATTAAGCACTTGGGAGAGTACAGCGTAACGGGGTTGGAGGACGCATTCCCCGCCCGCAAGGAGTTTACAGTCCAGAGGGCGAGACGGACATTAACGGAAATAAATAATGACCGATTTATGGACATCAGCGCCGTGGGGCCGAGGGAGGGGCGAAGAAAGGGAACGTATCCAGCTGCAAGGGTGCCGCAGAGGGGAGTCGGAGAAAAGGAAATGCGGGCTTAGTCAGAGAAGGCCTCTTGGAGGAGAGGCATCTTCCTTAAGGCCTGACTGCGGGCGAAGCGTGAAAATTCCATCTCGCCACCTCTAATGAATTTAAGGACAGGTTCTCACTTGGGTTAGTTCTGTGTTTACAAGGTTGTTAAAGAATTATGCCCCTGTTTTCCCACAATGATTTTAAAAGGATACACTGTTACGAAACAATTACAGAGGTGTGGGAAGAGCCACTTCAATCTGTTTTTATTAACCCCCCCTAAGTCCTCGCAAGTATCTGGTTCAGGGAATCGGGTTCCCACTCCCCCGGCAGGTCAGAGGGTCGGAGACGTTCTCCCCGGGGGGCAGTTCCGTGGTCCGGATTTTTTAACCGAGGGCCATACTTACAACAAGGCCGCCCTGGTTTTCTAAAAATGATACCCGTAAAGCACATACTATTAAGCGCTGGAGTAGATACAAGCCGATCACGTTGGACATAGTTCGCGTCCCGCGTGGGACTCACGGTCTTAATCCTCGTTTCACAGATGAGGTAACTGAGGCACAGAGAAGTGAAGGGACTTGCCTAAGGTCATACAGCAGACAGGCGAAGCAGCGTGGCTCAGTGGAAAGAGCACGGGCTTTAGAGTCGGGGGTCATGGGTTCGAATGCCGGCTCTGCCACCTGTCAGCCGTGTGACTGTGGGCGAGTCGCTTCACTTCTCCGGGCCTCCGTTACCTCATCTGTAAATTGGGGATTAAGACCGTGAGCCCCACGTGGGACGACCCGCTCCCCCCGTGTCCTACCCCAGCGCTCTGCCCGTAGTAAGCGCTTAACAAATACCAACGTTATCGTTATTATTATTAAGTGGCAGAGCTGGGATTTGAACCGGGTCCTTCTGACTCCCGGGCCCGTGCTCTACCCACTGGCCCGTGCTGCTTCTCTAGCTATATGGCGTCATTTAAGCAGGTAGATAATCAGGTTGGACCCAATCCGTGTCCCACACGGGGCTCACAGTGTTAACCCCCGTTTTACAGATGGGGTAAACTGACATTTTCAAGGAAGATCTGGTGCTTCTTACCATTTCCCTCACAGACGAAAGCCGCCATCGCGAAGCAAGCGCCTCGGGCGAGCAAAATCGCCGGCAAGCCTCGCTCCGTGTCAGAAGACTGGAAAACTCAATCTGAAGCTCCTCGGCTAGACTTCAAGCTCCTTGCGGGCGGGAGATGCGGCTGCTGACTCCGATGACGTCGGTATCTGTTAAGCGCTCACTAGGTGCCGAGCACCGCTCTAAGCGCCGGGGGAGATACGGGGTCATCGGGTCGTCCCACGGGAGGCTCGCGGTCTTGTTCCCCATTTTACGGAGGAGATAACCGAGGCCCAGAGAAGTCAAGTGACTCGCCCACAGTCACCCAGCGGACAAGCGGCAGGGGCGGGATTCGACCCCATGACCTGTGACTCCCCAGCCCGCGCTCTCTCCACCGAGCCACGCTCCTTCTCTGTTGCACTGTATCCCCCCGAGCTCCCAGGACAGTGCTCTGTACACAGTACGCGCTCAGTAAATGGCACCGACCGATCCATCCATCCATCGATGGACAGCTGGGCCACGAATCAAAATCCAGTAACCCAACCCCGATGCGAACAGGTTTCTAATCGTCTCGGAATTGGCTCGTTCATTCGTCCATTCATTCATTCAGCGGTATTTATTGGGCGCCTACTGCGTGCAGAACACTGGACTAAGCGCTTGCAATGGACAAATGGGTAACAGATAGAGACGGTCCCCGCCCTTCGACGGGCTCGCGGTCTGATCGGGGGAGAACAGTCTAATCGGGGAAGATGAGATTCCTCTCCCGTTCCAAACCGCCCGGAGGTGAGTGAAATCTCTAGGCTTCGACGCCAACCACTTCTCTGTAGGGCTGGTTATCATTCATTCCTTTCTCCCGCGGCTCAGTGGGAAGAGCCCGGGCTCTGGAGTCAGGGGTCACGGGTTCGAATCCCGGCTCGGCCACTCGCCGGCTGCGTGACCGTGGGCGAGTCACTTCGCTTCTCGGTGCCTCGGTTCCCTCCTCTGGAAAATGGGGATGAAGGCCGCGAGCCCCACGTGGGACGACCCGACTCCCCCCGCGTCTACCCCGGCGCTTAGAACGGCGCTCGGCACATAGTGAGCGCTTAACAGATACCAGCATTGTTATTATTCTTTCCAAACCGTCCGCGTTGGGAATGAAAGAGAAGAACGAGTTAACAGCTACGTGGTCAGTCTTTGAAAGAGAAAGTAGCCTTGTTTCCCAACCTCCTTCCTAAATCCCTCCTCTCTGGATTCTTTATCTCCGTAACTCCCCACCTACGGGTCAAAGTAGCAGATCTTCCCGTTTAGTCTCTGGGGTGAGGAGGACTGGATGTTGTCTCGTTTACTCTGGAGTGGGTGTTCAATTAACGACGGGACCAGCTGCCTCCCGCCTTTTCCAACCACCTAGTGAAACCGGTTTTCGGTTTCAAACCCTCATGCCAGAATCGAACAATCGATGGTATTTTTCAAATGATATCTGTGAAGCGCTTACTACGTTCCAGGCACCCTTCTCCGCCCTGGGGAACACAGAAGGTCACCTGGTCGGACGCAGCGCTTAATAATCATCATAATATTTTACAGATGGGGTAACTGAGGCCCGGAGAAGTTAAGCGATTTGCCTGCCGCTCGTCTGCTGGGTGACCTTGGCCGAGTCACTGCGCTTCTCCGGGCCCTCGCCTGGAAAATGGGGATTGAGACTGTGAGCCGCGGGTGGGACGGGGACTGTGTCCAAACTGATTATCTTGCATCCGCCCCAGCGCTCAGAACTGTGCCTGGCACATAGTAGGCTCTTAACAAATGCTGCAATTATTATCAACTTCGCACAACCCTTGACACACAGTAAGCACTGAACGTATCAGTCGATCGTATTAATCGATCGTGTTTATCGAGCGCTTACCGTGTGCAGAACTTGGGAGAGTACAGTATAATAAGTACAACAGTATAAATGGCACAGTTATCGTTTCATTTACCATGGGCCCAGTTACTCCACCTGGTTTAATGGCAGCCTCTCCTCTCCCTCCCTACCATTTTAGGATCTGTACAGTCCCATCGCCTCCCCAGTCGCATCGAGGTGCGCATCTCTAGGTAAATTTTATTTTTTTTGGGGGGTACTTGTTAAGCACTTCCTAAGGGCCGGCCGGGAGCCCATCTCCCCACACCTGATCATCAACTCCTCTCCTATCCGTGTCTCCCCCGGCGCTTAGAACAGCGCTCCGCACGTAGTGAGCGCTCAACAGATACCAACATCATCACTATCATTATTATTATCTGCTATTTTTAGTGGGCTCTCCCGTGCTCCCGGTACGGTGCCGTGCACACATGAGTAAATGACTTTCGTATTCAATGAATATCTCGACTGCCCGACCGAGCAGCGATGATGTTATCATCGGCGGTATCTGTTCGGCGCTTACGCGGTGGCGGGGACCGTACGGAGCACCGGGGTGGATCCGAGGAAATTGGGGCGCACCCGGCCCAACAGGAGCAGATGTGGGGGGAAGGGGGGCAAAGAAAGACGAGGAGGGCGTCGGAAAAAAGAGGAGGCGGACGGCAGGGAGTTGGAAGTGGTGAGGGGAGAAGACGGCGGGGGTATAAACACGGAGAGGGCCTGACCCACAGCTAGACAGGTCTAGCCCCGCGCTAATTTTCCCGGAGTTGCAGGTCGTTTCTCCGTGAATTCAAACTTCACGGATACCCGGGAGCGGCCATTAGCCTCCTCCCCGGAGATGTCTCTCGGCAGCGCAGGGCTATCAAACGCAGAACGCTGCCGTCCCAGTTAGCTGGGACGAACGGAAAGTACCGGGCTAAAGTCCTACCGAGGCTTTGGTGATGGCGGTGTTTGCTCAGTGACGGTAATAACGTCGGTATCTGTGAAGCGCTTACTCTGGGCAGAGCCCCGTTCTGAGCGCCGGGGTAGACACAAGGGGATCGGGTCGTCCCACGTGGGCTCACGGTCTTCATCCCCGTTTTACAGATGAGGTAACTGAGGCACAGAGGAGCGAAGCGACCTGCCCACAGTGACACAGCTGACCGGTGGCCGGGCCGGGATTCGAACCCGTGACCTCCGACCCCAAAGCCCGGGCTCGTTCCGCTGAGCCACGACTACGTGCAGAGAACTGTACTAAGCGTGGGTGGATCAATCGACCGATCGCTCAGCCGATGGCTTTTCCGGAGCGCGGAGCACTGGGAAGACCACGGCGTGATAGGGGTTGGTTGGCCCGGTCCCTGCCCACGGTGAGTTTTCGTTCAGAAGGGGAGACGACTCAACCGGGTCAGGCACCGGGTCCGTCTACGGAGTGGAAAGGACGGGTGCTCACCTCCCATTTCACAGATGGGGAAAACGAGGCACAGGGAAGTTAGGTGACTTGCACGAGATCTCAGAGCAGGCAAGCGGCGGAGTTGGGATTATTCCTTCACTCATTCAACAGTGCCCTGTATCTACCCCAGCGCTTAGAACAGCGCTCTGCACATAGTAAGCGGCTTCATAAATACCAACATCATTATCGTCATTATCGTTATTAACCGGATCGATTTTCTACAGTCTATGTTTCCCCACTCCTTAAGAATCTCCAGGGGTTGCCCCTCCACCTCCGCATCCGATTCATTCGATTGAGAGCTTACTACGCGCAGAGCGCTGTACTAAGCGCTTGCAATAGGACAATTGGGCAACAGACGGAGACGACCCCCGCCCGTCGACGGGCTCGCGGTCTAATCGGGGGAGACGGATGGACAAAAACAAGAGCAGTGAATAGAATCAAGGGGGTGGACACCAAACCATCGACTTGAAAGCAGCGTCGCCTAGCCTCGCCTCACTACTCTCCTACTACAACCTTCCCCGCACGCTGCGCTCCTCTACCGCCAGCCTCCTCGCCGTACTTCGATCTCATCTACCGTATCGGCGACGTCCTGCCCGCGTCCGGCCTTTGGCCCGCACCGCCCTCCCGCCCCGTGTCCGACGATGACTCCCCCCCCCCCCCCCGCCCATCGAAGCTTTATCGAGGGCCCATCTCCTCCAAGAGGCCTTCCCTGACTGAGCCCTCCTTCCCTTTCTCCCGCTTCCTTCCGCGTCGCCTGACTGGCTCCCTTTATTCACTCCCGGCCAACAGGCAGCTGAACGGGGATCAGAACCCGTGACCCCCGACTCCCCAGCCCGGGCCCTTTCCACTGGGCCACGCCGATCGGGTCGTCGCACGCGGGGCTCGCGCTTTTAATCCCCAGTTTACGGATGAGGTCGCTGAGGCACAGAGAAGTGAAACGACTCGCCCGGAGTCACCCGACAGACAGGTGGCGGTTGATTCTACTTAACCCCGACTCTATTCGTCGTCGTTACGTCGTCTTGTTCCTGTCCGTCTCTCTCCCCCGATCGGGCCGTGAGCCCGTCACCGGGCAGGGACCGTCTCCGTCTGTTGCCGAATTGTCCGTTCCGAGCGCTTAGTCCAGCGCTCTGCGCAGAGTAAGCGCTCGCTAAATACCGTTGAATGAATGAAGCCCCCCGCACTCGCGTACGTATACCGTAATTTATTTATTTATATTAATGCGTGCCTCCCTTCCTGGACTCTAAACTCGTCGTAGGCGGGGAAGAGGTCGGTCACACCGTTCCTTCCGTGGTATTTATTGAGCGCTGACTACGCGCAGAGCACTGCACCAAGCGCTTGGAATGGACGACCCGGCAGCAGACTGAGACAATCCCCGTCGTGGTCGCCCCCTCTGAAGAGCTTAGTACAGAGGTCTGCACGCCGTAAGCGCTCAAGAAATACGACCGATCGGTTCCTTGTCCTCACGCGTCCCACCCAGCAAGGCGGAACTCAAGTGAACTCGGGTTCCAGTGCTAGGAAATTGCCTACATCGCAGATCTTCGCTGTGGGTCATTTTGCCTTCGTAATGACAACAAGGATAATGACTGTGGTATTTGTTAAGCGTTTACTGTGTGTCGGGAACTGTACTAAGCGGCGGGGTGGCTGGAAGCAAGATCGGTGGCCCACGGGGGGCTCACGGTAGATTTTACCACGTCTTGACCGGCCTGGAACGGCCTCCCACCCTCAAATCCGACAGCCAGTGACTCTCCCCGTCTTCAGTGGCTCAGTGGAAAGAGCCCGGGCTTGGGAGTCGGAGGTCACGGGTTCGAATCCCGGCTCCGGCCCTTGTCAGCTGGGTGACCGTGGGCGAGTCGCTTTGCTTCTCTCTGCCTCAGTTCCCTCATCCGTAAAATGGGGATGAAGCCTGTGAGGCTCACGTGGGACAAACCGATGACCCTGTATCTACCCCAGCGCTTGGAACAGTGCTCGGCACATAGTAGGCGCTTAACAAATACCGCCATCATTATTATTGAGGGCCCACCTCCTCCAAGAGGCCTTCCCAGCCTAAGCCCCACTTTTCCCCATCTCCCACTCCCTTCTGCGTCGCCCTGCCTCGATCCCTTTGCTCTTCCCCCTTTCCCTCCCCCACCACCGTCCTTAAGTATCTGTCCGTCAACTAATTTATTCCGAGTGACGTCCGTTCATCTTTACTGATGTCTTTCCCCCCCTCCCTCAGGACCGAGAGCTCGTTTTGGGCTGGGATGGTCTTTCGTTCGTTCGTTCATTCATTCGTTCATTAGTATTTCTTGAGCGCTTACTACGTGCAGAGCACTGGACTAGCCCTCGGAGTGTTATTGGGAGCGGCGCGGCTTAGGGGAAAGAGCGTGGTGGGCTTGGGTGGCGGAGGAGGCGGGTTCCGATCCCGGCTCTGCCACCTTGCCTTCATTCCTTCGGTAGTATTTATTGAGCGTTTACTATGTGCAGAGCACTGTACTAAGCGCTTGGAAAGGACAAATAGGTGACAGATAGAGACGGTCCCTGCCGTTTGACGGGCGCACGGTCTGATCGGGGGAGATTAGACCCGACCTGTCCGTCGGGTGACTTTGGGCAAGTCGTTTCACTTCTCTGTGCCTCAGTGACCTCATCTGTAAACCGGGGATTAAAAGCGTGAGCCTCACGTGGGACAACCTGATCGGCTCAGTGGAAAGAGCACGGGCTCGGGGGCAGAGGTCATGGGTTCTACTCCCCATTCAGCCGCTTGTCAGCAGTGTGACTTTGGGCAAGTCACTTCACCGCTCTGTGCCTCCGTGACCTCATCCGTAGAATGGGGATGAAGACCGTGAGCCCCACGGGGGACAACCTGATCACCTTGGATCCTCCCCAGTGCTTAGAACAGTGCTTGACACATGGTAAGCGGTTAACAGATATCATCATCAGCGTTATCATCATCAAAATGGGGATGGAGACCGTGAGCCCCACGTGCGACAAACCGATCTCCTTGCATCCTCCCCGGTGCTTAGAACAGTGCTTGGCACATAGTGAGCGCTTAACAAATGCCACCACCATCATCATCATCATCATCATCATCCTTATTACCCCAGTGCTTGGAACAGTGTTTGGTGCCTACTAGGTTTGGAACAGTGTTTGCACCTAGTAGGCACTGAACACAAACTGTAATTATCACTGTTGTACTTTCCCCAAAGCCAAGGGCAGCACCCAGCTGGCAGGTGGCACTCAGTAAGTACGACTGACTGACTGACTGACTGCCTGGATGGATGGATGGATGGATGGATGGATGGATGGATGGATGGATGGATGGATGGATGGATGAATGAATGACTGGTAGAGTGAATGAACGAATGGATGGATGAATGAATGAATGACTGGTAGAATGAATGAATGGATGAATGACTGAATGAATGGATGAAAGAATGACTCGTAGAATGAATGAATGGATGGATGAATGAATGACTGGTAGAATGAATGAATGGATGAATGACTGAATGAATGGATGAAAGAATGACTGGTAGAATGAATGAATGGATGAATGACTGAATGAATGGATGAAAGAATGACTCGTAGAATGAATGAATGGATGGATGAATGAATGACTGGTAGAATGAATGAATGGATGAATGACTAAATGAATGGATGGATTGATGAATGAATGACTGGTAGAATGAATGAATGACTGGTAGAATGAATGACTGGTAGGATGGATGGATGGATGGATGGATGGTTGGATGGATGGATGGATGGATGGATGGATGGATGGATGGATGGATGGATGGATGGATGGATGGATGGATGGATGGATGGATGGATGGATGACAGAATGAATGATTGACAGAATGAATGGATGAATGCATGGATGGAAGACTGACTGACTGAATGAACTTAAGACTGACTGACTGACTGAATGAATGACTGAGGAACGAATGACTGACTGACTGACTGACTGACTGACTGACTGACTGACTGACTGACTGAACGAACGACCGAAGGACGGACGGACGGACGGACGGACGGACCGACCGACCGACCGACCGACTGCCCGATCGGGGCCCAGCAGCGCGGCGCCCGAGGGCGGAAGGACGGGCCGCCCTCAGCCAACATGGCGGCCCGAGCGTCGGGCGCTGCGTCGCGCGCGGCGGGGGACGCGCGTGCGCGATGCCGTCACGGCGGGCCCCTTCCCCCCCCCCCCTTCCGCCCCCCCCCCCTCCTCCCGAGGCCGGCACTGTGACGTGCGCCGACGTCGGGCCGGGCCGGGTCGGGTCGGGCCGGAGGCCGAACGGCGCAAGGCCTGCTGGGAGGGGGACGGGCCGGACCAGGGAAGACGGACTCCATTTTGCCGCCGCGGCCGCCGCCGCCGTCGCCGCCGCCTCAGGAGCCGAAGCCCCGTCGAGGACCCCAGACCCGCGGCCCGGGGGCCAAGGCCCGAGGCACAGAGGGAGCCATGGCGGCAGACAGCCGGGAGGACAAAGGTGGGAGGCCCGCGGGGCCGGGAACGCCGCCTCGTTCTGCGCTGCGCTGCGCTGCTCTGCGCTGCTCTGCGGGGCCGCCACATTTGCTCCGCCCGCACAGCGGAGGCCTCCTCCTCCTCCTCCTCTTCTTCCTCCTCTTCCTCCTCCTCCTCCTCCACTTTCTGCTCCGCCAGCCCGGGCGGGCCCCGGGGCAAAGGGAAGAAGCAAGGGGGGCAGCCCCACATCGTCCTTTGGCGATTGCTTAAGCGCTCCCTAGGCGCCCGGCGCTGTGCTGAGCGCTGGGGGAGAGACGGGGTCGTCCCACGGGAGGCTCCCAGGCCCGTTTTGCAGATGAGGGCACTGAGGCCCAGAGAAGAACAATAATGATGATGTTGGTATTTGTTGAGCGCTCCCCAGGGGCCGAGCACCGTGCTGAGCGCTGGGGGAGAGACGGGGTCATCGGGTGGTCCCACGTGGGGCTCCCGGTCTTCATCCCCATTTTACAGATGAGGTCACTGAGGCCCCGAGGACAATAATAATAATAATGTTGGTATTTAAGCGCTTACGATGTGCAGAGCACCGTGCTAAGCGCTGGGGGAGATCCGGGGTCATCGGGTGGTCCCACGTGGGGCTCCCGGTCTTCATCCCCATTTTACAGATGAGGTCACTGAGGCCCCGAGAACAATAATAATAATAATAATGTTGGTATTTAAGCGCTTACGATGTGCAGAGCACCGTGCTAAGCGCTGGGGTAGATGCGGGGTCATCGGGTCGTCCCCCGCGGGGCTCCCGGTCTTCATCCCCGTTTTCCAGATGAGGGAACTGAGGCCCAGAGAAGTCAAGTGACTTGCTCAGAGTCACCCAGCTGACAGATGGAGCTGGGATTCGAACCCGTGACCTCCGACTCCCAAGCCCGGGCTCTCGCCGCTGAGCCGCTTCTCTAAAGGGACATCGGGTCGTCCCCCCCGTGAGGCCCACGGTTAATCCCCATTTTACAGATAAGGTCACTGAGCCACAGAGAATAATGATAACATCGGTATTAAGCACTTACTTTGGGCAGAGCCCTGTTCTCAGCGCTGGGGTAGATGCAGGATAATCGGGCCGTCCCACCCGAGGCTCCCGGTCTTCATCCCCATTTTCCGGATGAGATCCCCGAGGCCCAGAGAAGCGAAGTGACCGGTCCCACGGCTGACAAGGGGCAGAGCCGGGATTCGAACCCATGGCCTCGGAGCTGGTCTCCTCCTCGGGGAGCCCAATCCACCCCCCCCCACCCCGAGCTTGCAGCCTCCCCCCCCCGCTGCCCCCCCCCAAATAATAACAAAATGGTGGCGTTTGCGAAGCGCTCACTATGTGCCAAACACTCCGAGCTCTGCGGGGGATTAGACTGTGAGCCCGTCCTTGGGCGGGGACGGCCTCTGTCTGTTGCCGAATCGTCCGTTCCGAGCGCTTAGTACGGTGCCCGGCACGTAGTAAGCGCTCGATGGATCCCGTTGAACGAGTGAACGGACGACGGTCTCCGTCTGGTGCCTCGTCGGCCATTCCAAGCGCTCAGTGCGGTGCCCCGCACAGAGTAAGCGCTCGGTGAATCCGGTTGAATGAATACGAGATGATCGGGTCGGCCCACGTGGGATCCCCGGCCGCATCCCCACGTGGTAGAGAAGCGGCGCGGCGCAGTGGAAGGAGCCCGGGCTGGGGAGTCGGGCGTCACGGGTTCGAATCCCGGCCCGGCCGCTCGTCGGCCGGGTGACTCGGGGCGAGCCACTTCGCTGCCCGGTGCCTCGGTTCCCTCATCTGGGAAACGGGGATGAAGGCCGCGAGCCCCACGGGGGACGACCCGATTCCCCCGCGTCCACCCCGGCGCTCGGAACGGCGCTCGGCACAGAGTGGGCGCTTACCGGATACCGACGTTAATGTTATTATTATCATTAAGATGATGATGATGGTGATGATAGACCGTTCTAAGCACTGGGGTAGATAGAGGGTACCCAGGTTGTCCCAGGTGGGGCTCCCGGGCTTCATCCCCGTTTTCCAGACGAGGTCACCGAGGCACAGAGCGGGCCCGAGGTCACCCAGCTGACAGGCGGCGCCGCCGGGATTCGAACCCACCGCCCGTGACCCCCGGGCGCGGGATCTTTCGGCCCAGCCCCCCTGCCCCTCGGAGACGCAGCCACCCTCCGGGTCCCCGTCCCTCCGGGCCCCGCCCGGCGTCTCTTGGGCCCGTCCGGCGAGGTAGCCGTGGGGCGCCCGCGGCGGGCCGGGCACTGCCCCAAGCGCCCGACGGGGTCGGACCCCTTCCTCGTCCCTCGTGACGATTAGGGTTTCTCGTCGAGCGTGCGCTACGGGCCAAGCCCTGTTCTGAGCGCCGGGATGGAGGGAGGGTCGTCGGGTTGTCCCGCCCGGGGCTCGCCGTCCCCATCCCCGTTTTCCGGATGAGGGAGCCGAGGCCCAGAGGGGTCAGGCGGCCTGCCCGAGGTCACGCAGCGGGGAAGGGACGAAGGGAAGCCGAGAGGGGAGAGCCCGGGCTCCGGAGTCACGGGCCACGGGGTTCGGATCCCGGCTCTGCCGCTCGTCGGCTGTGTGACTGTGGGCGGGTCACGTCACTGGGCCTCAGTTCCCTCATCTGGAAAATGGGGATGAAGACCGTGAGCCCCGCGTGGGACGACCCGATTCCCCCGTGTCTACCCCGGCGCTTGGAACGGCGCGCTGCACGTAGTAAGCGCTTAACAAATACAGAGAAGCAGCGTGGCTCAGTGGAAAGGGCACGGGCTGGGGAGTCAGAGGTCATGGGTTCGAATCCCCGCTCGGCCACCCGTCAGCTGGGGGACTGTGGGCGAGTCGCTTCGCTTCTCGGTGCCTCAGTTCCCTCGTCCGTAAAACGGGGATTAACCGGGAGCCTCACGTGGGACAGCCTGATTACCTTGTATCTCCCCCAGCGCTTAGAACGGTGCTCTGCACATAGTAAGCGCTTAACAGATACCAACGTCGTCATTATTATTAAGTGGCGGAGGCAGGATTAGAACCCACGTCCTCTGACTCCCGGGCCCGGGCCCTTTCCACTAATCCACGCTGCTTCGGGGGCTCTGCTGGCGTCCGGACCGGGGCGTCGGGAGGGACTGCGCTGCTTCCGTTTCCGATGTGTCCATTCCAAGCGCTTAGTACAGTGCTCTGCGCATAGTGAGCGCTCGGTAAATACTATTGAATGAATGAACGAACGCTCCCCCCCCCCCCGAACTCGCGTTTATATCTATAATTCTATTTATTTCTATTGATTCGTGGTTTTCCGTATTGCCGTCCGTCTCCCCCCCCCCAGGGCCGTGAGCCCGTTGTGGGCAGGGATTGTCTCTCTTTATGGCTGTATTGTACTCTCCGATGGCTTAGTACAGTGCTCTGCACACGGTAAGCGCTCAGTAAATACGATTGAAAATGTAGCCGAGGGGATTGTGGTGCGGGGGGAGAATGCGACTGCTTCTGGTCTGCCCGCCCCCGCCCATTCATTCATTCATTCATTCGGGCGTATTTATTGAGCGCCTGTCGTGTGCAGAGCGCTGTACTGAGCGCTTGGAATGTGCAGTTGGGCGACAGAGACAATCCCGGCCCAACAACGGGCTCACGGTCTAAAACGGGGCTCCCGCCCGGAGTTCCGGGCCAGTGCGGTGCCTGGGCACGTGGTGAGCGCCTATGGGCAGGTCCCTTCACTTCCCTGGGCCTCGGTGACCTCGTCTGTAAAACGGGGATGAACTCTGAGCCCCACGCGACACGACCCGGTGACCCTGCATCTCCCCCGGCGCTTAGAACGGTGCCCTGCACATAGTAAGCGCTTAACGGATGCCGACATTACTATCGACGAATGCCGTGACCGTCACGAGGGGGACGGACCGACGGGGCGGGGTCGGCTGCGTTTCCCGTGTCTCGGCCCGGCCGGCCTCCTCCCGATCCCGGCCCTTTTTTTTATTTCCGTTGGTCCGTGTTCAGTGTTCACGGCGTTGGGGGGGACTGGATTAAATTCTGGACGAGATAGGAGATAACCGGGTCGGACGTAATCCCCGTCCCTCGTAGGGCTCCCGGTCCGAGTCGCTGGGAGGGGGATGGAGAAGCAGCGTGGCTCGGTGGAAAGAGCACGGGCTTTGGAGTCGGGGCTCCTGAGTTCGAATCCCGGCCCGGCCACTCGTCGGCTGCGTGGCCGTGGGCGAGTCGCTTCGCTTCCCTGGGCCTCGGTTCCCTCATCCGTCGAATGGGGATGAAGACCGCGAGCCCCGCGTGGGACGACCCGATTCCCCCGCGTCCACCCCGGCGCTCGGAACGGCGCTCGGCACAGAGTGGGCGCTTAACGGATACCGACGTTATTATTGTTCTTGCTGCTTGGTGTCGGTGGGAGAAGGATTTCATCCCCGTTTCCCGGATGGGGTAACCGAGGCGCGGAGACTCGCCCCGGGTCACGGGGCAGACCGGTGGCGGAGCCGGAATCGGATCCCGGGTCCTCCGACTCCCGGGCCCCGCCTTTTCCACCGGGGCCGGGCCGTCTGTGGGCCGCGTGGTAATCGCCGGGGCACTCGAGGGCCCATCCCGTCGTGGGCCTCTCCTGCTCGGCCGTGTGCCGAGCACCGGATTCGACGCAGCGGTAGGGGCGGTTGCGGGGGCCCCCCCCCCCCCCGGGGGGCTCACGAGGCGCGAGGGATCCTCATTAAACGGAAGAGGAAACTGAGCCGCGGGGGAGGTCGGGTGACCTGTCCGCGGGCGGCAGGCGAAGGGCAGGGCCGGGGCTAGGACTCGGGGTCCCCGTCTCCCATTTCCGCGCTCTCGCCGGCCGGCCGCGTCGCGCCCCCCCCCCCACTCCCCCCCCCCGAATCCCTCGGGGGCGTCGATCGAGAGCCGCCTGGCGAAGCCAATCGATGGGTTCCGTATTTACCGGGAGCCTCCCGCGTGCGGAACGGAGGGGCGGCGCGGTTTAGAAGCGGGGCGGCTCAGCGGATGGAGCGTGGGCCTGGGGGTCGACGGGTCCCGGGTTCTGAGTCCGGCTCCGCCCGGTCCGCGGCGACCTGGGGCGAGTCACCGAACTTCCCGGGGCCTCGGTTCCCTCATCTGTAAAACGGGGGCTGACGGCGCGAGCCCCCCCGCGGGGCGGGAGCGGGGTCCGACCCGCTCGATTTGTCTCCACCTCGGGGTTCGGCGCGGGGCGAGTGCTTAAAACCTCCGGCATTATTCTTAGTAAGCGCTCGGGAGAGTACGGTACCAACGGGGTGATCGGGATTCGCTGCCCACGGTGAGGCTCGAGAAGCAGCGTGGCTCAGTGGAGAGAGCCCGGGCTCGGGAGTCGGAGGTCACGGGTTCGCATCCCGGCTCCGCCGCTCGTCGACGGCGGGCGAGGCACTTCGCTTCTCCGTGCCTCGGTTCCCTCCTCCGTAAAACGGGGATTGACCGTGAGCCTCACGTGGGACGACCCGATGACCCCGTATCCCCCCCCCCCCGGCGCTCAGAACGGTGCTCGGCACGTAGTGAGCGCTTAACAGATACCGACCTCGGGCAAGTCGCTGAACTTCTCTGGGCCTCGGTCACCTCCTCTGGAAAACGGGGATGAAGACCGTGAGCCCCGCGTGGGACCCGACTCCCCCGTGTCTCCCCCGGCGCCTAGGACGGTGCTCGGCACGTAGGAGGCGCTTAACGGATACCGACGTTATGACGGTGATCATTAGAGGACTCTATGGAGCGCTTGGGAGAGTACGGTACAGCGGCGGACGACCATGAATGCAGTACAGTCAAGTTGGAAAGCTTACCGGGCGCCCACAGGGAGTTTACGGCGTAGAAGGGGAGACGGGCATTAAAATCCGTTTCGGGTCGGGAAGACGGCGGAGTATAAAGTTGCGTATGTGAGGGCGGAGCGGGCGGGGTGAGGGTCGAAGCGCTTCGGAGCGACGGAGGGGTTGGTCGGGGAGGGCCTCTGGGAGGAGGTGTGATCTGGGGGAGGGCTCCGAGTAATAATAACGTTGGTATTGGTTAAGCGCTTACCGTGGGCCGAGCGCCGTTCTAAGCGCCGGGGTAGACACGGGGGAATCCCCGTTTTCCGCTGAGGCGCCGAGAAGTTAAGCGACTCGCCCGGAGTCACCCGGCCGACAGGTGGCCGAGCCGGCATTCGAACCCATGACCCCTGCCTCCAGAGCCCGTGCTCTTTCCTCTGAGCCACGCTACTTCCCGCTTTCGAAGGTGGGGAGAGCGGTGGGCTGCCTGACGTGGAGGGGGTCAGGAGATATTAAACCCTCGCGGTGCGCCGGGCGACTTCTCTTCGAAAGCCGCCCGTGAGCGCGGCCGGGGGACGGTCATTTGGGGAATGACCGCCGGCCTGTCCGTGAGACCCCGTTCTTCAGTGATCCAGTGGTATTTATTGAGCGCCGTGCTCGGTGCTCGGAACCGCAGAAGGGTAGCCACGATCCGGGCCCCGGGGGATTTTACCCCTGGGGGGAACAACGCTGGTCTCCGTTCGGCGCGGGCCCCGCGCCGCACTAAGCCCCCGGGGTGGATGGTGATCGGTCCCCGCCCCACTCGGGGCTCAGAGGCGAAGCAGGGGACTCAGCAGGATCCCCTTTTATGGGCGAGGAAACTGAGGCCCAGAGAAAGGTCACACTAGTAGAGCCGGCGTCGTCGGGCCCCAGGTCGCCCGATTCCCGACAGTCGGCGGTTTTACTCGGATTATATACGCCCCCGGTGAGACGGAATCTAAGAAAGTGCGACAAACGTCCGCAGGGCGAAACCTGAGCCGGACCCAGAGCGCGCTCTAGTAATTACCCGGATACCGTCACCGGGGTTTCGGAGTACAAAGGTGAAACCTCGGAGGCCCCGGAAGGAGGACGCGGTAGCGCCGCCTCCGAGCGGCATCGGTTAGAGCGGGGGGCCCGGGTTCTAATCCCGGCCCCCCGCCGCGGTCCTGCCGCGTGACCTCGGGCGAGTCACTTGGCTCTTCCGGGCCACGGTTCCCCGGCCCGCGGAACGGGGGCGGAGACCGGGAGCCCCGCGCGGAACGGGGACCGTGTCCGACTCTCGTGTCCGCCCCGGCGCCGGAAACGGTGGCTGGCACCCGGAGGGCCTGACGGACAGCCTGAGCGTCGTTACGGATCGATACGCTCCGTCAGCCCTCGGTGCCGTGCTCTGCACGCAGCGAGCGCTCGGTAGGTACGAGGGATTGAGACCGAGCCCCCTCTGGCACGGGGGCCTCTGCCTCAGATGGCACAGCTCTGCCACGGTCCCGCGAGGGTGGCCAAGTCGGCGCCGTTGCCCCGAGAGTGTGCGGCTCAGCCTCCGGGGAGGAGGGCGGCCGGGGTGGAGCCTTATAACTAAGCGATCGGCCAGCCGAGACCGATCGGGTCCGCTGGGCTTCGCCGCCGGCCCCGTTTTCCCCTACCCGAGGGATCGGGTTCAGACCTGCCCGCGATCCCCCGGCCAACGGTTGCGGTCTCTGATGAGCGGGTACCGTGCGAGCGCCGGGGTGGGTACGGGATCGGCTCGGAGACGGCCCCTGTCCCACCTAGGGCTCGCCGTCTCAATCGTCACTTTGCAGATGAGGCCCGGGGAGGCACGCGGCAGACGAGGGGCGGGGCCGGGGATTCGAAACCGGGTTCCGGTGATGCCCGGGCTCCCTCCGCTCCGCCACGCTGCTTCTCTGTATCGAGGGTGAGCCCTCGGGGTGAGGAGAGCGGGGGGGGGGGGGGGGGGCTCACCGAGGACCGCAGACCCGACCATCCCTCCCCTGTCGGCGTACACGGAAACGCTCCGCTGAAGACGGTACGCCCGTTTTGCGGACCGGCGCGTCCGGAATCGTTCCGAGCGTATATTCCGCCTGCCGGGGGTATTGGAGCGCGTTTTTGTTTTTGAGATGGCGCCCGTCAGATGCCTGCCACGTGCCGGGCACCGTGCCGGGCGCCGGGGTAGATAGAAGCCGTTCGGGTCGCACACGGTCCGCGTCCCACGTGGGGCTCACCGTCTCGATCCCCCTTTCGCGGACGAGGGAACCGAGGCACGGAAAAGTTGAGCGTCTCGCCCGAGGTCACTCGGCAGACGGGCGGCGGAGGTGGGATTAATGGACCGGGTGCTTCTGGTTCCCGGGCCTGGGTTCTAGCCACCAGGCCAGGCTGCCTCATTTGGGAGAGTGCGCGAGAATTCCTCGGCTTGATCCCCGCCCTCGAGGAGCTTAAAATCCGGCCCAGCCGGGGAGACGGCCGTTAAAATAAATGACAGATGGAAGTAGCGGAGGACAAAAATACGTCCCTAAGTGCCGTGGGGGAGGAATGAGTGGCAAAGTGCTTGGGGGAAGGAGGGTAAGGTGGAGAAGAGTGAAGACTCCCGTGATCGGATTCGATGCGGAGAAGCAGCGTGGCTCAGTGGCAGGAGCCCGGGCTTGGGAGTCGGCGGTCATGAGTTCGGATCGCGGCTCTGCCACCCGTCAGCCGGGTGACCGGGGGCGAGTCACTTCGCTTCTCCGGGCCTCAGTTACCTCATCTGGAAAATAACCGTGAGGCTCACGTGGGAGAATCTGATGACCCCCGTATCTCCCCCGGCGCTTGGAACAGTGCTTGGCACGTAGTAAGCGCTCAACAGGTACCGGCATTATCATCATTCGATGGTGAGAACGAGGATTTTTCTCAAACGATTAAGCTTGGCCGGTAGGTTATGGCGGCACGATAGCTGCCCCCCGTTTCGTTTCCCGGAGACTTCTTAATACAGCTCTTAGGACGCGTTGGTTCCATTTTCCGTTCAGTCGTCAGGGCTCTCCTGTGGTTTTTCTGTCGGTAAATTGGAGAAGCGGCGTGGCTCGGTGGAAGGAGCCCGGGCTTCGGAGTCAGCGGTCACGAGTTCGACTCCCGGCTCTGCCACCTGGCAGCTGTGTGACCGTGGGCGAGTCACTTCACTTCTCCGTGCCTCGGTTCCCTCGTCTGAAAATAGGGATTAAAAGTGCGTGAGAACAGTGCTCGGCACCTAGTAAGCGCTTAACAAATACCGACAGCATTGTTAAATATCTTGTTCCTAACTTCTGGCCTGCTTGCTCTTGAGGCCCGTCCCCTCTCGGTCCCCTTCCCGTTCGGCGCCTAACAAATACGGAATGAATGAGACTCTGCCGGGTTCTTGCTGCGTAGGTAAAACTTCTTCTGTCTTCACCTTTCTCCGGGCAATTCACCTTTGTAGGAGTTAATGACGAATCACGGGGCGATGATGAACGGAAGTTCCTGCGTCGAAATGATGATGATGATGACGGCATTTGTTAAGCGCTTACTGTGTGCAGAGCGCGGTTCGAGGCGCTGGGGGAGATACGGGGTAGTCAGGTGGTCCCGCGCGAGGCTCACAGTTAATCCCCATTTGACAGATGAGGCACCTGAGGCACAGAGAAGTGAAGTGACTCGCCCACGGTCACACAGCTGACAACTGTAACGGTTTTCGCTAAGCGCTTTCTATCTGCCAGGCACTGTCCTGAGCGATGGAGTTAGACACAAGATAGTAGGGTTTGGACACGGTCCCCGTCCCCCACGGGGCTCGCTCACCCACGGTCTTAACCCCCATTTTACAGATGAGGGAACTGAGGAGCGAAGCGATCTGCCCAAGGTCACCCAGCGGACGAGTGGCGGAGCCGGCATTAGAACCCAGGTCCCTCTGACTCCCGGGCCCGTGCTCTGTCCGCTAGACCACACCGCTAGAATTCCTGGCTCGACGGGTCCGCCGCCTTCACGGTTTTGTAAACTTCAATCCCGCCTCTCTCGGCTTGCTTCTTTGCCCACCGGACTTTTAATCCGTCCCGGGTATTAATCGGTGGCATCTGTTGAGCACTTACCGTGTGCAGAGCACTGTACCAGTCGCTTGGGAGAGTGACAGAGTCGGTAGGTCCTCTGCCCACGGTGAGCGTGCGGTCTTGAGCACCTGCCTTGGGCAGAGCGCCGGACTGAGTGCTTAACTTTTTTTTGAGGTCGATCGTCCCACTCCCTGATCCAACCTACGGTCCGTCCGTCATTTTATATCATGGCAGAATGGTGTTTGATTTCTTGGTTACTTTCGAGATTGAGATCCATAGATCATTCTCAACAGGAGGCCCCGATAACGACTTGGCGACATCTCGTTTCTCCTCCGTGGGCAGGGAGCATGTATTCCCACTCTGTTGTATTCTTCCAAGTGCTTAGTACGGCGCTCTGCGCAAGTGAGCGCTCAGTAAATCCTTCGGTCGATCGATTTCTGCTGTACTTTCCCGTTTCATCCACGAGCCCTCAATAAACACCATTTCTGCTGGGCTCCGAAGAAGGGCCGTCAGATCCTGAAGCCCGTTATCGAAAAGTATTATGTAGTCGGCCTCGTGAGAGGTTAGCGTTGGAAATTGAAGGAAAGGCAGGTTAGTGACTTGATTTTTACTTTTAGAAAGGTACCTTCCAGGTAAGAAGATGACTCTTCCTATCACTTCTGGACCCCCCCCCCCCCCGGTTGATCAGAGTTAAATCAGTGGTATTTTTTGAGCGCTTTCTTGGGCAGAGCACTGGATTGAGCCCTTGGGAGAGTAGAAAACAAGTTCAACCAGGTGCCCGCAAATGGGTTCTCACTTGGAACGTAACATTCCTCTTTTCCCCTTGCCGTATATAACACTGACTTTTAAGAAGAAACGTTTTTTAAGTATGTCGCTAACAGGAGTGACCGGATTCTCTCAGGAAAGTCGCATTGTGGCATCGTGAGGGGGCTGACCGTTTGGATCCGGGGCCTGGTCTCTCTCGAAGACTCCCCACCTGAGAGACCGGTGGGTTTTTGAATCGGTGCAAAGCACAGGTTTATATATTTCTCAAAGTTGGAGATTAATTGTGATTCCGGAACTCACCCTGTACTCCTTGACGGACGCGCAATGTAGGTGGTGATCGTAAATTCCGCCCGACGCTTCCGTCTAGGTAGTTTTAACATTCCATTCTGAGAGGTGTTTGTTCTTAAGCATCTCGGCGAGGCCGACCGGACTAGCGTTTTCTCCGAAAACAGCGAGCTGGTCCGACTGAGTTGTCCGCACGGGCGGGAGACTCCGCAATGGCGACCGTATAACATTTTCCAAGTATTTTGGAGGGGAAGACACGTCGGCCGCACGAGTGACGCGGAGTTTCTTCGAGCTTCTACGAGCTCTCTCAGCTTGAAAATAATATTGAAAAATATCGGTCCTAAAGAGAGCTTGCTTAGCTGCGGGGCTTCGCACGCTGTAAGCGCTCAGCATTCCAGCGGCGATAAACATAAAAACGGCAGCACTGATGCCTTTCTCCCGTTTCTCTTCTCTTTTGTTTTCAGATGGAGAACTTAATGTCCTGGATGACATTTTGACTGAAGTTCCCGACCAAGATGATGAACTTTATAACCCTGAAAGCGAACAAGATAAAAATGAGAAAAAGGGTATGTCGTAGAAAAGCGGGGGGGGGGGGGGAGGAAAGGGGAACGGCAGAGAGGGAGAGTTGCGACTCGAAGGTCTAGTGGATTGAGCACGGGCCCGGGAGTCGGAAGGACCTGGATTCTAATTGAAGTCCGCTTCACTTCTCTGAGCCTCGGTTCCGTCACCTGTAGAATGGGGATCGAGACTGGGAACCCCAAGTGGGACGGGGACTTTGTCCGTCCGTCCCCCCCCCCCCCCCGATGGGCCTGTATCTCCTCCGGTGCTCAGAACGGCGCCTGGCACCCAGTAAGTGCCTAAAAAATGCCACTGTTATTATTATTATTATTATTATCGTGATCCCTTCCCCCAGTACCCGGGGACCGTCTGGGAATGGCAAGTGAAGCTGTTCTTGCCCTCGGAGGCGGCGGACGTTGGCTCGGGCTCTGCTGCCGGTGAGCGGGGCCGCGGACTCTCCGACGGCGGCCTCGGGTGCCGCCCCCCCGGGGCCCCGGCCGAGCTCTCTGCCCCCGATCGCCTGGCGCCCCAAGCGGGTACCGATCCCCAGCCTGAGATGGGGGGCTTCCGGACTCTCTACCGGGTGGCCAGCTCTTAAAGAACAGAGATGGCTTTCCCGTCCTCCCCGCCACCGCCGGTGGGGTCGGAGAAGGTCTAAAGGATGGTCTCCGAGCGGGCCCGCCCCGGAGCCCGAGGGGTCGCCGAGAGGGCTCGAGGAGAGGGACCCGGTCACCCGGTCCTCGGGTTTCCCTCCACAGAGGTAGCCGTCCCCCTCCCTGTCCTCTCCCCCCCGCCCCGCCTCTTCCGCCGCCCTCCCCAAATCCGAGGGGTCCTTAGGCACGAGACGCAGCGTGGCTTAGCGGAGAGGGCACGGGCTTGGGAGCCAGAGGATGTGGGTTCTAATTCCGCCTCCGCCGCTGTCGGCTGCGTGACCTTGGGCAAGCCACGTAACTTCTCTGTGCCTCGGTCACCTCATCTGTCAGACGGGGATTTAGACCGTGCGCCCCACGTGGGACGATCAGCTCACCTCGTGTAATAATAGTGTTGGTATCCCTTAAGCGCCCCCTATGTGCCGAGCGCCGTTCCGAGCGCCGGGGTAGACGCGGGGGAATCGGGCCGTCCCACGTGGGGCTCGCGGTCTTCATCCCCGTTTGACAGAGGAGGGAACCGAGGCCCAGAGAAGCGAAGTGACCCGCCCACAGTCACGCAGCCGACAAGTGGTAGAGCTGGGATTCGAACCCGTGACCTCCGACTCCAAAGCCCGGGCCCTTTCCACTGAGCCACGCCGCTTGTATCTACCCTAGCGCTTAGAACGGTGCGTGGCACGTAGCGAGCGCTTAAGGAATGCCACTTCTATCATCGCACCCGAGCGTAGAATCTCGAAGGCGGCAGGCGACGTCCCATCTCGCCGTCTCCCGGGGGCTCCCGATCCCGCCGCGTTCTCCCGGGACGGCGAAGCGCCGAGTTGCCCCGAGCGCCCGCCCGCCCGGAGCCGCCCGGCTCACGCTCCGGGACGGAGAGCCCTCGCGGGCCGGGCCCCGGTCCGCCCTCGCTCGGCGCCCGGGGAGGGAGATGCCCGAGCGGCCCCGGGGGCGGTCGGTTCCCGCCCTCGCGGCGGAGACGTCCCTTCCGCGGTGCACGTCGGCGCGTCGAAGCCCGGCGGAAGAGAGGCGGAGGTCACCCTCTCGGGGCGGGAGTTCCGGGGCGGGCGGCCGCCTTCCCGGAAGACCTTTCCTCCGTCGGCTCCGCGTTGGCCGGCCTCGCCTCCTCGCAGCCTCGGGGGGGGGGGAGCCCCGCCGGCGAGTCCGTGGCCGTCGGCGACCCCCCCCGGAGACAGAGTAGGGGAGGCACAGAGTAGGGGATCCCGGGGACGGCGGCGGAGCAAGCGAGGCCGGGGATCGGGCCTCAGAGGGCCCTCGGAGCTCCTCCCGCCTCACCCGGCCTGGTCAGGGAGGCCTCCGCCCCTACCCCGGGGACCCCGGGGAGCCGCGCCGTCTTCCGGCCGGCGCGCGCCCGACTCCCGAGCCCGAGGGGCCCGGGCGTCACGGGCGGGAGCGCCGAGCGGGGAGACCTGTTTGCCGACGGCTTCCGTCCGTTCCTTTGAGCTCCCTAACCTCCCGGGGCGGGCCGGTGGAGATCCGTCCGCTAGCTAAAATTCCGCGTCCTCGGCCCGAACTTTGTCACCGGAGGCAAGTCCGTCGCCGAACCGTACAGGTGAGTCGCGGAACAAGGTGACCGGTGTTTAGTTAGTACCGGGAAGCGGCGCGGCCTAGCGGAAAGAGCAGCGGCCCGGCGGTTAGGGGACCTGGGTTCTAATCCCCGCCCTGTCGCCCGTCTGCGCCGTGGCCCCGGGCGAGTCGCTTGGCTTCTCCGTGCCCGTCACCTCGTCCGGCGACGGCGATGGAGACCGTGGACCCTGTGTGGGACGGGGACCGTGTCCCACCTGATCACCTTGTGTCCACTCCGGCGCTCAGTACGGTGTCTGGCACGTGGCAAGCGCTTAAAGAATACGTTTATTATGATCACTAACACACACGTGTATACATATATATATATATATATATATATATTCACACACGTGCACTCAACGCTAGAAAACCGTATGCACGCTACGCTCCGGAAAGGAGGTCTTCGAACGGAGACGAGTTTACGGGCAACCATAAATACATTTAGAAGACGCCCTGCGTGCCGTGTGCTAGATAATAATAGTTTCCAAGCGGCGTGCCCCGTTAGAGGATACCACCGCCCCGTTTCTGCCACCAGAACAGCCCTCTCTCTGTCGGGTGTCGCCCCGCCGCGGAGAGGATCCGAGCCTCGCGTTGAAAAGGGTCTCACCTCTGCAAAATTCTCTCTTTAAGGCTCAAAGAGAAAAAGCGAGCGGCTCGAGAGCACCGAGAGCAAGCGTCCCAAGCCGTCGGCGCACCCGAGGCCGCCGGGGCCCAAGCCGGCCAGCTCGGCGGCGAGCAACAACAAGAGACTCGTCGGCACCAAAGGCAAAGCGGGCCCGGAGTACAAAGCCGAGGAGTACCAGCGGGCGGAGAGGACCAAGCGCCCGGAGGGCGACCGGAAGGGCCGTCTGTCGAGCGCCGGCGCCAGGGAGCCGTACAAGGGGCAGCCCGAAAAGACCTGCGCCCGGAAAAGGGATCCCGAGCGGCGAGCCAAGCCCCCGACGCCGGACGGGCCCGAGGTAGTACGCCTTCTCTCGCCCGTCTCCAAAGCGAGCGCCGCCCTCCGAGGCTTTCCCGAGGCCCCCGGGCGTCGAGTGGCCCCGTTAATGCATCCGGACGGTGTTGTGTTGTCGTGTCACCGCTGATTCCCTTTCTCTTTAAACATCAGAGAATCAGGCCCGACGCGGACCGACGTCCGAGCCGGTCCAGTCACTCCTCTAAAGAAGAGGCGAACTCGGAGGAGTTCGGGTCGGACCGCGAGTCGGCCAGCAGCGGCTCCTCCGACGAGCGGGGCAACGACACCGACAACGAGGAGGAGGGCCTGGAAGAGGACGAGGAGGAGGAGGACGACGACGACGGCGAGGAAGACGAAGAGGCGGAAGAGGACGGCGAGGAGGAGGAGGAGGAGGACGACGACGAAGGGGAGGAGGAGGAGGAGGAGGAGGAGGAGGAAGAGGAGGAGTACGAACAGGACGAGCGAGACCAGAAAGAGGGCCACGACTACGACACGCGCAGCGAGGCCAGCGATTCGGACTCGGAGTCGGTGTCCTTCACCGACGGGTCGGTCCGCTCCGGCTCGGGCTCCGACGCATCAGGTAGACCTCCCGAATCCCATCCGGTGGCAGGGTCGCTCCGGTGGGGGTCGCGGGGAGGGGGCGGGGGGCGGCTCTCGGCGGGAGGGGGCCCGCCCCCGGTCGAGGACGGCGGGGCGCCGGCGGTCCGGGCCGACGGGGCCCCGAGGCGGCCCGTCCGAGGCGGGCGGGGGGCGGGATCGGAGGGGCGGGGGCTGGACCGACGGTCGTCCCGCGGGTTCCGCGGAGGGACGCCGTAGGTGGACGTCTACGCGGCGGACGCGCCGGCCTGCGGACGAGCCTCCGTCGGAGGGCCTCCTTTCCAGCGTACCGCCCGCGGAAGCGGCGGGTCCCGGGGCGGGGGCCCGGGAGTCGAGCCCGGGGTCCGACCCCGGCTGCGCCGCTCTCCTGCCCGTGTGACCTCGGGCAAGTCGCCCGACTCCCCGCTCCCTCGGCTTCCGCGGCGGGGCGTCTCCTGCCCCCGCCTCGACCGGGAGCCCCGCTGGAGCGGCGCTCGCGGCGCCCCCCCCCCCGGCGCCGGTCCGTCCCGGGCGCCGCGGTCGTGACGGCGCCGACCGTCCCCCGCGGCTCGCCGACAGCTCTCTGGCGTTACGGGGGAGAGACTCGAGCGGCCGGGTCTCCGGCGCGCCGGAAGACGCTGTCGCGTTCGGCCGAGAATCGGTCCCGGCCCGGAAGCCGCTCGCGGCGTGGCCGCTTTGGACGCTGAGACAGTCGGTTATTTGAGGAACCGTTTCGACGATCGCCTGCCTGGGCGAACTCGGCTGACCGAGGGCTGGACTCGGACCTCCGACCTGTCGGTCCCGCGCGTAGAGGGCCTCTTGTCCCCCGCGGGATCACGTCCGTCATCTCGGAGGCCGACTGGCCCGGAGGAGGGAGTGACTCCCCGGACGGCTCGATGCGGCCCGGCGGGCGGGTCTCCGTCCAGTCAGGCCGGCTGCCCGGAGCCGCTCGACGGAACGAGTTCCCGGATCGTCCTCCGCTCCCTCGAGTCGGGGGAGCCCGGCCGGCGGGCGCGAACCCCGAAACGGAGACTCCGCTTTCCGATCTCTGGCCCCCCCCCCCCCCCCCCCAAAGCCGCACCTCGGGAACTCAACCGGACGGTCGCCGCTCGGAGCCGTGGGCCGCGGAGCCCCGCGGCGAAGGGATGGCAGATGGGGATCGAAACGCGCCAGCCGCCGCGGAGGGAAGTCAGCCCGGCGGCGTCACGCCCCAGGAGTTCGTACCGTTTCGCTCGCTCTCTCCGGGTTTCCCTTCTCCGTTCCCATCTTGC